>NC_056735.1:123135580-123495580 GCF_019279795.1 Protopterus annectens
CAATCCCTGTCCACAGCCTCTCCCAGTGGGGACAAGCCCAATCCCCTGATGCAGTTCCACCCAAAGGTGGTGCAGCACCAGTGGACAAGGAGGTCCCGGTGTGGGTCCCAGACATGCTGGGGCCCGGTGACATGACCAGGGGAGGTGGGAGATGTGGGTGTGCTGGGACCTGCCTTCCCAAACGCGCTATGGTGTTGCAGTTTTAGAACATATATCGGTTAGTAATAGTCAACCCAATCCAGGATTAGTTATAACAGCATGCATAGATATTCCCTTAAACCCAAAACAATAGATTTGGAACAGTGCATAGCAAACAGAACACATGCATATATGGAACCACAGAGCCATTACAATGACATGTAGGTTACATTGATAGCAACAGGCCACCAATGATAGTATTTCAACATGGAACATTAATAGAAACACATTTCAATATTTGTTGAACAATAGGACATATGTCCCAACATTAGGTTTGGTGTAAAACATACCCATTGATTTGAGTGTTTAGATTATTGTTGAAGATATGGGGGGGGGGGCGATGCCAATTAACAACTTGTATATCCTTGCAGTACTCACAACATTAATGATCATTACTCTAATCATTACTCTACAGGTATTATTACAATACCCTATGACCTTGATTTGGCCAGTGGTATGTTTGTACACAGTGTATAATTCAACCGTCTTATAGCTTCTTTCTACTTTTCTTACCTGGAAGACATTTAGGGGGAATATTTGTTAACACTACCTGACTGTTTCTACACATATCCCCAAAATCCTAGTTAAATTTATGCATACGGCTTACTACCACTCCCGCAGTTCAAACCATGACTGTGTCTGCTAAAAATACAACAATTTGTATTTCATCAGAGTGAGCTATTGAGAAAATGCTGTCTCTTCTTTCTGTGTTTTCTATCTAAGTCTCTCTTGGTTGTACAATCTGACCTTGTAATTACAACATTCTTATACAGGCATTCCTAGACATATTTGTTATGTAGCACGGTGTGGGAAACAGTGGTTAACACAACATTGCTATTCAGATATCAGATCTTGGTGAATGCAACATGTCAGGTCATACAATACCAGAGTAAACACAACCAGTCCAGGATTTAGACCTTTATTTCCAGGGAGTTACAGTTGTCTTACCTGGAAGACCTGTGTGTGTGTGGGGGGGTGTTTGTTAACACTAACTGACTGTTTCTACATATATTCCCAAAATCCTTGTTAAAATTATGCATACAGCTTACTACCACTCCCAGGATTCAAACCATGGCTGTGTCTGCTAAAAACACAATACTTTGTATATCATCAGAGTGAACTATTGAGAAACTGCTCACTCTTCTTTTAATGTTTTCTGTCTAAGTCTCTCTTGGTTGTACAATCTGGCCTTGTAATTACAACATTCTTATACAGACATTCTGGACATATTTTCATGTAGCACAGTATTGGAAACAGTTGTGAACACAACATTACTATTCAGATATCAGATCTTGGTGAATGCAACTTTTCATGCCATACAATGCCAGAGTAAACACAATCAGTCCAGGATTTAGAACTTTATTGCCAGGCAGTTACACTTTTATTTAAATATGTCTAATATGGAACTATTACTGTCATATTGTCTGGTTTATTCAGCACAAACTATACACATAGGTTCATAGGTTCATAGGTTGGTATTAGGCTATCAGCCCTAGGGCCTATACAAGCCTAGCCATAACAATTCCCTGGCTATTTCTTCCCACACTATTTACTTCCCTGGACCCATGTAAAGGAAAAGGGAAACACAGGCTCTGATGAGACATTTTTATACTGACAGGTGACATTTTATTCCTTTATATTTATTTGGTATGACTACTAAAAGCAGGTTTGTTACTCACCAGCCTCGCAACGCAGCCTTTGCAATCTACTGGCATGGGCTTCCTGGAAAACAGCCCGCTCAACTGGAGCTGTAATGAAAACAGAGAAACATTTATGCATACCTGTCCATCATATATACAGGCTGGACTTTGGTAAACAGTTATTGCTATGAATACTTACACACTGCTGGGACATCTCTCCTCTATCTTTCTTCTTGGACCCACTATTCCAAGAGCTCCCTCTTCCTCCGTTTCAAGTCAGCATAGTGGTGCCAAACCTGCTCACCAGTCTGAGGGCTACTAGTGGCACTGGTGAGATCATGAGTGAGACTTTCCCAGGCTTCCGCTTTATATCGAGAGCCCTGGTACTGGTCCTGCAGCAGTCTCACATTATGTTTTTTTAGCAGGAGTCCTACCATGACCTTGGACTTCTGTATGCCCCAGCGTTGCACCCGAAAGCACATGCTCTCTCCAACACCTGCCATACTGCCTACAGTGGACAGCTACAACCACTTATGAGCTGTATTCCCGCCTGTGGGGTTTAAATACGATGAATTTCTCACCCTTTGCTGTGATTGGACGGTTTTGAAAATATTGAGCTAAGCTAAGCTACGGGCAAACCTGCTTAGCTAAGGTTGGCAGTGCTTAAAGGGACAGGTTCAGCATTGCTTACCAATGGGCAAATCCACTTAGCTGGTCTACTCATTGCTTAGTATTCATATGTATACAATGCTTACACCCGGTCAGCATAGCTTTGCAATGCTTAGCATTGCTTATGTTTTATTTTGTTGGACTACCACCTGTATGGGATTGATTCGTCATTCATTACATAATATAGATTTATTTACTTCCCTGACATCCCCCAATGTACTGTAATTACATTTATTCTTGTGTGACTATACTGTATGAAGCACTTGTATTTATATGGGGGTTTCACTACTTTATAACACTGACACCTCACATCTGGGCTTAATACACTACTTTGGTTGAGAAATATAAGTTACTTCCTACATAAATATACAGATAAATTAAAATTGTAATGTTTACACATGTAAAACGGAAATGGCTTTGGTAAGGCTCGAGCTGTGAATGACTACATGCAAGGCATACTCTCTAACCACTACATTATTGCACTTATACTTATTCAGGATGTCTATTGAATTTTAACTTATCCTGCCATTTCAGCTGGGCTAAGTGTAGCAAAGCAGTGGACACACCCATGCAGCTACGCTTAAACTTTATTGAATATGTGAAAAAAAATGTATTTGTTGTGCATTTTACTTCGTATCCATCAGAATATCCATGCCAATGCTGAACCTGTAATTATATCAACTTTCTGGCTTTGTAAGGACGATTGTCCCTAATGGCTTTGTCAAGATTCCTTACTCTGAAGGGTTGGGAGGTGTACGCTATGCGCTTCATATTCTGCTGAAAATTCATGCGTATGCTAAACCTGTTTTCTATTAACTTTCTTGCTTTTTAGGGATGATTGTCCCTTATGGCTTTGTCCAGATTTCTTATCCTGACGGGTTGTGGGTGTTACTAGCATTCTAGCTTGATTTAAATTTCCATATGGCAATTCTAGTGTGCAGGGGGGGCATGTGTATTGTGAGAGCACTGCTCTCAGACACACCCCCTGCACTCGTACATGGATCCATGTCCATTTTACAGCATGGCAGCACACCTTCATGAATATGCATGGTATACTGCCGTGCTGCATGGGAACAGTCCCTTCCATGCAAGAATAAGTTATTCTTGCACAGATGTTTGGTGAATCCCAGGGAAACTTTTTCACATCTTCCCTAGCATGAGATCCAATCATATCTAATCTATCTTACCTTGGTTTGTGATTTACTGTGGAGTTGACAGGTAAGAGGAAGTTTTAGTTGAATTTATATTGTATTTGTTATCACTGTTTTTAACAGTTTGTAGTTAGGAAGGGATAGCTTGTTAACAAGATTTACCTGGATTCACATTTTGTTTTACCTTTAATTTCACTGTTGGCTGTTAGAAAAGGAGAGGCTCTGGCCACCTCAAGGGGCCTAGACAGCTATAAATTCACACAGACTGCATAGAGGAAAATCCTGAGCATATCTAAACAATTGAACTTTACTGTTGAAAAGAAATGTGACTGCGAGCAATAGTGAGCAGAAACTATTGTGCGCAACATAAAGGAATTACAACTTTTGTCTGGCTTGCAGAACTTGTGTAGTCAGAACAACTTTACTGTCCTTAATTTATTATTTAGTTGTATATTGCTGGTGTAATTTTTTGTCACAGAAGTTGATTTAAGTTCTCTTTGAATTGTGTGGTCACTGTTTTTGAATAGTCTTTTCTTTTACAATATTTTATTCATTTAAAGCTATGGATTCCTTAAATGAGTATGCAATTGATGTTTTGCTAATGCACAAATATCTTGTACAGTGTAATAAATGCTATGTGTATTTAAAGGTAACAGATGATAACACTGGTGATCTGTGTACCTCATGTCAAAAGTTGGATGACTTGTTTACCATTGTTAGAATTAAATCTAGACTTGATGATAATTGCACATGTGCAATTGGCATGGCTTGGAGAACTGTTGTTTCATATATTAATGACTGGACTGGTGAGATAAATAATGTTTGGCAAAGAACAAATAGAACACATTTAGGAAATGATGCATCTGTTGTCTGCAAAGATCATTCAACCCCTATGAAACACGATGATGCCCCTGACAACTTTGGAATCCTGGATGCAAGTATTCAGCAATCTGAGGATCCAGTTTCTTTCAAAGGAAACAAAAAAGAAAGAAAGGAAGAAGTTCACAACAAATAACAAGGAAGAAAAAGAAACTGAGTAATGACAGTAAAGGAAAGAGAATACGTAGTAAAAAGGATTCTGTTTTGGTGTGTAACACACTGGTGACGGGGAATGATGATATTTTTTTCTATTAGAAAACATCCATCTACAGTGAAAGGCATCATTTTTCTAACAGAGAAGGTAGAAAAAAGAGACAAGGGGCAGGTGAAAAGGAAAAAATCAAAACTGAACATGGAAGGAAAAGAAGAGAAAGACAGATGTTGACTTCTTGACTCAAGCTGTGGATTTACAATACCAGCTGAATGAGAGTTTAATATGCAATGAAAACAGTGGGATTAATAAGCCTGATGAAGATCTATCCTTTGTAACAATTAATAGAGCAGATATTGCTGTATTAGAAGCTGAAGATTCTTCAGAGCTGGCCAGCAAAGATATTCTTGTAACTGGAGATTCACTTATTACAGGACATGATACTTATATTTGCTGAGAAGATAATGAACATCAAATAGTGTTATGCTTGCTAGGAGCAAAAATAGAAGATGTGTGAGACAAGTCTTGGAATTGCAATGTAAGGAAGTATGGATCCGTTTTATGCATGTTGGTACAAATTATGTCATCCTCAAGGATTTTCTGATTGTTAGTAGGGAAGTGACAGCCCTCTTAGATAGTATAGCTTGTACTGGTGTTACAGCGGATTATTCACAAATCACCTATAGAAAGGATATTCAGGTCACTGTGAATGAAAAGACTTTTTGGGTAAATACCTACATGGAAAAATGTCCTGCTTTAAAAAATATAAATCTGTACAGCATCCAAGCCTAGTTTTGGGCATGCATGTATTCAGACAGGATGGCATGGATTTATCAAGATCAGGGAAGAGAATTTTTGCAGCAGAGTTTTTACAATATTTGATAAACACTAGTCAGGATTTTTGCCAAGTCGAAAATTTAATGGTTCACAGATAGGAACATTTGATGAATCTCTGAAGGTTGTTAATGCTAGGAGCATTAATAATATATTTTTTTTATTAGAAAATTTGTTACATTCCCACAAGACTGACATTGTTATTGTGTGTGAAACATGGTTAAGGAACAATGACTGGAAACCAGTTCTGTCAGGGTATAAATGTTTTTACGGTAACAGACATTCTATGAAAAAATCAGGTGAGTTGATAGGAATTAAAGATAATTATGCAACCTGTGACTATGACATGTTGAGTGGGGTTTATATTAAAAGCATGAAGGTGTACTTACCCGAATACATAAACACCAACACATATTCCGCAAACTGCAAATACAACGAATGCTCAAAACCGCGAAATTCAAAAACTAGAACCATCATAGTTGTCCCACCCCACTGCCCGCTACATACTACCCACCCAAACAAACTAAATAAACCACATACATACACTAACCAAAACCCTACTTCTAACCCTAAACTAAACCCTAATTTGAACCCTACACTAAATCTCATATACATTATCATCTATGCACTTATCTTAACCTGCACCCTAACCCTAAGGTCCGTAACTATCGCACACTTACCTTACGGAGCTATACCACAGAAGGGCCACCCATGACAATTCGACATTTCAGATTTCGTGCTTCAGGACAATCAATGTTTTTGTGGTTCAATGAAGACGTGTCGGCGTTTACATATTCGGGTAAGTACACTTTTGTGCTTTTAATATAGAGCCGACAACGATAACACCAGTACTATAGACTGTGTAACTGTGACAATAAAGACAATCCTAGAACATATAACAATTGTTGGAGTGCATAGACCGCAAAAGTCAAGTGCAGATGACCTAGAGGAATTCATACATTTCTTGCATGAAACACAGGGGGGACTTAAATTTACCAGAAACAGGCTGAACTAATATTGATTCAACAACATTAGTAAGGACATTGTTCACAACTTATATCCAGGAACACGCAAAGAAGGTGACCCAACTGACTTAAAAACAAACCAAAACTCCAAGGAAAAGTCAGTAGAGGAAACCGCAACCACGCAAACACTATAGGCGAAATAAATCGCTGATATAAGATTTTATTAATGTTCATAAAATACACTCTTAAACGTATTCGTCATGCAGTTGCTTGACTTCATCAGATGATTCAGATATATCCAGGAACAACAGTTGCTTCAGATTGTAAAAAAACCACCAGGGGACGGAACATACTAGACATTGTTTGTGTTCCTAAAGAAATTACTGTTTCTTCAAGTCAAGTTTTCCCAACATTGATGTGCAGTGATCATGAGCTTACAAAGGTTAATTTGTTGCTAGATAATTCTGCCAAACTGAAATCTAAACCAATGCACAGAAAGTAAAATACAGATTATATAGAAGCAAAACAGTCACTATGTAAAACTAACTGGAGTGAGGTGTTCAGTGGAAAAACTGCAGATGGAATGTGGAAAGTTTTGAGAAACTGACTGAGTGTAAAAATAAAAAAAAATGTTTAACATCAGGATTTAGGCATACCACATCAGGGGGGATATATTTCCATAAGAACAAGATGTCTGATTAAGGTGAGAGACAAAAGATATAAGAAATGAAAGAGAGGTCGAACTACAACTTTGAAAACTGAAATAAACAAGCTGGACAAACAGATTAAGCACAGTGTGAGACAAGATCAAGAAAAATTTGAAGAAAATGTATATGAAGATATTGAGCATAACAGGAAACCTTTTTCTAGATACTTAAGATGTGGAAGGAGTAAAGATACACAAATTGATAAACTGTGTACAAATTCTAAAATTTATTCTCAGATACAACAGATTATAGATATATTTACAAAATCTTGTGCAAAACCAGTTTGGCTCCACAAAAGGGGTGATAAGTTATCCTAGTAACATCCAGGTAACCCCAGATACTGGAATCAAATTAGATTATATTAAAAAGAACTGCGCAAACTGGATCCAAACACAGCACAGGGAGGAGTCGGAATTAGTAACAATGACCTGAGAACACTTCAGCAAGAACTTATAGGTTCATAGGTGTGTACCAGGCCAAAGGCCCTGGAGTCTTTACAAGCCTACCCCATAGAAGTGCCCTGGGATCATGCCGCCATTAGTTCCCGGTGCCTCTATCAAGTAGAGCCACTGGAGTGATCCCCAGAGTGAACTTTCAATTTCCCATCCACTCATCAAGATTTCTCTTGTAGTTTTATTTTTAACGTGAGTTATATGGAGATTAAGGACAGAGACAAGGTCTTGCACAGTTCTAGTTTCAGTAAGTGTAATACCAGTGGAGTAGTATACCTGGCTACCTGTGTTCAGTGCCAGGTTTTTATGTGGGGAAGATGGAGCAAAAATTAAAAAGACGGATATACGAGCATGGTTATGATATCCAGTCAAGAAATGAAAAGAACACTCTGTTTAAGCATACCCTGGAATGTGTTCAGGCCAAATTTTTATTTTTTGTTATTGAAACAGTACCAAAGGACATCCGAGGGGATTTATGGGAAGCAAAACTGGAGTACCGCGCGGTTTACTGGCAGGTCACTTTGGACTCAGGTAGATTTCCCGGATTAAATGAGTATGTTTCCATTGCCCCACTGTTAAAACTAAGGGCAGCTAAATTATGAGTTTTTTTTAAAGTGAATACTAGTGAAGGTTTTTGACAATTCTGCACCTTATATGTGTACATGCTGGTTTTTGGTATTTTAGATATTTATTTTATAAGCTGCGGTGGTAAAGCGGTAGCGTTGTTGCCTCACAGCAAGAGGTTTTCTGTTTGATTCTCGGCTGGAGTGCCTTCTGTGTAGAGTCTGCATGTCCTCCCCACAGTCAAGTGGCCTCTGATAGACATAGCTGAAGGTTGGGCATCGGGCTGGCAACTCAGCACCATAAAAATCTACTGTCAATCATTAGCAGACCAGAGTTCTGCTGTGGCGACCTGTAACTGGGAAAAAACAAACAACATTTTAGGAGGTGAAGTCATTGTAATTATTTATTATGACCACTAGAGGGTAGCACATTCATGAGGATTTAGTGGTTAGAAATGCTGGAAGAATTGTTTATAATAAATTTTATAATAAAATGTTATTTTATGTTTTTTAAATAGATTACTGTGGTGGTGGTGCTGCGGTAGCATTGTCGCCTCACAGTAAGACGTTGTCCTGTTTGATTCTCAGCTAGAGCGTCTTCTGTGTGGAGACATGCATGAATGGGCGTACCTTCGTTGAAGGTTGTGCGTCAGGGCCGGCAACTCAGCACGTAAAAATCTACTGCCAATCATTAGTGGACCGGAGTTCCGCTGTGGCGACCTCTAACTGGGAAAAGCCAAAAGACACAACAAATAGATTCTTAAACATGTTTTAACATAGGTAGTCGTTCACCTTTACTGTCATCCCATTATTTATGTATTTGTACTGATTTTTTATACAGTTTATATTTAATTATGCATTTTCTAGTTAGAGTTATTTAAGAGAAATGGAGACAATCATAAATATGTGATTTTATTGGTTGATGAGTTCACTAGTTATTATATAAGCCTTAATTAGTGATTGATGTATTATTTCTGTCTGAAAAAATCTTTAGAGGGACGAAAACGTAGCTGCAGTGTTGGCGTTAATCTATTTGTGAAGTGATATTAAAAGCCTTCTGTCGAGCCGTGTTTGGTATCAGTGACTCCTTGCAACCCTGTGTTTTATGTTACTTGTCTGATAGGTTCTTGACATGCATAATTAGATTTACCTGTCCAATAGGTTCTTGACATGCATACCTAGATTTACCTCTCAATCTTCTTGGCATCCCTGTCTTAAACAGGTAATAAACCTGAGACCCGATCATAATCTTCTATATATATATATATATATATATATATATATATATATATATATATATATATATATAGTTAAAATATAGTTATTAATATAAAGTACTAATAACTAATAAAAAATACTAAACAGTTTAACAGACAGCCCATTGTCTAAGTACACTAATGCCCTCCTCAGTTTTAGTTACAAGGAAATAATGGTCCTTCCTTGGGTGAGGAGGCCCAAAACCTGTGGCATCAAGCCACATCACATTCATACACAGTCCATTATTTCTTTCTGATGCCCACACTGGAGGGCATTATTTTTTGCCCAGTTACAAAAATGCTAATGATGTGACTGCTTTTTAAGAAGCTCATTCTGCAATGAAATAATAACACAAATGCTAAGTAAATAGAAGGACAGGAGACAAGCATCAGATTCAACAAAAAATGGCACTTGTATTTCCCAGCTTAAAGAAATCTTGAATAATCGTTTTACTAATTGTATCCCATGTCAGTATTGTACGCAGTTCCTCAAGTGTAACTTCATGTGCAATTGCAATAGTTTTCACTCAGTAAACTAGTTTTTGCACTATTCATTAACTTCTTGTAAGTGTTTGGCACATGACTCATAAACATGTTACTCAAATGTCTCAGTTTAGATCACAGAAAATCAGGAAAGGCTTGCAGTATGTTAATCACTGGAATAAACCATTTTGGTGGAAAGCCAGGAGAATCCTGCAGGCAACCATGTATTAAAAACCATCAGAGGTACAATGTGCAGAGGCTACCAAGGGACTCTGTGAATTATGCTAATTCTATCCAAAAATAAATACTGAATGCAGTGAGACTGAATAATTCATGTCTTGACATCTGAGGCACCAGTCCAAGTATTTTGGAAATCATTGCCTATTTTTTTAAAGTCCTTTGCTTGATACTTTTATAACAGGGCTTACGTTTTACACATTTTATGAGGCATTTGGATATACATCTCATGACACGGATGCAGCATATTTGTTTATGTAGTATTTTGTATTTTTATGTTAATTAACCTAACATTGAGGTAAATAACATGCATTCTTGATAACCTAGGAGTAATTTTATTTCATAAAATACATATTATTTATAATATTTTCTCTGTATTCTAAAGACAATCCCCCGGATTTACGAAGCCTGATATAGCGTGCAGGAATAGTTTAACAGCTATTTTCGGCAATATGGCTAATGTGCGATCCAGGAACGAGCTCCCAGGACGTACACATGAGCTCTTAGGCTAATCCTGCTTGGACCAAGCCCCTGTATGCAAATTACCCTCATTTTCAGGTGAAAACCATGCAAATGAGGGTAATTTACAATCCAGGAAGCAAGCAGCTGTCAGTGCAGGACAAGTGCAGTCTGCAGAAATGTACTCGGTTAGTAACCGAGTACGTTTCTACAAACTACAAAACTTAGCTATGAAAGCACCAAATAAAGGCTACATATCATTGATGAAGCATGCCAATGGCCAAGTAGAAGGCCATTGGCATTGCAAAATGTGTAAAAAATAAAAAAAAAAAAACTTTTATTTTTTGTCACCAATCTTGCCTTTTTAAGCATAGGGCAGCGGTGCGCAAATGGGATAGGGGGGGAATAATAAAACAAACCTAAAATAAGCATTCTAACTAAAAGCAGTATTCAGCCATGCAAGTCAATGGCAGGCATAAACCAACCTGGCCAGTGAGTAATAGTTGCTAAGGGTGGAGGCTCAATGTGGGACATGTAACTATGCATTAGCAGGCAATCCTATGCAAATGAGGGGAAGGGAAGTGAATCCCAGATTTCCCCAGCACGTGAGTCAGGTCCCAACAGCGTAAGAATAGGAATAGCTGGGTGCAAGACTAGGACATAGGTGACATCATGGGGGGGGGGTTTGTCAGGAATACTGTAAGTGGATTGGAGCTCTGTGGCTCGGGATTGCTCCTAGCTTAGCACAGCTAAGCTAAAGGTGTGTCCAAGCTGGCTAGCACTCCTGACAAAGTGTAAGCGTGTGTGCGCGCTGCGCACCAGGTTTCACAGGAAGAAAAAGGAAGTTATACCAGGAAAAAGCAGCTGTGTACACATTTGAGCACTCTGTTCGCGCGGAGCGCACACAGGCTCAAACAGGGAGGCAATGGGAAGGGAAAACAGCAGTAGGAAGGTAATCAAGAAGAACTAGCTGAGCTGACAGGTGAAATGTATCAGACACAGCCAATCACACAGGCAGCAGCCCAGCCCAGCCCAGTGCACCACTATAAACTATGCAAACACCTTTCACCCTTGTTATTTCCAATAACTCTGCACCACCGGTGTATACAAACGGGGACATTTTAGAAAAAGAAAGCAAGAGAAATAATGCTAGGGGCTGCTTTTGCTATCATAAACCAGCATGTGCAAGAGGCTGAGGGTGGTGAGGATGGGAATGCTGCCGAGCAACCCACAGTGAGGAGACTGAGAAGAGTGTACAGACCCAGGGTAACCTACCAAGAGCTACATGAGCTGGAGATAGTGGAGTGCTATAGGGTGGACAGGGACCTCCTACAGCAGATTGTTGAGCTGTGCCAGCCACGCCTCACACACAGAACTAACAGAGGGGAACTCATCCCAGTGGATACCAAGGTATGTGTAGGCCTACGTATACTAGCTACAGGTACCTTCCAAAGGCCAACTGGGGATATGATGGGGATATCACAGGCATCAGCATCCAGGGTACTCCACCAGTTCCTGGATGCCATGTCAGCACATGTCAGTGAGCACGTATACCTCCCCATCACCTGTGAGGCATTGGCCAGCAATATGCGTCTTTTCCATCAAATAGCAGAATACCTCGAGGTAGTGGGTGCAATAGACTGCATGCACATATGCATCAAAGCACCACCCGGTGAGTGGGGTAGGGTCTACATCAACCACAAGGGCTTTCCCTCCATCAACTGCCAGATCGTGTGCAATGCCCAGGGCATAATAATGAATGTGTGTGCTGGCTGCCCTGAAAGTTACCACAATTCCCACATCTGGCATCTGAAGCAACTGAACCACAGATTTTCCAATGGGGACATCCCACATGGTCACCTAGTAGTGGGGGATGCTGGATATGCACTGGAGCCATGGCTGATGACACCCATCAGAAATGCACACACACCCGAACAAGAACTCCATAATGAGGCACACGCACAAACATGAATCATAAAGAGCATATGTGTGCTGAAGTCACGGTTCCGGTGTCTGGACACATCTGGTGGAGCCTTGCAGTACTCACCAACAACATGTACCCAAATTGTCCTTGTATGTGCCATGCTACACAATATGATCCCGTGGAAACAGCTACAGCAGGAACAGCATGGGGCAGGGCCACACAGCACCCCACCATTGCCAAGGCCTGCACAGGAACAGAGTGACTCAGAGGAAGAACAACCTGAGCCTGCCCCAGTTGGCAGAAGGAGGAGTGCCCAGTATGCCCCGGCCCTGGCAAAGAGGCAACGTATAGCACATGCACTGACACAGTAGGGCCAGGGAATATCACCTCTCTCTGACTCGCACATACAGTAAAAGGGATGCTAAACATGACACTACCTGTGCTCAACCATGTATAGTGAGTGTACTTTGTGCATCCGACAGCCCTGCATCACCACCCTCAATACTGGAACACGCACAAGGTAAGTGACTCACACATGCCAGTTGGGGGGGGGCACATACACAACAACTGTTAAAGTCAGCAGGATAGGTGTAGATGAACACAAACAAATGCTGCACTATGGCCTCTGAATGAGCCCTATGTGTAACCCCTCCCCCAGGCCTACACAGACAGACTACAGCAGACCAGGCAGTTGGATGAAAGATGTGAAGGCTAGGAAGTCTGGAACCAATATGTAGGCAGTGAAAGCCAGGATCTGTAGTACACTGGTATGCCTCTAGCCAGCACGATAGGCAAGACTACAGACTGAAATGGAATACCCGACATATCAGTACAGTCCTAGAAAATGTGTAGAAGTGTCAGGTGTGCCCCCCATCCTACGTACACTAATAGCAACAGTCAGGTGTGCCTCCCCACTCCTGTGTAGAAATGTAGAAACAGTCAGGTGTCCCCGCCCCTCGCTATGCATAAATTTAGCAACAGTATAAGCCAAATGACCGATGGATGCCCTGTAGACACAGCATGCTACCTGTCTGTGTTCAACATAAAGGTCAGCACCGCAGTACAAACAACCTGGACATGCTCCACACATGCAATACAGATGGCCATACTGGGCAAGGTCACACACTTAGAGGAATGAAGGCAATGTGAGTCAACAACATACTGAAAGGTCATACTGGGCATGCCCACACACTTAAACACATGAAGGCCATGTCTGCAAACACCAGTGGACCAGAAATATCTGGCAGTTGCAGTTCTTAGCGCAGACACATGTCAGTATGCACCACTCCTGCCTTGCACACACAGTGAATAGGAATACAGACACATATGTAAGGACACCACACTATAATAAGCCAAAGGTAGATGGACATAGATGTGTGGAAGAGGGTCACCATCACAAGGACCCATCCAGGACTGTCTCTCCCAGCACACAGCCAAAGGCCCACAACCACATGAGGTGCAGATGCACTCACTGCAGATACCAGCCATCAGCATCTGTCAGCATGACAGACTATGTGGTGTTCATGCCAGCTGTGCAACATGACTGTACAAGGAAGTAGTCATCTAGTAGCTGTATACATGTACCTGTAACATATGGCCCCGTGTGTGCCCGGATGTGGCATGTCAACCCCTACCTGAATGGGGTATGGCCCATGCACACACCGCCCACCCCATAGTAGTAGTACAACAAGCCTGCTGAGGTCATCCAATTTGAAATACACCTTTGTGAGAGCTGTAACACAGGAATCATCATGGCGTGTCCCATAACTGTGTCCTGCTGTAGTGATAAACCAGTTAGGTAGTAGTCCAAACCCCACACTTGGCAACTGTGTGAGTGTGTTTGTGTGTGTGTTTGTCTGTTTCTGACTGTGTAGAGAACAATGCTTTTTAGGATACTCAAGCCCCATACAATTCATATACTGAACTTTGGCAAGGCTGCTGATGTTACTTACCTAGGAATACACCTCTGGGAAAGCCATAGCCCAGTAATCTCTGTAGCATGTCCTATAACTGCATACTGCTGTAGTGTGATAAAGTAGTTAGGTAGGGGTTCTAAACCCAGACCTGGCAACTGTGTTTGTGTGTGAATTTGTGAGTGTGTGTCTGACTGAGTAGAGAGCAATGCTTTTTAAGCTACTCACACTCCATACAGTTCATATACTCAACTTTGCCAGGGCTGCTGATGTCACTCACCTAGAAATACACCTCTGGGAAAGTCAGAGCCCAGTAATCTCTGTAGCGTGTCCTGTATCTGCATACTGCTGTAGTGTGATAAAGTAATTAGATAGGTGTTCCAACCCCAGACCTGGCAACTGTTTGTGTGTGTGTCTAACTGAATAGAGAACAATGGTTTTTAGGCTACTCACACTCCGTACAGTTCATATACTCAACTTTGGCAGGGCTGCAGATGTCACTCACCTAGAAATACACCTCAGGGAAAGTCAGAGCTTAGTAATCTCTGTAGTGCGTCCTGTAAATGTGTACTGCTGTAGTGTAATAAAGTAGTTAAATAGGTGTTTGAACCCCAGACCTGGCAACTGTGTGTGTGCCTGACTGAGTAGAGAACAATACGTTTTCGGTTACTCACACTCCGTACAGTTCATATACTCAACTTTGGTAGGGCTGCTGATATCACTCACCTAGAACTACACCACTGGGAAAGGCAAAGCTTATTAATCTTCGTAGCGTGTCCTGTAACTGTGTACTGCTGGAGTGTGATAAAGTAGTTTGATAGGTGTTTCAACCCCAGACCTGGCAACTGTGTTTGTGTGTGAATTAGTGTGTGTCTGACTGAGTAGAGAGCAATGCTTTTTAGGCTACTCACACTCCATACAGTTCATATACTCAGCTTTGGCAGGGCTGCTGATGTCACTCACCTAGAAATACACCTCTGGAAAAGTCAGAGCCCCATAATTGTTGTAGCACGTCCTGTAACTGCATACTGCTGTAGTGTGATAAAGTAGTTAGGTAGGTGTTCTAACCCCAGACCTGGCAACTGTGTGTGTTAGTGTGTGAATCTGTGTGTGTGTGTCTGACTGAGTATAGAGCAATGCATTTTAGGCTAGTCACACTCTGTACAATACAAATGCTCACCTTTGGCAAACCTGATGATGTCACTCATTTAGAAATATACCTCTGGGAATATCACACCCAGTGATATCTGTAGCGTGTCCTGTAACTGCATACTGCTTTAGTGTGAAAAAGTAGTTAGGTAGGGGTTCTACTCCAAGACATGACAGGTGTTTGTGTGTCACATGTATCCTATGTAGAGGTGGCTGTGAGTGTGTGACACCTGTGGCCAATGTGGAGGGGGTTTTGCTCAGTTATTTTATGGTGGCCCTACTATATATCACCATGTCAACCATACAGGAATACCAGATGTAAATCAGCTGAGAGGCAGGTGTGCAAAGCCATACCCAGACATGTGACATTAAGGCCAGACAATCACAGTTAGCAACCCCACTATTACCCAGAGCACACACACATGCCTAGGCAACAGCCAATATGTGGGTAGCATACTGCATATTGGCCACTGGTAGTAACTCTGCAGTGATAGCAGTGGGCTATAGAGGGCATGTCACCCTGACCATCTGACCAATATGCTCGTACGTGCAGACAGTGCACCTCCAACATGTTCCCAAATGGACATCTGCAGCACCCATGGTGCCTTCATATGCAACTTCCAATGGACATACCATGCCTGATAACATGCCCTGTATGGACAGATGACACTGACATCAATGAATGCTGTTAGCATGCTATCATTGTAGATGCAGGGTAAACCTGCTGCCCATTACCAGTTCCTGCCACAGGTAGGCAAGACTGGCACATCCAATGATAATCTGTATTCACAACATGGGACAGACACCCCAGGTACAGTTCCACATGTCACTGTACATCCATGTGGGAGTTGTGCACATCCCAGACACCATCCATGTCAAGGAGTAAGGAACATATACATGGCAAGTGATGCACAGCATTGGCCACACACAATAGTCATGCAGGTGACTGAATGGGGAATGCAATACCCACCTGTGTGGGAAGATGCGGAAACCACAGACCTGAGGCACAATGCAGACCATCGTCATGTGGCCTGATGCCAAGGTATACCCATCCCCTACCCTTGTACAGCCTGCTGGCACAGTTAACCACCACACACCCATGCAGACATGCACCCATGCTTGTCAGGACTGGCACCCTGTGTGTCTGTGTTTGTGCTGTATGGTACAGCTGACCAAATCCACACTCACTACAATCCCCCAGGGCAGACTGAAGCATGCTGTTTGATGTCTGACACCTCATCATATTCTATGCCCATATGACCTCCGTATGACCCGTGTGGTGCATGTGATACCTGCACATCGATGTGTTGTGGCAATCACATTAGTGATGAGTTGCACTCCTGGCCATGCCAAGTGTATCAATGTGTGTGTGTCCCTGTGTGAGTGTGCCTGTGTTGACACTGGCAGCTGTTCATGCAGACAGGCACGTGTACATCACCTACCGTATATCTACCTTATCCCTGTTGCAGATGTCATTCATCATCACAAATATGCTCTGAGTGCTCCACAGCAGGTAACCCATGTGGTGCTACCAATAACTGTATCGAACTGTGATAGCACTACATAGTTGTCGGGGATTTTATGCCCTGTGCTGGTAGGTGTGTGACACAAACATGCTTCTGTTTTACTCCAGCACCCCTCCCTGACATGTATTTGCCTCTGTCTACCTCCCCCACTCCCTCTCCGGTGGATTTAGAGACCCACACCTGCTACGCTTAGGCAGCAGCATGTGTAATGTAAGTGATGCTCATGATCAGCTGATGGCCTTTGCACGAATTGCAGCCTCCCCCAGCTGATTGCATGTGGAATGGCTGTGGTAACAAGCCCATAGCCAATTGGATGGAAACACACTCCAATACCTAGGAACAACATGGTGGTGTTGGCCCTTTACAGTCACTGTGAGCAGGAACTCAATCTGTTGCTTGGCAAACAGCATCTCAATTGGATTGGGGATTTACCTCTAACAACATACTCTGTGGAAAGAGGGCAAAAAACATGAGGGGATGTGCCTGACCTGACTACAGACTGTAAGTGCTGCTATACTGCATGTGGAGTACAGTTGGTTTAACAGTGTTTGTCTGGATATACCTGTCGTACATGTCGCAATACCTGCCATGTCAGTCCCATGTATATAAGGGGTCCCCATCTGCAGGGTTATCCGCAGACTGGGCAGTGTTTTGCCTTTGGTTTCATGTGTCAGCTATGGTGCACCTATCTGTGGAATGCAGAAGGTGGTGTGAGGATAGCAGGCAGTAGATGGTGACAGGCAGGAGAGTTACTGACGTCACATCCCTCATAGGACATATGATGCAACAAACCCTGTTACGACAGTATATGTATGAGGTTAGAACAGTGGCATGTCAATAATGGCCCTGTGTTTGTGCTTCCAGCCACAACTCTATCAACCTTTGTACATATGTCATGCAGTAGGGGTGCATATGTTCTGTACTCCATAGTCATTGACAGCATATCTGATAACAAGCCAGTGAGATATCAGACTGCTACACATGTTATGTATAGTAGGGGTTATAAATGAGGACATAGCTTGGCCATTATGTGGTTGTGTGTACAGTACTGAGGTATGTGTAAGTCTGGTAATTGTCAACAGTGTGTGTATAGTGAATATGTACCTTAGCCTGTGTACAGACTGTTGTAGATGTCATTGTTCCAGGTCCTGTTCTATCTGATGTTACATGCTGCTCCACTGTATGTCACCCTAACAGCTTACATGTTTGTAGGGGTGAACACACACATGTCCCATACCACAGACAGGCATCGGACCACACTGTCTAGTGGCCCAGTATATGTAGGGGTGTTGTGTGAGTGGCTCATATGAGGATGATGTAGGTCAGATAGTCTATTTACTGTAAGAGTACGCTAGCTTACCATATGTGGCTGTGGCTGTGTTCACATTGGTAGTGGTTATGCACTTTCACACAGGTGTCTGTTACTCTGTGATGTGACATGCCTGGAGAGCCTGCTATCTATGCAGGTACATGTGCATCCCCACATGGGAGATGTAGCCCAGTGTTGAGTCAGTCTGCCTGTAGCTAGCACTGTGTTTTGTTACATGCCTAGCACATGACTGTACTTATCCAGTGAGATGACATGTCCAGATAATTGCCAGATGTACTTCTATTGGGCCACCATGACAGTCATGTATGTCAGACAAAGCAGTGGGATGCTGTTCAGATGTATGTCACTAACTAGTGGATTGTATGTGACCATGGCACATCTGTACCAGTGGTTATTATGTGTCAGGACAGACAGGGGTGTATGAATGTATAATCTATGGGGGCAAATGCATACCAGTATTTATGTGTGATACACATCTACATGGCTGTTAACATCCACATTGACAGGCCTGGTCCACATGTCTTTCATGAAGGGATTCTGTGTATACCCCTGGACTGACCAGCGTGTGTCAGACTGTCCACATATATTGGGTGTATCACAGCTGTAGTCCACAGGGGTGTTACTGTGCTACCAGTGGTACTGTACTATGATGACCTTAGGATGTCTGTCAGTAGCCAATGGCACACATGTCCACAGCAGATGAGGCCTCCCACACACACCGTGTCTGTGAAGGCACTCCCTATTACAGTAGCAATAGTCTACAAATATACCTGCAATACATACATGACATCCCCTTGCACTGAGAGGTTGGGACTATTGGGGCTGAGGTAGGGCTCCACCCCCTGTGCAGGACATATGGCAAACATATATGTACATATCATTATACATATATCAATACAGATATGTACACATTTACATAACTTGCTTACTGTATGACAACACTTGTACACATATGTGCCTATGTTTCAGACTCTGTCCTCCACCTACATCCCTGGCTTAGCACAGGTGACATGCTGTCAGGGTTTGTTATGTAGTGGGCTGTGTGTATGTCATGCTGTCATTCCTGCCATCCCTCCACTGCTGTCGCATCCGCCACACATACTGGGGGTTGGGGCCATATATGTGTGGGCTCCACCTACACAATACATGTGTGCCCTAATGCACTGCAGAGGGCAGTGTACGTAACCGTGGTATATGGCCCAGTAGTAGTGATTGTAGGGGATGTGCACCATGACTAACCTAGGCTGTAACAACTGTGTGGGTATCTGGGGTAAGCTGCCTTAAGGTATCTTGATGTACATTACCATACCACCGTGGGTAAATGCAGGCCTACTGCCACCTGCCATACGGACTGTCCTGTTTGTCTCTGTGATTGTGATGGTGTCAGTTATGCCTTATGTAACAGATACATCCCATTGTGTCAACTGGGGTCTGTACCCCTAGGGATTGTGTACAGAGTGTAGATAGAAGCTGCTGACCAATACATATGCATTACGTACTGTTGATTGTCTGGTATGCTGTGGGCCAGTCTGTCATTACTATTGTACTACTAGAAGGCCTCGGCCTGGACAGCAACATGTGTCAACCTTACCAGACTATTGTCTCAGTATAACTGTGTCACAGTTGCATTACACTGTTCATATGGATGTCAGTGTGTAAACAGCTATATGACATGCCATATACAACTGTCATAGTACATAAATATAGCTGTCACAATCATTTATGGACACCTGTGTGTGGTGTTATACCCTTTGATATCTCTGTGGGTATGTGTTGCAGGCTATGAATGTCATTTGTATGGGTGGCTCATACAATCTCCAGTTGGTAAGGTGGTGACTGTAGGAATACTGGCTGATCAAGTTGTGTGCACGTACTACATATGTATCGTACTGTACATATCTCTGTGTGTATGTGTACTTACATATATATCTATATATATATGTATATATATATATATATATATATATATATATATATATATATATATATATATATATGCCTGTAGCTGCATCTATCTGGCTGTGTATATGTATCCTAGGGATGGCCATGTTGTGTCCGGTTCAGGTTATGGGATCTGCAACACTTGTTATTGTATTACAGGGGGGAAGTGCTTGGCTGGGGGGAGTATACCTATTTGTACCAGACGTATATTGTGTGGGGCCAACGTCATTAACGTTGCATGAGGACATATATGATTTTGTTATATCCCCTTTGTTATCACCAGATGTCTGTCCGTATACACCTATATATGTACATGTATATATCTGCTGACATATACATGACCTACTGTATATATTTACACATGTAGATGTAGACATATATATCCATAGATGTAGGCATTTGCATGTGAATATGTTCATATATATTTATATATGTATATATCCCTATAGATATGGATATAGATATAGATGTAGATATATATATATTTATCTATATACATATATCTACATATATCTACATATATCAATATGTTGTACCTGTTTAGACATTAATATATTTACTCACACACATACATTTATATGTTGCAATACATTCCCTGTACTGTTGAATGATTGGGTTGGATGATATGTTTGTGAAAACATCAGGGTTATGTACATCTGCCATGGTTTAGTGGGGAATCACTTTGTGTATGGTGTGCAGTGTCCTGGGTACGAGCCTTATGGAGGCGGTTTATTCTGTTGCTGGCCAGAACACTTTGGCTTACCCCAGCGCTAACCTCTTTAAAAGGAATGGAAATAAGGGTTGCTAAGAAAGTGGTGAAAAAGGGGCACAAAGAGGGTATGACAGTAGTGGACATAGCTAGGCATGTGCAGGAAGGGTGTAGGAAAGGTCCATAGCTGCCCATTTCTGCTACAGCATCAGCTGTGCATAAACACTGCAGTTGGAGGTAGATGTGGACCCTCAAATCCCTGGGAGAGGAGTGAGAACAACATAAATGCATTGTGATACTAATTAGACTGGATTATATGTGTCCAGTGGACACGTGTGCAGAATGGACAACCATGTATGGGGCGAGATTGTTTTGTGGGAACATATTTCCCTTTCATTATCTTTTCAGGTGGGAGTGGGATGTTGGGGAGGGGCTGTGGGTATATTTGGGGAGGGAGGATGGGAAGGTTACTAGACATGACACACAAAACGCATACAGGGGTGGTATATGACACATGTGGTGGGTGAACACCTTGATGGGGAGGGGTGTTGGGATATCGGAAGACCACAAGCCCCCTAGTGGTGACAGTGGGACTGAGGTTACCACCCATGGGCAGTCACCACGGTGTCACCATAGTGCCATATTCTTGTGAAATATGACTGCAGACCATCCTCCTGCTGACACACGTACACCTGCAACACAAATGGATAACATTATGGAGATAATCACTTTTACTGACAGCTGAAATGCATCATAGCTGCATGGCTACATTAACTGACATGTATGCATTACACATTACCCATGACAAAATCTCACACTGCAGTACACTACAGCACTCTATAAGAGTCACCGTGTGCATCAGAACCATGTTTGCCTGTCCCTGCATTGATGTTATGGATGGCAGGGAAGTGGCACAGGTATCATCATATGCACAGGGTGTGTTGCTGGTTTTCCAGAGGTCGGGGGTGGTCCATACATGTGTCACCATGAGTCTGGGTGAGGGGTATTGTTCAATGATTGGGGCATGGTGATGTGGCGTGTGTAGGTATGGGGTCACCCTAGGTGTGATTGCATAGTGTGTGGGTATGCATGCATACAGTCCTGCCATGTGGACACCCTATACAGGTGTTGTTGGACAGCTGCAGACCATACCTGGCAGGGTGTGCAGTTCAGTGCCTCCGGCCATGGACATGCTGACTGTGCCTGTGAGGGGTTCCATGGGCACGTGCAGGTACAGACCTTGAGGTGCTACTCTCCCCTGATGATGACAGGTGACCGCTGGAACCATATCCCGCCTGGAACTGGCCAGGGCCACATGCACTTGGCCTGCTGTGGTGTGGTGTGGACAGCACACCCAGTGGTGTGCTGGGGCTGGTACTCCACTACGGGAGCGGCTTGGTGGTGTGGCACATCAACGTTGACCACCAGCTGCTGGTGTTTCTGGCCTACGTCCATGCGGATGTCACACCACTACCACCACACATTCCAGCACGGACATTCCACAGTCGAGAAGGCCCACCATCTCACCCCACCATCTAGCCATGACCTCGGTATGTTCACAGAGGGCAGCAGCAATGTCACGGAGGTTGCCAGTTACAGATGAGAAAGCAGCCCTCTGCAGCCTCAGGCTCTGTCTGGTGTGCATGTCCATACATGCCTGTGTCTCCATTACAGCCTGAAACATGCTCCTGGTGGTACCAGTTGTGGTGCCTCTGTCAGGGGCATGATGACCAGTGGCCCTCCCACGAGCACCACAGTACATCTTCCAATGTAGTGGCCTGCTGGACATCCGGCTATGCCGACTGTGACCCAACACAGTTGGCATGGACACCACACCTTCCTAGTCACTGGCACCAACCACAAACTGTCCCTCTGCTATGGCCACGTGTGATGGGGTTTGTAGGGGCACTGCAACTGTGTGCCGGCTTCAGGTGGCTAGGAGGGTGATGACACATGTAGGCACAGTGTCGGCCTCTGACAACCTCACCTGTGCCTCACCAGTACCATCATCATCAGCATCGGTGTCTGCACAGACACCTACCTCAGTTTGCATGCAGGAGGGAACCTGACCCACCTCACTACCTGTGGGGGAAACAAACACACACGTTATGACCTGTACAGCATTGCATAACAGTACGCACACACACACACACACACACACACACACACACACACACACACACACACACACACACACACACACAGACACACAGGCATAGACACACACACAAACACACATGTACACCCACAAACACTGGCAGTCCACCTTACTACCCCCCTTACACTGGGTTTACAGACAGTCCCACATTCAGTTGCAAATGTTACCCGTCCTGCATGGCACTTGCTAACATACACTCATTCATACTACCCATTAACCTATCAGACCTCTCCATGCCTACACGTGTGATCACAACACATGACCTGTTACTCCATCACCTCCCTGACTTTGATGGAGTAGGTAGCACATGGCCTCACTGCTGTCATCCAGTAATACCCTGTGTATGTCCAGTCATGGTGTACATGGCCCCTAAATGGTTGGGTCTGCTACATTCACTACATATGTCACACACCGGAGCCCCATACTACAGTCTTGAGCAGTCCATGCCCCAGCTCCTGCACAATCAAGTCATCATGCGGACAACAGTAATAACTGGATACACTCACTGTTGTGGTCTGGTAATTCCACATTGCATTAGTAGTGCTGCATTCGTGGGTAGCCGGTTATCCATCTGCTGCTGGCATTATGATGTGTATACCTGGTGTGTACTTTCCCTCCCAATGCATGTTCTGTGCTACAGACCTTGCTATGCTATCAGCTGTCCTGTGTTCACATATTGGACAGGCTGTCCTGGTGTCTCATGTGTCACTACATCTACAACACAATCCCAAGGAGAAGTACTGCCATGTGATCAATCCCACTATTGCCTGTGCATACATGGACATCCACACAGACACACATGTACACACACATCAGACATGCATCGACCACACTCCACCAGATTGCACTTACACACACATTCAACACCCCCCCCCCACACACACAGACACCTACGTGTGGGGTTGCACACCTTTTGTACACACAGTCCTCACATTACCCTTCTGTCAGCATGCATTACATCTGGTGCTCAACAGCATGCAGTGCCACCAATGTGACCTCATCACAGCGGCAGTATACATGTGTGTGATGCATGGGCTTTGTTAGTAGGTGATGCCCCTTCCCTTGTCATCACTGCACCCATGTATGAAGTGTTACTATCGACCTGTTCTGCACCCTGCTTTGTACTGTGCACCATACCCCACAGGTGTACAAACCATTGCTGCTTATGTAGTACTGTGTCTGTTATGTCAGCTCCAATGCTCACAGCCCCTGTGTGTTACAGCACCTCATACCTATGATGATATGTGAACGAATATATTTTGTGAATGCCTGATATCTGCTTTACAGATCACAACATCAGCAGTGCATGTATGGCCAGTACACGACTATTTCACTGACACCCACTAGACCTTACCATGGCTGAGGGGGGAACCCTACACATTTCCCAGAACTCTGCATGGTTGCAAGGTCTACTCATGTGCACATCCATTGGAGTGCACACACTGCTGTCACTATTGCTGTGGGGGTCAGGGTTACATCTGCCACAGTTATATAACCTGATTGTGTGCAGTTACAGCTATGAGGATGGTGTTTCACACATGCCCCTACTGTAGGCCATGTGTCCTGCCATACTCCCCATCCCTGTGGACACACTGCTCAATGACAGGATGTTAGGTATCTTGTATGTGTCTCTTGCACCCTTCCAATACCCCAGCATGGTCACTACTGTGACACAGTGCATTTCACAACAACAAAACATGAACGTGTACAGCATGCATTAATGGTAGGTGTGTTAGATGTGTACATGGAATATCCCATAGCCATTACATGCACAGTGACTTGTCATTCATGAACATGAGCCATACTCACTGGCTACAGGCTACTGCTGTGGTGGTATCCTGGAGGGACCTACATAAGAGTGTGAGAATGTTGTTGTCAGTGGCCACAGCTGTGGCATTCGTAAAGGGAGAGTGCAACATTACGTTACATCTACAGTAGGGGTCCACAATACTACAGCTTATGCACATCTGTTTATTACTACTACACAGCAATAGACTATGTATATGACATCTCAGATTTGAATGATGTACCTGTACAGATGCAGATGCATACACACGAGTGGTGTATGGATGTGACCTGGGGCCTTACCTGCACGCTCTTCAGGCAGTGTGTCGGTGGCACCCACCTCCACAATGTGCCATGCCAGTTGTTGGTGCTGCAGGTGCCACAAGGCTCCTGAGTAGCTCCTCCACATGGGTGAGGGGTGGATGGACGGCTTGTCCCCCCCTGTTGTGAGGTACTCTCCCCGTACAGCAGCAGCACTCCAACGTACATGGTGAAGCAGGTCGCTGCAATGATGCCGGACCTGCTCATAGCTGCGGTTAAGCAGTCAAACATCATTGACCCTGTGGACTACTTCGTTCCACAGGGCGGTCCTCTCCTGCTGGTCTTGTGCTGTCCGTCCGAACAGCTGATCATAGTGCTGCAGCAAATGTGATACTATCACCTCGGTCTCTGCAGCACTGTAAGCTGGAAGATGGATATGGAGCATCCTCCCTGGAAGACATAAAGATGGAAACAGGTCAGTGCAACCATACAGCAAGGTTACCATAGTTCTTAATACACATCTGTGTCTCCCCCCACCATATCAGCTACAATAAACCGTTCATAGAATGCAATTGTTATATCGGCTGCTTACCTACCATTGGGACATATGTTGTATTGTACCAAGCTTTGTGCTATGTGTTTGTACCATGCTCTGTGCTATGTGTTTGTAGCCATGCTCCCTGTGGGGACACTAACTCTATTGGCCTATTACAGACTACTTCACCTGCATGCCATTGTCAGTGCCACTCTCTCTCTCTCTCTCTATATATATATATATATATATATATATATATATATAGAGAGAGAGAGAGAGAGAGAGATACATACGTATATGTGTAGATATATCTTGTGGGTGTTTATATACCTACATCAATATGACTGTCTGTATATCTGTAGACATACCTGTCTAATTATATATCACACAGATAATCTCTATGTGGGGTGCATACAGACATCTGGTCCACATTCTGTAACTGCATTTCATTCACAGCTGCACTGTTCTGCCTTACTGCAACACAGCCAGGTGTCACATACAAACACAAACTAACATTAGGGTGGTATATGTGGTGAGAGATTGCTGGTAAGTCTATTATACACCTATGGCATTTGTGCATGCTGCATTAGACATTAACATGACTATCCTGCCTATGGTGTACTCTGACACCCATGTATCTATCATGATGGCAGTACGTCCACCACCAGCTATTGCCCACACTAACATACCAGACACACATATTATGGCTTAATTCTTTGTCATTCCTTGCTGATCTGAAACAGTTGGTGGGTATGTCCCACTGCCTACAGGGGCAGACAGTATTGTCCAGAGCAGTTGTTCAGCAGAACTTCATTACAGAGACAACTACAGATGGCTCATATCAACATTCCACATCATATTTCCTATTATTCTATACCACCTACTACTTTCAATTACATACATATATGTTTTACTTACCTGTCTTTTTTTTTCCTGACAGCTGTGACTGCCTGTTTACAGTTTACGTTTTATATGTCTTTTCGCTGTATGTCTGTGTTTCTCTGTCTCTGTCTCTCTCTCTCTCTCTCTCTCTCTCTCTTTCTCCTCTAGAATGATTGAGCTGGTTTGAATGGATTGCAGCATGGCTTTTGTAAGTGATGCACATGATCAGGTGATGGGCTCTGCACCAATCAGTGTGTAACAGTTGCTAATTGCATGCAGCCTGCTGTGTAGTACTTCAGATAACCACTGTCATGGCAACCCAGTACTATAAAATACTGACTCATGGGTGTTGTCCCTTAACCTTTCCAGTATGGAGGACAACCTTCCTGTATGCAGGCAGCAGTGTTATAGACAGCAGTGTGCAATACCTCTTACAGCAGGAATTGCAGATGCCAATTACACATTCGTATGGGGTTCCAGACCTACAGACAGAGTGAGTAGTGTTCATATGTGCTTTGTATATTGCTGGTCTTGCAGTGTTTGTGTGTACATAGTTGTTTAGGATGGAATGCAATTTGTCTGCATAGCTCTCAACTGTGGGCCTATCCACATGATGGCCAGGGGAGTGTGTGTTCGGTTTGGTCTGTGCACTACACAGGTCTTGCCCTACATATGTCACTGGCAGTCTGTCTGTTGCATGCTATCAGTACATAGGTACATCCATTTGTGTTTGATGTTGTATTCCTGCATAAGGGTATGTTGCAACAAATCATGTACCACCAGCAATATCCAGGATGTGTAACAGCAATATTGCAAGTATGGCCCTGTGTGCCATCCTCTGGCCTCCACATATATGGCAGGCTTTGTCCTGCTGTGATACAGTTAGGAGTTGTTGGGTAATGGCCTATCATTATTTACTGCTAGCATTCCTGCTACCATCCCAGTCATATCGTGAACTCCCACAAAATGTATTGGTCAGGGTCCATACATGTGACTGATAGATTGACATTACCACAACTATTACATTCCCCCATAGGGCTTGACTACAGGGTGTAATTGGAGGCTGCTGGAATACATCAGTAATTGTTGATTGTCACCTATCTTGAAGGCATATCCTTTGTCTACTGTTGTACTGATTGAAGGCCTTGGCCTGGACAACATAGTATGTTATATATCCACATTGCTTGCATCTAGTGTTTTGTGTGGGCCTTGCATTCATCACTGATTACATATGTCAGACTTCATATGCTGTAAGTAATGGCATACATTATTGTATAGTACACAAATAAAGGTTGTCTGTGTATGCATACCTGTGTGTCGTGTCATGTCCTTTGAACTGTGAGTGGGTATATGTTTGATGTACGTTTTCTCATTTGTGGGACATGTTGGCACACTGCACATTTCACAGGTACCAGTTACAGGGCTTGTGGCTGAGGGATATACTTTGCAACCAGTACTTCCACACTACTCCTACATATGTATGGCTACTAATACCTATTGTCTGTGTATATGTGTATGCACCTATATATATATATATATATATATATATATATATATATATATATATATATATATATATATAGATAGATATATAGATAGATATATAGATATGTATATATATATATATAGACATATATTTGTATATACCTGAACATATTTGTCAATGTAGAGATGTGTGTGTATATCTAAACCATTGTGATGTGTATCCCTTCCACGTTGTACATTCCCTACATTAGAATGACTTTTCTGCATGTTATGTTACAGATATCGCCCTGACACGTACAGGTGAATTGGCTTACTGTGAAAGCATTGTGTCTGTGTCGTGGAGGGTCCTGTAGCCAAAATATGCATGTGCTGGGTATTGGATTGCACAGCATATCCATTAGGGCTGTGTGGGGGGGGGGGGGGAGTAACAAAGCACTAATTACCAGGTATCCCTCATTTGAACCCCCACCCCCATTAATAGTGCATATGGTCTGTTATGTTGTAGCTAGTGGATCAGGTGTTTATTCCCATGTAGTAATGCTATACACAGTTCTATCTGTATCGATATTTATATACATCTATAGATATAGTTATAGATATATTTGTGGAAATATATATATATATATATATATATATATATATATATATATATATATATATATATATATCGCTATCTGTCTACATTTCCAGATATATATCTGTCCATATGTCCATGCATGTTCAGATCATATTTTTGGCCTGTACCTCATTCTGTTGGCAATTGACATGGATGATCACAGGACTGTAGTCAGTAACTCGTACCAACACTTTTGTGTTTCAGACTTCACCTCCTTCATGATATGTGTTTTAATACATATCACTGTGTGACTAGCAACATTTTAGGTGTCTTAGAGCAGTATTTACCATATATCCCTACTTGTACCCACATTTTGGCACACTTTGTCCTGAATTCTTGCATTAAGTGGTTGTGTGGTATGATATTAATACATTTCCTGTACTGTTGACTGCTTGCACTGGATGATATGTTTGTGAAAACATCAGGTGATGTATATCTGTCATGGTTTAGTGGTAGATCACTTTGTGTATGGAGTGCAGGATCCTGGGTTTGAGTCTTGGAGTGGCATTGCAATTTGTTGCTGGGCAGAATAAGGGATGTTGGCTACAAAGGGATTAAGGTACTTTTAAGCAGTTGTCAGCGGGTTTGCATGGGTCTGCACGACAGTAAGCACTGCTAATCTCCACTTATGGTTTCGTACAGTCGGTTAGCTTCTGATTTCTCAACCTGTGTAGGCATAGCTTACCCCCGCACAAGCCTGTGCAAACACGCTTACTGCTGCTTAAAGGTGCTGACTGCTGCTTACCCCTGCGCTTACTTATTTGACAAAAAAGCAAAAGGGGTTTATAGGAAAGTGGTGACAAATGGGGCACAAAGAGGGAAAGACAGTAGGGACAATAGCTAGGCATGAGCAGGAAGGGTATGGGAAAGGTCCATAGCTGCCCATTTCTTCTACAGCAACAGCTGTGCATATACACTATATTTGCAGGTACATTTGGACCCCTGAAACCCCTGGGGGAGGGGTGAAGACAGCATATAGTCATTGTGATGCCAAATTGACCAGATTGCATGTGTCCAGTGGACACGTGTACAAGATTGACAGCTATGTTTGGGCCGTGATTTTGTTGGGGGAACAGATTGCCCTTGTTTTATTTTTCAGGTGAGAGTGGGATGTTGGGGAGGGGTAGTAAGTATATTTGGGGAGGGAGGTTGAGTAGGTTAACAGACAATAAACACAAGACGCATAAAGGGCCGGTATATAACACATGTGGAGGGTAAACACCTTGTACGGGAAGGGGTGTGTGGAAATCACAAGCCCATGAGCCCCCAACTGGAAACAGTGGGACTGATGTCCCCACCCATGACCAGTCACCACTGCACCTTCACAGCCCCGAAGGTGGCTGTGCTGGGGGCTATGTAGGAGGGGCAGGTTCACCATCTAATAGTGCCACTTGGCCCTCAAGCTGGTGTAGCCGCTCTCCATACTCCAGATCAAGCTGCCTATGTACCATGGCCTGGACCTGTTGACGGGTGACAGGTTCCCCTCCGCACTTGCTCTGAGGGGGGGGTGAGCCCCATCCCCTGCAGCAGTTCCTACTGAAGGTGGCACAGTGCCCACTGAGGTGGAGGTCCCAGGCTGGGCCCCAGATGTCCTTGTGCCTGGTGCCATGGCCAGCTAGGGTGGGACAGGTGGGTCCACTGGGACCAGCTTTCCCATATGAGCTATGTTATCACTGGTTTATGGCAGATATGGTTTAGTAACAGTCAACAGCATTCAGGATTAGATATAACAGCATGCATAGGTATTCCCATTAACCCGACATGCCGGATTTAACACAGTTGCAGAACAAGCAGCACACATGCATATATGGAACAACAGTGGCCATTACAAGAGCATGCAGGTGTCATTGATGGCAACAGGCCACCATTATAGGTGTATTATAACATGGCACATGCATAGCAATAAATGTGAATATGTATAACCCATTAGTACATGTGTCACAACAAATGTTTGGAGTGTACACATTCCAGCTGAGGAGTGTCATTGGGCTATTTCGCACACATGGTAGGGGTGAGAGAGAGTTCAATTAACAAATGACATATCCTTGTAGTTTCACGACATTCCTAGTCACTGCAGTGATATTTCCCTTACAAGTATTATTACACTACCCAATGGCCTTATATTGTACACTGGTATGTTTATAGATTATTATATATGTGACCTGTGTCTTACATACAGCCATGACAAGATGCAGGAGTTAATGCAACATATGTTGTGCATTGCTGTCATACACTTTGGGTGAGGTGCTACAATGACAGGTTTGTCTTTCCTACACATTCTATGACTATGTACACGTTTGACTTGCTGTTATATGTCATTTACAGCTGCCTAAATTTCTGGGTTCCTCATACTGCTTTTTCAGGGGGATCAGGTACCAGGCTGGTGATATGGGCCATTTATTTGTACATGCTGAACAGACTGGAACAGTCATGGGGTATGACTATGCATACAACTGTCTATCTGAACACTCTATCCAATTCTGTACAGTTGTTGGATGTAATTATACATACAGCTTTCTATCTGGACATTGTAACAAAATCCGTACAGTTGTGGGGTATGATTATGCATACAGCTTACTAGCACTCCCGGGATTCAAACCCCTGCTGTGTGTGACAACAAAATTATTGTTAACATCACAGTACACTGTGAAATCAGGGAATTGATGTGAGGCTTTCTACTGTCTTCTATCTATGTCTCCCTCACTTGTACAATATGACTGACCTCTTGGCACTTTCAACATTGTTTATACAGACCTTCATACACATTTTATCTGCATACCACAGTGTGGGTAACACTGCTTAATAGAGCAGTACTATTTATAGTATGCAACAGTTCAACTACATATGACAGAAGAGTACTCAGAAGCAGTCCAGGGGTTATACCATTATTCACAGAATATTACACTTGTATTCCTACTGGTATGACACTTTCTAATGCTCTTATATGTAGTTATTATGACAGTACATGCAGAGGAATACTAACCTGCCTCGCAGCGCAGCCTTTGCAACCTAGCATCATGGGCTTGCTGTTTCACAGCCCACTCATCTGCAGATGTCAGAGGTATACAGTGATATGTAGCCATACCTATACATAGTATACACAAGCTAGTCAATTCTTCACTACTTCATGGAATGGGTAGTTACTCAGTACTGGGGCATTAGCCATCTGCCAAGACTGCTGGATTCACTGTTCCAGTACATCCCCCCTCCACCTCGTCAGGTCAGCATGATGATGTCTGACCTGCTCACCAACCCGAGGGATACCTGTGGCACTTGTGATGTCACGGGCGAGACTGTCCCAGGCCTCCATTTTATACTGCGGGCCCTGGTACTAGCTCTGCAGTGGTGTCTCCTCATGGTGTTGTACCAGGAGCCATACCATGAGTTAAGACTCCTGGATGCACCAATGCTGTGCTCTAGCATGAGTGCCTTCACCCACACAAGCCATTCTGCCTGCAGTAGGAAGCTACCACCACTTATGGAATGTATTCCCGCCTGTGTGGTTTATATACAGCCATTTTCCTGCACTTTCTTATGATTGGCCGGGTTTGAAGAGGCTAAGCTAGGGGCGCACCTGCTTACCTAAGGTTGGCAGTGCTTATAGGGGTATACCGGTAGGCAGATTGGATTGGCTCCCCTACACATTGCTTACTCTTACTAAGTTGAGCTGTGCTGCGGTTAACATTGCTTAATAGTTAATTTACACTATATTTGACTTCTGGCAGTAATATATTCTTCATTAAAGGTTTTATGTGTCTGGTATCCGTGATTCATGTATGCATACACTGTATAGGGACCTGGGGACTTCTACACTTTATTACAATAACACCTCACATCTATGCTTACTGCAGTAGTCTAGTTCACATATTTATGTTATGTAGCAAGGTAGACCACCTCACACTGTACATAGATTCAGTTCACATCTTTGTTTTGATTTACCTGTGGTGAGGATTAGTTTGCTGATACCTCATGCGTATCAATTGCTATGATGGCTTAGTGGTTAACTACTGTGACTATAGTGGACAATGTCCTGAGTTTGAGCCTTGTAGAGGCAGTTTATTTTGTTGCTGTGCAGAACATGAGCCATTGGATCCAGAGTGATTAAGGCACTGTAAAGTGGTTGTAAGCGGGTTTGCATGACGGTAAGCACTGCTAATCTCCGGTTACAGTTTCTTACACTCAGTTAGCTTCTACTTTGATTAATCTGTGTGGGCAATGCTTACCCCTGCACAAATGCACTTAGACATGCTTAACGCTGCTTATTTGTGCTTAAACCTGCTTACTAGTGCCTTATTCATTATGACACTGACACTTCACGTGCATTTCATGCAGTGCTCCAGTTCACATTTAAATGTTATTATGTAGGTTATACAGCAAAACGATGTAAAAATATGTTCATATGCAGATTTCCCATGGAAAATGATTTGTGCTGAAGTGGGACTTGAACCAGGAATGCCTGTTCGTAAGGCGGCTGCTCTAACCACTCCACTATTGCTGTGCTGCTTCATTTGCAAATATATTCCTTGTTATCCTCTTCAGCCTTTTCAGCTGCTTTAACCATAGCTAAGCAATGGGCAAACCCGCGCACCTACCCTTAGCTGTACTCAGGGTTTAAAAACAAATAAGTACCAGGGTTTCCTTCATTTTATTTCAATGCACTGTTGCTGTTGAACCCATGGGGACTGTTGGTGGGATATGAGGACACCTATGTGCGGTCTCGCTCATTTATTTACACTTTCTTCTGTTCTACTTTGCAGGGGCATGTTTATTCTGAGAGCTCTGCTCTCAGTCATGCCCCCTGCACTCATCCACACTCAGTGTAAGATTTGGAGCTCAGGCAGTGTGCCTTCATTAATATGCATGGCGTGCTGCCGTCCTCCTCTTAAACTGCCGTTTACATGCAGGACTAGTTTAGTCCTGCACGGCAGATTAGTAAATCCAGGGGAATGTGAAGCTCTGCAAAATGGTATTAGATATGTTTCCCAGTTATTTCCACAGCAACTTACATGAAAATTCGAAAAAGACCAAATTAAATCTATTACTACAGAAAAGCAATCAGAAATTTAGAAAGTTAACAGAATACTGTTAAAAGCCAGTGGAATGCAAAGCAGATGACAGTTTAATAGGACTGGGAAATGTGTGTAAGCAGTAATGGATGTCATGGTGGAAAGAGATGGCAATAAAATGCCAGGAAAGTTAAAGAGAAGGGTGATGCACTGGATAACTTGTTAGCATTGCTGCTTAACACTCCTTGGTTCTCTGGTTTGGCTGACATTCAGACAGATTCTACATGCCTGCATGCCTTTCTTATGCACAAGTGAGTTTCTACTTGGGTCATCAGTATCCCAAAGACATGAGATAGGAGAACTGTCAAACCCCTACATTTCCTGTAGGAGTTTGTGTGTGTGTGTGTGTGTGTGTGTGTGTGTGTGTGTGTGTGTGTGTGTGTGTGTGTGTGTGTGTGTGTGTGTGTGTCTTCTATGATGGGTGGACTTGTATCTCATCTAACACTAGTTCCCTGCCTTTTGCTTACTGCTTGCCTAGATATGTTTCATCTCCCCTACAACCATGAATAAGTTAAAGCAGGATAAAAAATAAATGAAGATGAAGAAATGAGAATGTTAATTTAATAGTGAAAAATGTATATGAGGATTAAGGTTTAGTCAATCACAGAATGTGCAAGAAAAGTTAGACTGTGATGAAAAAATAACAATTTAACTCTTAATTTCTCCTGCAGTTATTTATGTTCAAAAATGAACATCCAGCTGTTTTTATGCTAAGTCTGACATTTTATTTTCTAACTCTTTTATTCTTCTATGTGGATTCCATACTTCAGTACAACCTTACAAGTAATTACTTTCATGACATGTTGAAAAGCAGCCTGTTGCTACAGAACATAAAAGTGATCACCTGATGATATGGGAACTTATACTGAGTACATCCTCTGTACATCACTGTACGTTCACACTACGTGTGCATCAGTTTACCTCTTCAGAACTTTTTTAGACATTGTCTACTCAGAGGTGATCTCTGCTTGACTTACAAAGCCATGTCCAACTCAGCCCTACTTGAAATGTTATACCTAATGAAATCCCAATCCCACGCCACACACTCCAGAGTCCATGACCTCACTACCACAATCAACAGAACATGCTGGAGGGATAGGTTCATCTCCCAAAGACTGCCCATACTCTGGAATAAGCTTCCCATTCATGTCAAGCAGAGCACCTCACTGGCCCTATTCGAGAGAAATCTCGACGAGTGGATGGGTAACAGAAAGTTCAACCCAGGGATCACTCCAGTTGCCCTACTGGATAGAGGCACTGTGAGTGGCATAGTGTCAGGGAAAATGTTTTGGGCTAGGCTTGTAAAGGCTTCAGGACCATTAGCCTAGTACACAATTATGAACCTATGAACCTGTTTCAACCATGACAAATTGGACAGAATAGAATTCCAACTACTTAGCATGATTTATTTTTTTTTTTCATATGTTCAATTTAACAGAATTAAAAGCATGCATGCCAATTACAAATAGCACCCATTCATCTGCTGGACTGCCATTCCTTTGCAAGACAAAGGCTTCAACAGTACAGTGATTCATATTCCAAACAGAATATAAAATGTATCAAAATCATTGATTTGTTTCAATTAAATAATAATTTATTGATGAAAAGTTGGAAGATGGTTAGAATCATCTGACTTCTTTAATGTCTTTGGCACTATTGTCTACATAAAACTGCAAATGACATGTAAATGTCTAAATGAGTCTGCCTCACAGATCCTGGATCTAAGGTTCACTTCTAACTTATGGTCTCTATCTGTGTAGAGTCTGCATTTATCCATATATCTGCATGTGTTCTTTTCATATTCACTAGGTTTCTTACACATTTCCAAAATGTGCCAGTTGATTGGCTACTCTAAACTGTTCACATATATTGCATTTACCTTTATACTTGTAACCCAGTCATGGCTAATATAGTCAGAGATAGACCAGTTCATTTATCATGTAAAGAAATAATTAAACTTATTATAAGAAATAATGTAGCAACTTGGATAAATAATAGAGGAGACAACACTGTGGTACAGCGACTAGCACTAAGATACAACAGCTCTTGTATTCTAAGTTTATTTATTGGACAGACTTTTGTGGTTGCATGTTTTTCCTGTGTTTGGATGGGTTTTTGCTGGCATATGTGAATTCTTTCCCTATTACAAACAAATCTTAGCAGGGGGATTAGCAATGTTAACTTGACCCTAAGTGAGTACATCAATATGGCTACTTTAGTGTATTCATACTGAAAATCAAGATCAAGCTAGCTTTTGTCCTTATGTTCCACTGGAGGTTTCTGTCCTCCCTGAGTTCACCTTAGGACACCTGCATTACTCTTTGACAGGTCTACCACCCCAGTCAAACTCCCCACCTGACACTGTCCACAGGTTGTTCCTGGATGTCCGGGCACTTGGAGCCACAAGTGGGAGCCCCGGTGGGCCCCTGCCTCACCGGGTAAGTGAAAAGATTCTCGTAGTGTTGATTTTTATATCATTAACTCACTGCTCGCTATAAAGGAATCCAATCCTCTCATTTGCAAAACTGAATCAGAAAAAGGCAGGAAAAGGAAATGGATAGATGGATGGATGTGCGAATCCACACACCCATGTATGATAAAAGGCAAAATTCTGAGCCAAATGGCGGGCATTCAAAAGTAGAAAAGGCCAGCAGTATACCAACGGGATTGTTCCACGTCCTTTTAAAATGATGCTGTCACATGTCTGAAGAAATGACTTTTTATCTATAGTCCATTACCTATAACAGGTTGTATAAAAGAAATACAGTTGTATAATATAGAAGAACAATGGTAAAGAACATAACTGCAGTGTCTATTTGCTGCTTTACTCTTATTCTCCATTCCTATTCTCATACTAAGCTAACTGCCCTTGTGAGCCATTTTAAGCTTAGCCAGTTATCCCTTGTGAGACTTAAACCCTGCATCTTGTGTTTGTAAGGCAAACACCTTAACCATTAGGCCACCCTCCTAATCCTCCATTCCTATCATGCTAATCGACTGCTTCAATATAATGAACAACATTGTCTCATCACATATAAACCCCACAAATCCTCTGGCCAAAGTCTCTACTCATATTTTGTCACTAAAAAATAGAATTCTACTGTTATGCAAATTAGATCTACCTTCAACTTCTCCGACATCAAACAACTGCTGAAAAACTCCCTAAATAATACCTGACTCTGTACCAGCACTGACCCAGGCTGAACTACTCCCTCCCTCCTTCCACAACCAGCATACGTGGACTATGTTCACAGAGAAGGAATTAGGAAAATCTATTTCTTAGGCAAACATCAAATATATATTTATCTAGGTTATATTATCTAGTCATCTGTGTTCCAAAGAGTGTACTCAGTGTGTTTAATGCCATCACTGTAAATTGCAGCTTGTGAATACTTTATCTATTGACAATGTTCTTTTTCAGTTTGTTATAGCTGCCCATAAATTTCTGTTGTGTATGTATAGGTTCACACTGCATGCACTGAAGCTGGATTTTTACTTAGTTAATATGTTATTTTTCTGTATTAGGCTCTGTAATGACTTTATTTAACTGTGTCCATATTATGTCAATGTTGAGGTTTTCTCCTGGGCCTCTACTGAAAATGGCGTATTATTGCAGTCTGACTTTCCCACTAAACAAATGTCAAATAAAAAAATAAAATAAATATAGTCGTGTTTATGGAATAACAGTCATAGAAATTCCTACAGTATAAGGACATATTAAGTTAGTTCCTTAACAGAATAGGGACCTAAAGGCAATTCATCTGACAATGTAATGAGGATATTATAAAAAAGTACTAATTGGGCCTGGAGTTCACTATGAGATCTGTAGTTATAAAAAATGCAGGTGAAAAAAAAGTAATCTATTCATTTTTCCATATATTGTTTAATTATTTGAAGATCATAAGGAGTTACAGTCTATCCTGTAAAGCAATGGATTTAAGGTAGGTACAGATCCTGGATTAGACTTAAATAGGACCTCTTGGAGAGACAGGTATGTATTCCAGAGACTACCCTTCTCTAGAACAGGCTCCCCATCCATGTGAAGCAGAGTTCCTCCCTAACCCAATTCAAGTGTAACTTGGATGGGGAACAGGGAATTCATCCCTGGTTTAGCACCTATCTATCTAATTGATGCAGGCAGCCTGTAAATGGTTCATCTCCCAGGCCTCTGCATATAAATAATTTAATTTGCCAAGCTTCTCTACACTTATCAAGGGTATCAGAACTTGTCAGAAAATTGGGATGCATGGATAGGCTTAAAAATGCCCTTGTGGTTGCTAAACTAGTAAATACCTATGAACCTATTAGCCCATTCTGGAACATGTCCATACTTGCATATATACACCATAGTCACACCTAGGACAATTTAGTGCAAGCCCAGTTTACCTATCCTCATGTTTTTGGGACGTGGAAGAAAACCAGTACCATCAACTGCATCACATATGACACTGCTAGGACATTCATATTTTGCACTGTCAGTATCCCATTTGGGAACCAAACAGAAGAACAAAGCACTATAGAACAATCATATGCATGCTAAATACATGCATGCACATGGAATAAACATCCAATAAACATGAATGAACTTCTGTAAGAGCACAGACAGAAATGAGATTTTAGAAGGCAAAGATAGCAGGCTTCAGTTTACAGAATGGAGTGCAGGGACTGCAGCAAACCACTGTCCATCCTCAATGCACGCTGTTAGTATTAGCTCAAACACCATTTACATACAGATATTAACTAGGATTGTGTGAGGATATTTAGCTGGGAGGAAGCAGAAAGAAAGACAACAAAAGGAAATATTTTTTTCAACAACTGGGTGATGGATTAGGTAATAGGCTCATAGATAAGTCCTAGGCAATTGGTCTGCAGACCATTTCAGGCCTAACCAAAAAACTATTCAAAATTTTCCTCTAGCCTCAAGAAGGGCAAGACAAGATAGACTGGGAGAGAATTTGAGGCTGTCCATCTAGTTATCTAGGTTTACCTCAAATGTGGCAGGGGTGCTATACTGCCTGACATGTAGTGTTAATTTGTTCCAGAGGTGAGGGACACATTGGGTTACGAATCTGTCACATCAAAGTGCCTTATTTATCTGCTGATTTAGTTCATTTAACTGAGTATTTGATGTATGTGGGAAGAAATAGGGTTGGATCTTTCATGGCATGAAAGGCTGGACATAAACACAGAAATTTGGAATAGATTCCCAGTATACATGGGTAATGAACATATGTGAATGTTTTAATGTCTAGTCTGTTAACAAGCAAAGCATCAATGTAATACTGAAACTCAGGTCATCAGCAAAAGCAGGTGTGGATGATATATAAAACATAAAACAATAATGTACATTATAAAAAAGTCAAGCATACTAATCAAAATGTTTTTTTTCCTCTGAGGTAGAAAGCCCCCCACCCAATACAGGAAAGTTTAATTTCACACTACCATATTTAAACATTATCTCTGAAAAGATTATAGGTCAGACAAAATGACAACTTTAGCCTGTAGCACCACAAGCCACAAAAAATTAATAAATAAAAAGGAATGATATGTAGTGAACAAATATGAATTTTCTGTAGACCAGCATTTTTATGTATGCTACTGTAAAAAATTAAATAAATAAAAAAGAAGAAAACTGTAACATTTGTGTTAGTAACTATGTACTTTCTGAAGAAGAAGTCTATTAAGTTAAGTCAAAAGTTGAGGTATTTGGTAAACTAATTTATTTTCTGTGCTTCGTGTTGATCAGTTCCATTTTCAGTGTCCTGCTCTTAACAGATTATTGACTGCCTCACATTCAAAAGGTAGCGATACATACTACCATGTAAATGGATTCCTTGAAGTAGGAGGAACATAATCATGCAAGTGGGACATCCTAACCCACAGACCTTGCAAGGCACCAAAGATCAAAAACAGGAGGAAACCTAGCAATTCAATTGTCCGAGTCCTACATTTCAGTCTATTTTCAATAGTCAGTCTATGGTGTGGTATTCTCTAGCACTAAAAGTGACATAAAATATCAAGGTTATAAGTGTCCTGTATGTCAAACCTGTTATATTTATATTATGGCAGTTGGTACTGTGGTATACCTCTCTCTGTGTCTTTCCCCCTTATATATCTATATCTATATATCTATCTATCTATATCTATCTATCTATATATCTATATCTACTATATATGTATATATATATATATATATATATATATATATATATATATATACATAGGACCCGAGATTATAAAGCCGAAAGCTCAAAACTCCGAAACCCCAGAAGTGCGAATTTCAAACACCCGAAGTCCGGAGATGTTGAATTAGTGCTTCTGGTGTTGCGGTGTATGAATGGATAGCTGGAGATTCAGGTAAGTATTTATGTTTAAGGGTTTTAGTTAGGGGCTTCAGTGTGTGTCAGTGTGTTTTGTTACTGTGATGTGTGTATGCGAGCTTGTATGGTGGTGTTTTTGTGTGTTTGTCTGTGTAGTGCAACCTTGGAGTTAGTATATTTAAGTAGGGGGGGTGTAGGGGGGCTTGCCCCCCTGCTTGTATCTAGTGTAGGTTTGTGTGTTTGTGTGTGGGGGGGGGAGGTTTGTGTATGTGTTTGTGTGTGGTGTATGATATATATTTATATATTTACACACACACACACACACACACACACACACATATATCTATATCTATATATATATATATATATATATATATATATATATATATATATCTAGAGAGATAGAGAGAGACAGCAGCATAGAGGTGAAGGTAGATAGATATATTGCTGTGCAATTGCTGTAAAAAATCTTAACGCAGTTATGTTTTCTCTTTTCTGAATATTTAATAGCGCATCACTCCCACAACATAATTAACAGAAAGGGAAGTTAAAGCTACCATCTTCCTGCATAATTTACTCACTCATTAAACTAGCTAACTACTTGACTAACTAATTAATATCTGTTTAAATTATTTCATTAGCCGCTCAAGCTTGTGATGGGTAATTTAGTGAAGCTAGTCAGAAGCACCTTTCACTTTAAAGGGTGGCATGTTGGCTCACTGGTCAAAATCTTTACCTCAGACCTCCTAGGGTGAGGCCTCATCTCTGGTTCCTGCCTTTGTGAAAAGTGCATGCTCTGTCTATGTTGTGTGGGGTTTCTTTGGGTACTTAAATTTTATTCCCACCTTACACAAAAATGCAAGTCCAGTCCTGATCTAAAATAGTACATATGTATTATATTTACCCTAGCCCTTGTGACCTGAAAATGGTCATGATAGAGTTCCCTTAGCCTGTTAACAAGTGAATCAATTAAATAAAAAAGAATCAGCTGCTGTTAAAAATTCACGAATAATGCCAGTAATAGTGGGTTGTATCTAAAACATACCTAAAACTTTTTTGTTAGGAAAAGCTAAGAAAAGTATTAGAATGAGCATATTTGTTTCACTACAAGACAAATAATTTGTCCCAGTTTTGGGATTGAAATACCAGTGTTGAATTACGCTTTCTTCCTCAAAGTTTGCTATGTGGCATCCCATCCCAATTTATGTATTCTGATGCCATGGAGTTTGGCCTGCCGTAATATATTCTTTTGTGAGCAGTTGAATTGAAAAGAAAAGGAAAAATGTAGAAATCTTACTTTTTATGGCTTGACTTATTTGAATCTGCTGGTTATTTGCTATAAAGGCTTTCAATTTCATTTTATTGTGAGTATTTTTTGCACTGAAATGGACTGGGCCATTCCATTAAAATAACACTGTCACTAAATAAGTAGGACTCAGGCTTTCATAAAAACCATTAAATCTGTAGCTCTTTCAAGTGTTCAGTATGATAAATGTGACCTTGTAATGGTGTTAGTTGAAACAAGAAATCTGTAATACCTAGTAATGCATTTATCATGCTTTTTTAGAAATGACATGAGATGTTAAAACATGCCTGTTTTTCAGTACTTATTTTGACTTTGTTAACCAGATATTTATTTTATGCAGAGGCTGTTTTAGATTGCACATTTGGTCATACAAACTTAGCAGTGGAGAGTGCACATGAAAATAGTAAGTTGCTACAATAAAATGTGTTTACAGAACATGAGTGAATAATTTGTTTCAGTGCAGCTAGAAGTATCTAATATCATTGTTCTTTAAACCAGACGACAACTCATCCTGAGGCAACAATTCATGGTCCTCTTATTGAATATTCTGTTGACCGAGTGTCAAAACTGAAAATTAGAGAGCATATTAGTCTCGTACCTTGACACTAAAAAGTCTTACGGATTAAGTGGAATAGTTCATATATATATATATATATATATATATATATATATATATATATATACACATACATATGGATCTACTTCAGTAGCTCAAAAAACCATAAGAACAAAAGTTAAAAGGCCAAGATAAAAAGACCACTTATAAACAACAACAAATCTTAACAAAGCCGAAACACCTAATGCACATGTCCAGTAGCAGCATGGACATCAAACTAAATTCACAAAAGCAACCCAAACATTAAAACACATTAAAAAACATACATTTTTCACTGTTTTTTTTATATATACCAACTCTGATAAAGCACTGCAGTAGAGAAAAGGGTAAATTTCCCAATTGTCACTGTACTGCAATCTCTATTCATTCCATCTCCATTTTTCTTTTACATATTATGTTTAAATGAAGAAGATGTCTTTCTAAGTACAGCGCAATCTCCATTCAATATCTCTGAGTATTTCAGGACATGTGCATTTGAGATGTTTTGATGTTTGATGATTTCGGCATTGTTAAGATTTGTTGTTGATATGCAGTCTTTTCATCTTGGCTTTTTAAATTTTGTTCTTATGGTATTTCATTCTACTGAAGTCGATGCAGATACACATATGTATACTTAGGACTGCTTGCCTTTCTTCACAGAACTACAAAAAAAAAATCACATAATTCCTGTGATTTGCTGTCTTCTGATTTAAAAGTACAACGGTCAAAGTGCTGGCCTTTTGACAAGCTGGTTTTCAACAAATTTGATGAATATGGATCTTAGCCAGTAGGGTCTTGGCAAACTAGATAGAAAATTGCTGGTAGTTGAAATAATGGGAAAAAAAAAAGAAAAAAAACAATATTTCTTTAATGGTATCTTGAAATCGTCAGCAATGGCTGGGTATTATACCCAGAGGAATACTTGCAAAGTTAAATAATCAAAAATGACTAGCCCTGATTTTGTCCACAACATTTTATACTTTCTCAGAGGCAAGGATTTTATGAGTCGGTAGCTGGATGGATATGCACTTTGGTGATTAACTTATAACTCTAAAATTCTGAATATTATGACAGGTGTTATTCCTTTTCATAACTTAATATGTTTACTTTCTCTCTCATCATCTTTAAGTCATAAACAGTATTGTTGTTTTGGTTGTTGCATATGTAATAATACAGCACCCTATCTACCTGAAACAGAAAAGAAGTTAATTGTACCTTATCTATATACCACTCAACCATTCAAAAAAACAGTGCTCTAAATAAATAAATACAAGCTGTTACTGTGGTAACTTAGTGTATCTTAGAAAATCAAATTGCCATTTCTAGAAACAGCTAGCATGAACATATATCAAATCAATAAATAAATAAGATGATTTTAATTCTGTTACTGAAATGTCAGTACAGAATTATATGTTCTTCTCAAGGCTTATTTTCTGGCATCACGTCCCGTTTTATGGGATTTTGAATTTGTGGGGAATGGCCAGCAGTAATAAATTCCTTATATAGCAATTGTATTATAAAGGAAGGGAAAAATGAATGCTGAAATATTATTTCTAGGTTTGACATTTATAAAGCTGCAGGTTATTTTTTACAAAGGCTTTCTTATTGTGAATATTTTTTTGCATTGGAACAGACTGGTCTATTGTATTAAAATAACATGTCACTAAGTAAACAGGATTCCTGTCTTCAGCACCACTAAATCACAATGCTTTGAAATGTTCAGCATAGTAAATGTGACCTTCTAACAGTATCAGCTGAAACAAGAAATCCGTTACAGTACTGTACTCATATTTTTTTAATTGACATGAGATGTTAAACTATATATTTTTTATTTAATCTTTTTTATCCAGTTATATACTCAGCATGGAGACCGCTTTTAGATATTTTGTTTTTTTTTATTTTAATATAATATAATGCAACACAACATAGAGTAGGTAAGAATATTAACAGCAACAAATGTGCCATTTAAAGTAGCTAGAAAAATTGAGAAATGTTTCTTTCAGTACAGGTAAAGGTCCATGATGGAAATATGTCTCAAAAGAAGTAGAAATCTGCCAAGAAAACAGTCCGTGCAGCATATTGAAAAGGAAATCCTAGTTAATGATGGAGACTTGTTATATACAGTTTCACACAAGGTGGGGCAAAATGTATGAAAAAGAACAAATACGTTCATAAAAAATAAATAAGTTCATGACTATCACTATAGTTAACCTAATAATCAAAAAAATGCTTTTTTTCCCCAAGCTTGCACGACGAATATAATGTGTGAATTTCTAATTCATGAATGTTAGCTGTCTGGAAAAAGACTGGGGAAGAATTCTCAGCACAATGCATACATAATGAATACTCGTGTTACAAAATGTTTCCTTAGGGCTGTTTTGAAACTATCTCTGGTGGAAAACAATCTTGTATTCAGAAGAATGAATGTAATCTTAAATAACCAAAGAAAACCATCTAAGACTTTTTTACAACTCTGTACAGTTCCAGGAGCTCGTGAGGGCTAACATTATAAAGCTTAATTTTTTTTGTTGTCAGTGTGTACCTGATTGGCTGTGTACTATGGTGCATAACTAATTTGAATAGATATTATACTAAGTTGATAGGCTTTTTATGGCCTACATGAAACTAACTGGTTATTGTGATGCAAAAATATAAATTATAGAAACTTAAAGCAGTGCATATTCTACTTGCCTGCTTTCAATATAGACTTGTTTTCCTCTAACAGAAGTAATGCAGACTCTTAGGCAGACTTTGCAGGGTTGATGTGAATGTTTTCTGGGCCCCACTAGTGACCCCCTAGCAAGGACCCTTGTTGCCATATCACAGTAATACTCCTACATTGACACTCAGCCAACTGTGACTACTTATGAGACCCATTGCTAGTGTTTTTTCCCTTTTCCACACTCCCCATCACCATTGCCCCTTATTTTTCTTCCTGTCCATTATTTTAACTAAATCTCCTTATATTAGACAGCTGTCAAATATGTATGTTTCTCTGTTCAGTATCACAAACATAGACTGACATTTAGTTGTAGCATCGTTGCAAGGTGTTTGGTATCTCAGATGGACTTTATTCTCATCCATACTTGCTTTTAAAGAGTTCATTCTGAGAAATATTGTCATCTCTAGAAATTAACATTCACAGGACTATTTACTGTTCTTCTCATTGTCCATTGGCATAGCAGATGTATTCTTATCATGCAGGGTTTTCTGACACATGACTCTTCTTGGTGGGTCCTTTGGTGGAATGCAGTCATGAACAGGTGTGCCCATGTAGATGCACAGTGTGATGTCATGTGCTATGTACTTAAACTCATTCCCAGAAACCACCAAGTTGTCTATAGTTGCTTACAAACAGCATCCTACAAATCAAACAATAACACTGAAGCTTTGAAGCTGCTCCAGTGATACAGAGGGATAAAGTGTTGACTACTGCCCAGTCAGTCCAGTTCAGTTAGCGGCTCGGGTGACTAAATAAGAGGGCAGGGATAAATGGACATGCCTGTCCTGGTGGGAGTGCACTTGTTCTTCACAGCCTGTAAGGGTGATATGCCCAAAGAAGGAAGTTGCCCTTAGACATGACCAATGAGTGTGGAGATGGGAAAAGGGAAAGTGGATAGGGTATGTAATACAAAAATAAATGGACGCACAGATGGATGAGCCCCCAAGATGCCCTTAAGATCCATAACCAGCCCCAGCAATACCAAAAGAAGTCCAGGAGGAGTAGTAGCTGGTAGACCTGGCATGGACATGGAACATTGGGGGCAGGGCCAGTAAGAATGAGTTATGAAGGGACAAAAAAATGAAAAAAAAGTGAATATTTGACACCTACATCATTGACAAGAATGTAAATAATCACTTGCTTAGATTAGAAAGAACTCCAACAGGTGAGGATGCTTAGATGGGTTGCTAAGCACAGAATAATAGTGATAGGGTATTTCTAACCCATAAAGCAGGGTCCCCTTTTAGATCAATTGATCATGTGTGAAACTATTTGTTTAAAGTTAACACTGATGACCCTCACTGATAGCTGATTGGTTGGGCAGAATCCAATGCAATACGTGCTAGGATAGCAGGAACCAGGAGTTATAAGGGACAAGGCTCAGAAGGCTAAATTCTGAACTGCAGATGTATCAAAGAAAGCCCAACCCCTGGAGTCCCATTTCAGACAATAATGCTTGCTAATGATGTGCACTGAGGACCAGGTGACCACAGCACAAATGTCAACAATGGCAACATTGTTATAGCAAACATATGAGACAGCCACTTCTGTGGTTTTAGTGAGCGTTAACTGCAATTTTCATTAGTGGGTAGTTGACCAGCTGATGTCGGATGACAATGCAGCTGGCAGTTCCTCTGGAAAGTTCTTGACTGGCAGTGTTAAGTCCTTTCCTTTCTGGAGGAAATCATTCAAACAACGTGTCTACCTTTATTAACTCTTGCACCTTTTTCATGTAACACCTTAGGTGATGACGGATATTGAAAGAGTGAAGAAGCCTTTGTCTTCTACTTCTTTACCTGGCAAAGAAAACAAGAGGTGAATGGACTGGTTTAAGAATGACTCAGGAACTGCTTTGGGAAATAACTGTGCATTAGTCCTCAAGGATGTGAGATGCTAGTAAATGACCACATCATATGATGTAGTCTTGGCCAGCATGAAGATAACCTTTCAAGAAATAAATTTTAATTTCACTTAGCTAGCAGGTTCAAATAGTGGATGAAGGTTGAGGGGGAGAGAGGGCTAAGCTGGTGCTGAATTTATCAGACAAAAGGGTTGCTATATCTTCTGGCTCAGTATAGGTGGCTCCATTACAATGAGCTCTGCACACAATTGTGTATTGCCTTTGAGGTTGCGGACATAGCTGAAGAATGCTTTCTGGTTGTCCTTGGCCTGGGAGGCCAAACTTACCACAAATTTGCCTATGGTAGACTTTATTTGTCCTCTGAGTTGTTTTTTTTTTTTAGTTTGATGAGAGGGCTTTTATCCTGCTGGATCTACAGCTCCTAATTTTTGTCATGATTTTCTTCCTCCTGTTATATAGCCTATTGATGTTGTGATTCCATCAGGATGAGTTGTTTTTGAGTTATTTCTGTACTTCTTCCTGGTGGATACAGCTGCCTATAGGCAGCTATTAGCATGCTTGTACAGGGTTTCTGTGACAGTTCTGCCTAGACAGTAATGTTCTCAGGGTTTACGAGGGCTTGGAATTTTGCCATATTATCAGCTAATAGCAGGAGGTTAGCCTTAGAGTAATTCCTGAATATACAAGATTTAGATGGGGGGTCCAGGTTTTATTTTTGCTTCAAAGGAGACCATTTGTCGTCTGACCTTACCAGGAAAGACATTACAGTAGGGTGTGGGCAACACTCTCTCATATTAGTGAGGAGCAGATTCAGTATGGTTGTACCCCTGATTGGTGTATTGACTATCTGGTCCAGGGAGTTTGTGTTTACAAAATCCAGGAAACTCTGTGCCTGTACATTTGGTGTCGTATAGGATTCCCAGTCAATAGTTGGGTAATTAAAGTCACTCATGTATGTGGTTATTAGGTTGGACTTTTAATGTTTTTAATAAGTTTAAATACATGGTATGTGTTTCCTGGGTCATAGAGTGGGGACATATAGCTTGCAAGGAAGTGGTAATGGATTTTGCATATGGTAATTTGAACATGGAGCAGCTCACGTGCATTGTCCTGTTTGACCAGCCTTGAAGTATTTTTATTTTTGACGTAAATAGTAACATCTCTACCTTTAGCTCCTGCCTGTGAAGTAGCTTGTCTAAATGTGTGGAAGACATTATAACCTTGCACTGTTGGTGTGCTCTCTGTGGCTTTAAACTATGTCTCAGTGACCGCACAGATGTCAGCATTCTCTAGGGTGAAGAGAGCTTCTAGGGAGTAGAGTTTTTTTTGTTTGGACTCCAAGCATTTAGCAGAAATAGCTTCAGATTTTCTTAGTTTTGATTTGCTATGTTGGAAGTACTTTCAGTTTGGCGTTGACTAAAAAAGGCTCTATGGGGGAAACATTGTGTCCCTTGTCATATCTCTACCTCATTTCTAGCTTTGTTGTCATCCCCTTTTCTAACCTAATAAAAGACTAATTAAGGTATCCACATAAGAACACCCTTACATTTAATATATAAAGCCTTATCGCTGGTTGAACCTACTGCTCAATAGCTGTGCTGAATGCAGCTCTCCTCACATTCCTGTAAAAAATCATTACAGCTCTGTACAGGCTCATACATAACACCGAATACTGAAACTAGCCTAGAAAAATTGTGATTCGACATACAGTATATACATACCACTGCTGCTGTGCCACTGTACACAATTACAGCTGTTTTAATCCAATTCGCATTTGTAAAGAAAGACACACCTCTTGTGGGTGTTTCATAGCAGGATTCGGATTTTTCGTAATCATTGCCGTTCATTTGCATTTTGCTTGTTTGTATGCAAAGCAGCACCTTTTGCCAACTGTCCTTGTGAATAAGTGTGAATAAGTGAATTACTTGCAGGACTGTGAATAAAATCATTTATCTTTGTCCTTGTGTGCTTGCCCCTTCCATGACTTTTCCCACACAACACCAAAGTTCCTGTCTGTTTATAAGGTCCCTGTCCACCATCATGGTTTTGACTTCCTTGATAAAAGCTACAAGCTCTTGACCCATATGTTCTTTATCCCAATGAGCTTTTTCATTATTCTTATCCACTTCCTGTTGCAGCTGCCCCAGACATGTCTTCCATTTTCTAACATTTCTCTGCTCATCTTTGTCCTTCTAAACTTATTAATTGCTCCTTTATAGCATACCTCATTGCATTCCACCAAATCTGTCTTATTACTTTATCATTCATGACTTCTATACTACAGCCTATTAACAACTCTATTCTTTTTGTGGCCTCTAGACATCGCAAATGTGTGCTCCACTGCAAAGGTTTCTATCTGCACCTCTGACTTCTAAGATTTTGTTCCGGAATATCAGTTTTCACTGTTACATGAGTTTGTTTAGAAAGTCAACTATCATCTATTTGTACCCCTTCAACTTGTAAGATCCCTGCTCCCCTCATAAAAATCGGTCTAGATGGTTAGCTTGTGTACCTACACCTGTAGACAAGGTATACTCCTGCCCTTCAGAGTTACTCAGTGCTCAAATATCTACCCATCCTTCAACTTCCACCTACTGTTTAGGACCTTCCTCACCCTAACATCCTTTTATTTGTTATCAAGCTGTCCTATCAATTTTCCAATTAACTACTAGTTTAAAATTTCCTCTAAAAATTTACATTCACAGTGTGGCCATAGCTCTTCTCATGAAGCATAAAAAGCCACAAAAAAGCAAGGACATCTGTGTTTGGACCATAACTTCCTCCATCTTTCCACTATTAACCCCTTTATATTGGATGTATATTATAAAATCGAATAGGAAGAATGTTGAATGCTCTAATGAGCGAAAATTATAATTATAAAGGAAAATTATAAAGGAATTCCCAATACTATTCTAGCATGTCCAAAGGTCAGTTGTCAATCTCCTCTCCAGTCCAGCTGGTGAATCTGGGAATCTTGAGGCAATGTTACAACTGGCTCATGTACACAGACAACCCTCTCCTCCTCCCAACAAATTCCAACACATGTGAGAGATGCAACCATATAGCCAAACTGGAGGCTAAGCTCTCTCAACTCAGTACTGGCGTAACCAGTCAGGAGGAGAAGGAAACCACACTCACTACAATTCCAGTCTCACATAGACCTACCACGACAACAAACCAAATACATAAACACACAAAAACATACTCGGAGGCTCTAAATAAAAATCTGCCTAAGCAGCAGAGACCTCCAAAGCAGACACCCAAGCAACCGCTAACCCAAAACAAAACACGTGCAACACATAGCTCACAAAGCCAGTGTGACAAACAATCACAGCCCTTAAGGCTAAACAACACACCTGATACACTTGTAATAGGTGACTCTATCATCAGGCACACTGACGTCCCGCTCACCAGGCTAGACAAGGAGAAGGTCACGGTGAGCTGCTTGTCAGGCGCTATGATCTGCCACATAACACAAGCACTCAGGTCACTCCAAGGCAAGTACAAATATGACTCTGTCATTGTCCATGCTGGTGTGAATGACCTGAGACGTACCTTCCTGGACTACATGAAAAGAGACATAGAGGAGCTCTCTGAGCATGTAGCCCAGGCCGGTATGACCCTGACCTTGAGTAGCATCTTACCCTCACCAAGAATGATGCCACAATATGAAGACAAGATGATTAATTTCAGCAATTGGCTTAAGTATTGGTGTCATTCAAAGGGGATCCAATGCCTGTCAGCCTGGGATGACATGCTCGACAAGCCATGATGCTTCGCTAGGGACAGCTTGCACTTGTCACCCCTGGGCTTTTGGATATTGGCAAAGGCTCTTGCTACTCCCATAGTGCCTTTTTTAGGCAAGGCTCAAATGACAAACCCACCTCCATAGGTATCACAAGGGATAAGAAACTAAGAGTAATGCTACTCAATGCCAGAAGTCTAAACCTCAAGATGCATGCACTCGAAACTCTCCTTAGCATGGAGAACATCGATATCTGTGCAGTGACAGAAACCTGGTTCAAGGCTCCTGAGAGCACCCCAGCACTACCAGGTTATACCTCATACCATGCTTTTCGGCCCCAAAACTTGGACTGAACCAGAAAAGGAGGGGGAGTATCAATATTCATCAAAGATACCCACACCTCCAGGTTGGTGGCACAGCACGAAGCATCAGGGCTATCCATGTGCAACTAACAGTGGGTAAAACTGCCTTCCAGTTTATAGTCTGCTACAGACCACCCTCCCAAACCCAGGAACCCCACTCAGCCTTCCTGAGAACACTGGAAAATAAGAAGGTCTCTCCAAACACCATTATATTGGGCGACTTCAACTACCCAAACATAGACTGGGAGCATTACTCTAGCTCCAACACCCTAGCTCAAAGGTTCCTAGAATTTATAAACTCAAATGCTATGGAACAACTTGTTACCACTCCCACAAGAGGGGAAAACATACTGGACCTGATCATCAGCAACATGGGGCTTTATGCTCCAGACCAAAAGTGTATCCCTCACTGGTAAGATCAGACCATAAACAAATCTCACTGAATATTCACATCCCGACCCCACTCCCTGCCCAAAAAAAAAAACACAGTGAAAAACTTCTCTAAAGCAAATTTCACACTCCTCAAAACCGAGGTGGAATCCTTCAAAGCCCCCGGGCCTGTGGAAAATACGGCCCAGACCGCAGATCCTTTATAAACGCATTCGATGAACACCTTCAGGAATGCATGGATCATGCAATCCCAAATAAAACCAAGACCCAATCCTCCAAAGGCAGACGTCCTGTCTGGTGGACCCCAGCCATAAGCAAACTATACAATAGAAGGAGGAAGCTACTACATGATAGAGCAAAATCCCAAAAAGGGAAGACATCTCTGATTGGTGTTAGCAAAAAACTACGGGCACTCATAAAATCGTCTAAGGCCAGCTTTGAGAGAAAAATTGCACAGGACACTAAGGAGAATCACAAGGCTTTCTTTAGTTATGTTAGGAACCTGGGTGGGAATTCCCAGATATGCTCAGAATTAGTCCAAAATGACAAAAAATACACTGAACCCACAGACATTGCCAACATCCTAGCTGACAGGTTCAGCGCAAACTTCTCCACCCCTCCCCACCAAAAGGGCAAATATCTATCCCAGCAGAGTGCTGCCCCCCTGACATCTCAGATGCTCAGGTAAGAGCCGCCCTCTCCAAAGCAAAAAACACAGCATCAATGGGACCAGACGGTGTCCTGGGCTGCGTCCTACATGAACTCCAAGAAGAGCTAAACCCAAACATAAAACTACTGTTCATTCTCAGCCTTACCACAGGATATGTACCCGAAGAGTGGCGTACAGCAACAGTGGTCCCTCTCCAAAGAGGTGGTGCCTCAACGGATCCAGGAAACTATTGCCCCATAAGCCTGACTAGCTTGGTCTGCAAAGCTATGGAAAGGATCATCATGGACCTCATAAATAAAGATATTGGGGACCTACAGACACTGGATCCTACCCAGTTCAGCTTTGTTAAGGGCAGATCCTGCCTCTTAAACCTGGTCAGTTTCTTTGAAACAGTCACCAAGGCCATTGACGAGGGGAAGGTGGTCCAAACAGCCTACCTGGACCTCGCAAAAGCCTTCGATACAATACCCCACTCGGGCATTATTGATAAGTTCACCAGCTTAAATATAAATCCCTATGTCACTAGATGGGTTGCAAACTGGCTCAAGGACAGAACCCACATGGTTAGAATTGCTGGAGCCATGTCAGACTCCAAACCAGTTACAAGAGGCATTCCACAAGGCTCAGTCCTGGGACCTCTCTTGTTCAGTATATATTTCTCGGAGGTACAGGCCAACATGAAAGGACTGTGGCTGACCAAGTTCACAGATGACTGCAAACTGGGAGCCATAATCTACTCTCCAGCCGACACAAGCATCCTCCAAAAGGGCCTCATTGAAACAGACAACTGGTGCCAGAGCCATGGCCTCAAGCTAAATGCCAAAATGTGTATAGTCATCCCCTATGGCAAAAACAAAGTGCCCACAAATTACCACATAGGTGGTAATCCATTAAATACAGAAGAAGTAATTAGGGACCTGGGGACCCAAGTTGATAGCAATCTCTCATTTGACAACCACGTGGCCAAAGTGGTTAGAAAAACATTTTATATAGCTCACCTAATCATGAAGGGATTCACATCTAGATCAGGGGAGGTCATCGTGCCTCTTTACTCAGCCCTCATCAGGCCCATAATTGAGCACAATGCCCCTTTTGGGATGTACCTTACCAGACACCTGCAGCAACTGGAAAAAAAACAAAAGTACCTCACCAAGAGGATCAAAGGGCTCAAACAGATGCCATATGCTGCTTGGTTAAAGAAACTCCAGCTCTACTCAGTGGCATACCGCCTGCTCAGAGGCGATCTGTGCCTGATGTATAAAGCCATGTCCAACCCAGAATTAATGGACATGCTGCACCTCAGAAAATCCAAATCCCATCGAGCTACGTGCTCGAGAGACTTGAACCTCAGCACTGAAATAAATAGGACATGCTGGAGGGACAGATTCATAACCCAGAGGCTCCCTTCACTCTGGAATAAAATCCCAGTCCAGGTTAGGCAGAGTCCCTCATTGACTCTCTTCAAGAGGAATCTTAATGAGTTGATGGGAGATCGTAGGTTTACCCCATGTATTACGTCTGTGTCACTGTTAGATAGAGGCACAGTATACTAACCTCGAAAAAGGGCATAGCAAAATTAATTTAAAATGGGTAGCGAAAGCCAAACACACTCTGGCTAGGCTTATAAATGGCCTAGGGCAGATTGCCTAGTATGAACCTATGAACCTATGAACCTAAAATGCCGAAACTCAAAGTCCTTATTGTGGGGGGTTGTGCCTCCCACACCCCCCACTAAATATATATTCCAACTCAGAGATCACATTGCAGTGAGAAAAGGGCAAATATTTTACTCTTCACTTTACTAAAACCTCAGTAACAGACCCTTGAGTTTTGGCAGTTTTGCTCATTAGAGCGTTCGACATTCTTCCTATTTGATTTCATGGGAAATCTTGAGGCAATGTTACAACTACCTTATGTGTACAGACCATCCTCGCCTCCTCCCAACAAGCTCAAATATATGTGAGAGATGCAACTATATAGCCAAACTGGAGGCTAAGCTCTCTCAAACCAGTACTGGCACAGCCTGTCAGGAGGAGAAGGTAAACACACACACCACAAATCCAGTCTCACATAGACCTATCGCATCAGCAAACCAAACACATAAACACACAAAAACATACTCGGAGGCTCTAAATAAAAATCTGCCTAAGCAGCAGAGACCCCCAAAGCAGACATCCAAGCAACGCCTACCACGAAACAATATCCACGTAGCACATAGCTCACAAAATCAGTGTGCCACACAGTCACAGCCCTTAAGGCTAAACAACACACCTAATACACTTGTAATAGGTGACTCTATTGTCAGACACACTGATGTCCCACTCACCAGGCTGAACAAGGAGAAGGTCACTGTAAGCTGCCTGTCAGGTGCCAGGATCTGCCACATAACACAAGCACTCGGGTCACTCCAAAGCAAGTACAAGTATGACTCCATCATTGTCCATACTGGTGTGAATGACCTGAGACATACCTCCCTGGACTACATGAAAAAAGACGTACAGGAGCTTTTTGATCATATAGCCCAGGCTGGTATGACCCTCACCTTGAGTAGCATCTTACCCTCACCAAAAATGATGCCACAGTATAAAGACAAAATGATCAATTTTAACAATTGGCTAAAGTATTGGTGTCATTCAAAGGGGATCCAGTGTCTGTCAGCCTGGGATGACATGCTCAACAAGCCACGTTGCTTCGCTAGGGACAGCTTGCACCTGTCACCCCTGGGTTTTCGAATACTGGCTAACACTCTTGCCTCGCCCATAGTGCCTTTTTTAGGCAAGGCTCAAAAGACAACCAACCCCCATAGACAACACAAATAAAAAAAAAACTAAGGGTAATGCTGCTCAATGCCAGAAGTCAAAACCTCAAGATGCACGCACTCGAGACTCTCCTCAGTATGGAGAATATCGATATCTGTGCAGTAACAGAAACCTGGTTCAAAGCTCCCGAGAGCACACCAGCACTACCAGGCTATACTTCAAACCATGCTTTCCAGCCCCAAAATTTGGACCGAACTACAAAAGGAGGGGGGGTATCCATATTTATCAAAGATACCCACACCTCCAGGCTAGTGGCACAGCACGAAGCTTCGGAGACCATCCATGTGCAACTAACAGTGGGCAAAACTGCCTTTCAGTTTGTTGCCTGCTACAGACCACCCTCCCAAACACAGGAACTTTACTCGGCTTTCCTGAGAACACTGAAGAATATGAAGGTCTCTCCAAACACTATTATATTGGGTGACTTCAACTACCCAAACATAGGTTCATAGGTTCATAGGTTCATAGGTTCATAGGTTCATACTAGGCTATCTGCCCTAGGGCATTTATAAGCCTAGCCAGAATGTGTTTGGCTTTCGCCACCCATTTTAAATTTATTTTGCTATGCCCTTTTTCGAGGTTAGCATACTGTGCCTCTGTCTAACAGTGACACAGAAGTGATACCCGGGATAAACCTACGATCTCCCATCCACTCATCAAGATTCCTCTTGTAGAGAGTCAATGAGGGACTCTGCCTAACCTGGACTGGGATTTTATTCCAGAGTGAAGGGAGCCTCTGGGTTATGAATCTGTCCCTCCAGCATGTCCTATTTATTTCAGTGCTGAGGTTCAAGTCTCTCGAGCACGTAGCTCGATGGGATTTGGATTTTCTGAGGTGCAGCATGTCCATTAATTCCGGGTTGGACATGGCTTTATACGTCAGGCACAGATCGCCTCTGAACAGGTGGTATGCTACTGAGTAGAGCTGGAGTTTCTTTAACCGGGCAGCATACGGCATCTGTTTGAGCCCTTTGATCCGCTTGGTGAGGTACTTTTGGGGTCTTTCCAGTTGCTGCAGGTGTCTGGTAAGGTACATCCCAAAAGGGGCATTGTACTCAATTATGGGCCTGATGAGGGATGAGTAAAGAGGCACAATGACCTCCCCTGATCTAGATGTGAATCCCTTCATGATTAGGTGGGCTATATAAAATGTTTTTCTAATCACTTTGGATACGTGGTTGTCAAATGAGAGATTGCTATCAACTTGGGTACCCAGGTCCCTAATTACTTCTTCTGTACTTAATGGATTACCACCTATGTGGTAATTTGTGGGCACTTTGTTTTTGCCAAAGGGGTTGACTATACACTTTTTGGCATTTAGCTTGAGGCCATGGCTCTGGCACCAGTTGTCTGTTTCTATGAGGCCCTTTTGGAGGATGCTTGTGTCAGCTGGAGAGTCGATTATGGCGCCCAGTTTGCAGTCATCTGCGAACTTGGTCAGCCACAGTCCTTCCATGTTGGCTTGTACCTCCGAGAAATATATACCGAACAAGAGAGGTCCCAGGACTGAGCCTTGTGGGACACCACTTGTAACTGGTTTGGAGTCTGACATGGCTCCAGCAATTCTAACCATGTGGGTTCTGTCCTTGAGCCAGTTTGCAATCCATCTAGTGACATAGGGGTTTATATTTAAGCTGGTGAGATTATCTATAATGCCCAATTGAGGTATTGTATCTAAGGCTTTTGCAAGGTCCATGTAGGCTGTGTGGACCACCTTCCCCTCGTCAATGGCCTTGGTGACTGTTTCAAATAAATCAACCAGGTTTAAGAGGCAGGATCTGCCCTTAACAAAGCCGAACTGGGTAGGATCCAGTGTCTGTAGGTCCCCAATATCTTTATTTATGAGGTTCATGATGATCCTTTCCATAGCTTTGCAGACCAAGCTAGTCAGGCTTATAGGGCGATAGTTTCCAGGATCCATTGAGGCACCACCTTTATTGAGAGGGACCACTGTTGCTGTACGCCACTCTTTGGGCACATATCCTGTAGTAAGGCTGAGATTGAACAGTAGTTTTGTGTTTGGGTTTAGCTCTTCTTGGAGTTCATGTAGGACGCAGCCCAGGACACCGTCTGGTCCCATTGATGCTGTGTTTTTTGCTTTGGAGAGGGCGGCTCTTACCTGAGCATCTGAGATGTCAGGGGGGCAGCACTCTGCTGGGATAGATATTTGCCCTTTTGGTGGGGTGGGGGGGAGAAGTTTGCGCTGAACCTGTCAGCTAGGATGTTGGCAATGTCTGTGGGTTCAGTGTATTTTTTGTCATTTTGGACTAATTCTGAGCATATCTGGCAATTACCACCCAGGTTCCTAACATAACTAAAGAAAGCCTTGTGATTATCCTTAGTGTCCTGTACAATTTTTCTCTCGAAGCTGGCCTTAGACAATTTTATGAGTGCCCGTAGATTTTTGCTAATACTGATCAGTAATGCCTTCCCTTTTTGGGATTTTGCTCTATCATTTAGTAGCTTCCTCCTTCTATTGTATAGTTTGTTTATGGCTGGGGTCCACCAGACTGGACGCCTGCCTTTGGAGGATTGGGTCTTGGTTTTTTTTGGAATCGCATGATCCATGCATTCCTGAAGGTGTTCATAGAATGCAATTATAAAGGATTCTGCGGTCTGGGCCGTATTTTTCACAGGCCCGGGGGCTTGGAAGGATTCCACCTCGGTTTTGAGGAGTGTGAAATTTGCTTTAGAGAAGTTTTTCACTGTGGTTTTCTGGGCAGGGGGTGGGGTCAGGATGTGAATATCCAGTGAGATTAGTTTATGGTCTGATCTTACCAGTGAGGGATACACTTCTGGTCTGGAGCATAGAGTCCCCATGTTGGTGATGATCAGGTCCAGTATGTTTTCCCCTCTTGTGGAAGTGGTAACAAGTTGTTCCATAGCATTTGAGTTTATAAATTCTAGGAACCTTTGGGCTAGGGTGTTGGAGCTAGAGTAATGCTCCCAGTCTATGTTTGGGTAGTTGAAGTCACTCAATATAATGGTGTTTGGAGAGACTTTCTTATTTTCCAGTGTTCTCAGAAAGGCCGAGTGGGGTTCCTGGGTTTGGGAGGGTGGTCTGTAGCAGGCTATAAACTGGAAGGCAGTTTTACCCACTGTTAGTTGCACATGGATAGTCTCTGATGCTTCGTGCTTTGCCACCAACCTGGAGGTGTGGGTATCTTTGATGAATATCGATACTCCCCCTCCTTTTGTGGTTCGGTCCAAGTTTTGGGGCTGAAAAGCATGGTATGAGGTATAACCTGGTAGTGCTGGGGTGCTCGATTGGGAAAACTACTTAAGCGCAAACACCCTAGCCCAACGGCTCCTAGAATTTATAAACTCAAATGCTATGGAACAACTGGTCACCACTCCCACAAGAGGGGAAAACATACTGGATCTGGTCATCACCAACATGGGGTCTCTATGTTCCACACCAGAGATATACCCCTCATTGGTAAGATCAGACCATAAACAAATCTCACTGGACATACATATTCCGTCCCCACCCCCAGCCAAGGAAACCACGGTGAAGAACTTCTCAAAGGTAAACTTCACACTTCTCAAAACTGAGGTGGGATCCTTCAAAGCCCCCGGGCCAGTGTACAATATGGCCCAAAATGCAGAATCCTTTACAAAAGCATTCTATGGACACCTACAGGAATGCATGGAGCATGCTATCCCAAATAAAACCAAGACTCACACCTCCAAAGGCAGGAGACCTGTCTGGTGGACCCAGGCCATAAATAAGCTATACAACAGAAGGAGAAAGCCACTACATGACAGTGCAAAATCCCAAAAAGGGAAGGCGTCACTGTTCAGTACTAGCAAGAAACTATGATCCCTCATAAAATCTTCTAAGGCCAGCTTTGAAAAAAAAAATTGCACAAGACATTAAAGATAATCACAAGGCCTTCTTTAGTTATGTCAGAGGCAACTCCCAGATATGCTCTGAGTTAGTGCAAAATTACAAAAAATTCACTGAACCCACAGACATTGCCAACATCCTGGCAGAAAGGTTCAGTGCAACCCCCCCCTTCCCCCCCAAAAGAGCAAATGTCTATCCCAAAAGAGTGTAGCCTTCCTGAGATCACAGATGCACATGTGAGAGCTGCCCTCTCCAAAGCTGAAAACACAGCATCAATGGGACCAGACGGTGTCTTGGGCTGTGTCTTACACAAGCTCCAAGAAGAACTAAACCCTCATATAAAGTCACTGTTCAATCTCAGCCTTACTACAGGATATGTTCCCAAGGAATGGCGTACAGCAACAGTGGTCCCACTCCACAAAGGTGGTGCCACAACAGACCCCGGAAACTATCACCCTATAAGCCTGACTAGCCTGGTCTGCAAAGCTGTGGAATGTATCATCATGAAAATCATAAACAAAGACATTGGGAACCTCCAGACACTGGATCCTACCCAATTCGGCTTCATTAAGGGCAGATCTTGCCTCTTGAACCTGGTCGACTTCTTTGAAACAGTTACCAAAGCCATAGATGAAGGGAAGGTAGTCCACACAGCCTACCTGGACTTTGCGAAGGCCTTTGACGCAATACCCCACTCGGGCATCATAAATAAGCTCACCAGCTTAAATATCAACCCCTATGTCGCAAGATGGGTTGCAAAATGGCTCAGGGATAGAACCCACATGGTCAGAATAGCAGGTGCCATGTCAGACTCTAAACCAGTTACAAGTGGTGTCCCACAAAGCTCAGTCCTGGGACCTCTCTTGTTCGGTATATATTTCTCCGAGGTACAGGCTAACATGGGTGGACTATGGCTGACCAAGTTTGCAGATGACTGCAAACTGTGTGCTGTAATTGACTCTCTGACTGACACAAGCATCCTCCAAAAGGGTCTCACAGAGATGGATAACTGCTGACAGAGCCATGGCCTAAAGCTAAATGCAAAATGTGCATAGTCATCCCCTTTGGAAAAAACAAAGTGCCCGCAAATTATCACATAGGTGGTAATCCATTAAGTACAGAAGAAGTAATTAAGGACTTGGGGACCCAAGTAGATAGCAATCTCTCCTTTGACAATCACGTTGCCAAAGTGGTTAGAAAGACCTTCTATATAGCCCACCTTATCATGAAAGGGTTCACATCTAGATCAAGAGTGGTCATTGTGCCCCTCTACTCATCACTTATCAGGCCCATAATTGAGTACAATGCCCGTTTGGGATGTACCTTACCCGACACCTTCAACAACTGGAAAGACCCCAAAAGTATCTCACCAAGAGGATCAAGTGGCTCAAATGGATGCCCTATGCAGTTCGGCTAAAGAAACTCCAGCTCTAGTCAGTTGCATACCACCTACTCAGAGGCGATCTGTGTCTGACGTATAAAGCCATGTCTATCCCAGAATAAATGGACATGCTTCACCTCAGGAAATCTAAATCCCTTAGAGCTACACGCTCCAGGGACCTGAACCTCAGCACAGAAATAAATAGGACATGCTGGAGGGACAGATTCATATCCCAGAGGCTCCCCTCACTCTGGAACAAAATCCCAGTCCATGTCAGGCAGAGCCCCTCACTGACCCTCTTCAAAAGAAATCTTGACGAATGGATGGGAGATCGTAAGTTTACCCCTGGGATCTCTTCTGTGTCACTGCTCGATAAAGATACAGTAAACAAACCTTAAAAGGGCTACCTTCTGTGACCTATTATACAAAGGCACAGTCAACTAATCTAAAAGGGTGGCGAAAGCCAAGTATACTCTGGCTAGGATTATAAATGCCGTAGGGCAGATAGTCTAGTATCAACCTACGAACCTATGATATAGACCCTTTATATCTAAGCCTACTATAACCCACCTGCTTTCTTCATCAACTCTGAGTGTTTTTTCTCTACATTTACAGGTTTTCTCACCGTGATCACTACTCCTCTTTCTGCTGCACTATAACTGTACTGCAACCCACTATTTAACATTCTTTACCACCCTGTCTTGAGGCTTCCCTGTTTTTCTCAGCTTTATTTCCTTTAATAATATTTATGGCCCATTTAGCTCTTTTCGGCTACCTCATAATCTTCTCCTTTTCATTGGCTGGAACCCCCCCACACACACACTCTGTCTGCAGGATATTATACTATTTGAAATGTGGGGGGTTCCCTTTTGCATATCCCATAATACTGAGACTGAGTAGTAAAAAACTGACTTACATATAATAAATCTTGAGATGGCCATTTTTCAGAATATATAATTTCCTTCAAGGTATGGCAATCTCATAGTTAATATGTACAAGTCTGGGGAGTGTGGAGGTCTTGCCATCCATATTAGGGTGATGTTCAGTATTCGCTCTTCCCCTGCATTTCTGGAGGAGGTTTTTTCAGTATGTTTGTGCTCATTATTATTATTGCTGACATTTTAATAGGGAGCCTATTATATTTATGCTTCCCCTAGAACCCCATTTCTCCCTCCCTCTCAACTCATTTACCTGTTCTCCTTCATGTGGTAGGTCTGGCAAGAGCTTTGGACCCCCCCATTTCTGCCAGCTTCAAGAGCCAAGTTGGTACCTGGAGCACTAATAGGTGGATAATCACATGGAGTGCTCCTGTGTCCCCCATATTATATCATTCCGTTCAACAACTGCTCTACCAGGTAAATTCTTGTGAACCTCCTAAACATCTAGGTATACAGCTGAACCATAATATTAACTTAGATCCATTAGGCAGCATTAAATAACATTAAATCCCTGAAATATTGTTTAGTGATAGAGATATATATCAAAATAGCAATACACGGTCTTTGTTTTTTCTATATCCAGAAGAAGAAAAAATAACCATCTGCCAATTTTTTTACCATTTTCTCTGAGATTCTTCAAGTTGAAACATCACTGATGGAGAAAGCAAGGGGTTTAATGCAGCGGCTGTGTGAGGGGGACTCCAAAATATCTCTCTACCTCATCCATAAGGATTACAGCCAGAGGTTCCTGCAGGAGGGCTGTAAAGGCCCTCAATATAAGACTGAAGTCTGGGATAGGTTTGCCCAGGCTTTCACCTGTGCAGTTGGCATCCAGTGTATTAGTAATCAGTGCCATCACCACTACAGTAACATGAGGCACTGTAATCACGACTGCATTGGCTGATGGGAGCTGAAGTTAAAAGCAGGTACCACCTATGAATTGCAAGTTGAAGTTATGCTTGCTACACATTTAAACTGACACTGTTTCCCAACTACGAATATTATACAGTGTTCTTTTTATCTCTATAGTCCCTGATAAAATTGAAGAGAATAGGCAGATATACAGGAAAAGATGTATGCACCTAAGAGAGTGTTGGGTGAGTATACTCACTTATGACCTTACAACTTTTACTAGTAACAGTAGCAGGGATTCATTCCTAAACAGTATGTTTTTCAGACATCACTGCAAGTTTGTGATAACTGCCATATGTCAAAAGTAGCAGTATCTGTGCTGGATGTTATTAATGTGTATGTGCATTTATTCTGTCATATGCTTGGAAACGTGGGTCAGGATATTATGTCTGAAGCACCCAGGGTGTTCATAGGTTCATAGGTTCATAGGTTTATACTAGGCTATCTGCCCTAAGGCATTTATAAGCCTAGCCTGAATTTTTGTGGCTTACGCCACCCCTTATATGAAAAAATACTGTGCCCATTAGTTTGTTGTGCCTCTGTCCAGCAGTGACACAGAGATGATTCCCGGGGTAAACCTATGATCTCCCATCCACAGGTCTAGATTTCTCTTGAACAGAGTCAGTGAGGTGCTCTGCCTCACATGGACCGGGATTTTATTCCACAGCATAGGGAGTCTCTGAGTGATAAATCTATCCCTCCAGCACGTCCTATTTATATCCGTGCTAAGGTTTAAGTCACTTGCTCTAGTGGTTTTGGTGGATTTGGATTTTTTGAGGTGGAGCATGTCCATTAATTCCGGGTTGGACATGGCCTTGTATGTCAGGCACATGTCACCTCTGAGCAGACGGTATGCGACTGAATAGAGCTGGAGTTTCTTCAATCTGGCAGCATATGACAGATTTTGGAGTCCCTTTATCCTTTTGGTGAGGAACTTTTGGGGTCTCTCCAATTGCTGCAGATGTCGGGTGAGATACATCCCGAATGGGGCATTGTACTCGATCATTGGTCTGATAAGTGAAGAGTACAGGGGAACAATGACCTCACTAGATCTGGATGTGAATCCCTTCATGATCAGGTGGGCAATGTAGAAGGTCTTTCTAACCAGGCTGTTAGGATAAACAACTGAGAGTTATCATGAAATATTTCAGTTGAGGCTTTTGTGTCATTATGCTATCTGCCCCATTAGATGGTAAAAATACGTTTGGGTGGGAGGAACTGTGTGTCAGGGACAATTTTTGTCAATTTACTTATTTCTTTTAATTATAGCCTGTGAGAGAAATGCATGTGCCTTTATATATCTAGATGTGTCTCAGATGTCATTACTGTGTCTTGGAATAGAGACCCTTATTGGTTTGTCCAAGAAGCTTATATTAATCGTCTGTTTGTAAGAATGCAGGTGGTGGTGGCTGTTGGTTCAGGTTCCACTCTCAGTTGTTTATCCTAACAGCCTTTTTAAATTGAAAACTATTTTTTGGTCTTTCAAATATATTAGGTTTAACTGTATCATAGTCAAAATACATATCAGCTTCAGTTTTTCATTGTATTTCTATGTCTCACTTCGCCACTTTGTCAATATCCTTCCTATTAAATAAGTTGATTTTGTTTATTATTTTATTTCTCTGCATTTATTTTACTATTATATGCAGCATTGTCATAACCTACACCCGTCCCTTCAGCAAGACTTGACAGTCCCTCCCCACAGGTAACAGCTAGAGTGCCATGACCACTAGACTCCGCCATTCCACACCCCCCCCATTTGAAGTATCCAGTACATCTGAGTTCCAGACTGCCACAGTCCCCTCCTCACCTCCCACCCTACCTGTGCCACCTGTAGCCTTGCAAAGTATGCTGGAACAATTGTACCCAACAATAGAAGTGCCAGTGGAGGTGACATTATCATCATCACCTATTAGCAGCTGCAGCCATTGTGTGGAAGAGTATTCACAGGAGGTTGGATGCCCTAACTGGCCAAATGAAGAATCTCCTCAGGAGACTTGTTGACCTAGGTCCTTGTTCAGCACTGTCTCCACCATTAGAGGCAGGGTCCAATGGTGACTGACTCAGGATGGTGAGTAATCTCCTACCAGGTCATAGCTGACACAGTCTGCACTTGCAGACACCCCATCCTATCCCCCATCCTGTTGTTCTCTTTGCTTTGGTGTCCATACCCACTCCTCAATTTTGTCCTCCCTCAGTTTGTCTGCCTTCTTCTTCATTGTGTTCTCCCTTCCTCACTGTGTTTCAACACACCTTGACAGCCATGTCTATCTTTTCCTACTACCTAACCTAAGCTTCTTACTTTCTCTTACTTAATTTAGTTACTTCGTCAACTTACTTTCTCTTTATAGGCTCATAGGTTGATACTAGGTTTACTGCCACTAGCATCTTTACAATCATAGTCATGCAACCGACCCAGTTTTGTCCCAGAGTTCCTTGGGTGCATGTATGGTGTGGTATGGCAGTAAAGAGGTAGGTAAGGGTTATGTGGGGGTTATGTTAGTTGGTGATTAACTTGCTTACTGTCGTCCTCTGTCCATGAGAAACATGGGGGAAAAGCTGGGGGTGAATTTCCAATTTCCCATCCAATGATCACATTTTTTCTTGAAGGGGGTCAGGGATGAACTCTACTTCATGTAGATGAGGAGCTTATTCTATAGCATGGAGATCCTTTGAGAAACATATTGGTCCCTCCAGCAGGTTCTAGTCATGTCACAAGCAAAAACCAGGTAATTGGATTCAGTGTTTATGGTGCTGTTGTCTTGCAGATGTGCAGGAGATCCATCAGAGCTGTATCTCAGGATGCCTTATATACTAGGCATTGATTGCCTCTCAGTAACTTGTAGGAGACCGAATACAGAGATAAGACCGCAAGTCAATCTGTGCAGGTCAGGTTGTTCATACCCAGGATTCTCCTGGTGAGGAACGTTTGAGGGTATTCCAACAGTTGGAAATGCCAGGTTAGGTACATACCAAAGGGATGTTAGATTCAGCGAAGGGTTTGATAAGAGCTGAACAGTGTGGCACTATTACTTCTTTGGAACTAGATGCCATACAGTTGCTTATGAGTTGGGAGACAGAGAATGATGTTCTTGCTATCTTGGCTATGTGTTGGTCAAATGCCAGATAAATGTCTACATATGTTCTCAGATCCCTAACTATTGGGTCAGTTGTTAGGGGTGTTTTATTGCTGAAGTAATTAGCTTGGGTGGACAATTTCCCAAAGGCACTATAATGCATTTCTTTGCACTGAGTTGTAATCAATGGCTTTTGCCCCAATCATTTGTTTGTGTCAAACCCAACTGTAGGATGTTGCTCTCTTCAAGGAATCTATAATAACTCCCAGTTTGCACATCTACAAACTTGGTGAGCCAAAGGCTCTTGAAATTAGACTTGCCTTCCAAGAAGTAGAAGCCAGACAGGAGTGTCTCCAACATGTTGCCCTGGGGTGTCCTGCTGGTGACTGGTCTCTTGGTGAATGTGGTCTCACCAGTCCTGACTTCTTGGACCTGTTCTGTGAGCCATCTAGCAATCCAGAGAGTTATGTAAGGATTTATGCCTAGTTCTGAGAGTTTGTCAACAAGACTTGAGTGTGGTATGTACCAAACACCTTGGCCAGACCAAGGTAGGTAGTATGGACCCTTTTCCTCTCATCTATAGCCATGATTACCTTCTCTAAGAAGTCTACTAACAAAGCCAAACTGGGATGTGTCCAGTGTCTGTAGGTGTGTAGTTTATGCATGAAATCTTGGCAACTGTCCCACAAAAATGTACCCCATCTTCCTCTCCTCAATCCTGCTCATTCCTTAGCTGCTCACTTTTTGATCTACCTTCTACTTGCTTCTCCTTTCCATCTCTTTCCTGTACTTCCAATTCCAACCCTTAATCTGGTAAAAAGAAAGATAAACACACCTCACATATGCCCATGGAGAGCTTCCAAATCACTTATCTTTTGTGAGTGTACTGTGGACAGTGATAATGAAGAGCACAGCCAATGCCAATGTATGGCTGATAAGAACTATCCCTGCTCATTGTATAAGCACCAATGACAGGTGAACTGACATGTCCTATATGTAGTGGCCTCAGCCAGCACTGTTCTCATACATGAACTGAACATCATTGCATAGCAGTTTGCATATACTACATGGGTCTATATTATAACATCGAATTTTACAAAGATTGAATGTTATAATATCGAACCCGTAATGTCGAACTCTGAAAACAGCGAAGGTGCAGTACACCAAATTCTTTCCCAGGGAAATAATTCGGTGGGCCATTGTTGTGGCTTCGCTGTTTTCAGCATTTGATATGTCGGAACGTTATGGGTCGGGTTCAGGTAAATGTGTGATTCTGTGTAGGTTAGGGTTAGGGGGCGGGTTAGGTGAGTTAGGGTTAGGGAGCGGGTCAGATAAGTGTGCGGTTGTGTGGACATTAGGGTTAGGGCGCGGGTCAGGTAAGTGTGTGATTGTGTGTAGGTTAGGGTTAGGGGTGGGTTAGGTGAGTTAGGGTTAGGGCGCGGGTCAGGTAAGTGTGCGGTTGTGTGTAGGTTAGGGTTAGGGGTGGGTTAGGTGAGTTAGGGTTAGGGCGCGAGTGAGGTGAGTGTGCGATTGTGGCGGACCTTAGGGTTAGGGCTGGGTTAAGGTAAGTGGATAGCTAGTAGTGTATGTAAAGTTTAGTTTAATTTTAGGTGAAGGATTTTAAGTGTATGTGTGTGGATTGTTGTTTTTTGTGTGTGTTTGTGTTGTGTGTATGTTTCTCAGAATAGAGATTTTTTTACCTGGGAAAAAAATCGCTATTCTGACTGTTCAATGTTTTCAGATTTCGGTGTTTAAGGTTCGATATTATAACATTCGATGTTTACGAACTTTGATGTTATAATATAGACCCTACTACATACGGTACAACTGTCAGAATTTGACTTCTTCCCCTTGTAATAAATTACAAGGCCAACTATGCATGTGTGTGATAGATTAGATCCTTGAGGAGTCATTGCTGGCTCTCTCATTCTCTAATTCTCTGAGGGCATAACAACCAACCTCTGTGTGTTTATCTGATGTTGTTTATCTTACTACTTTTGTAGCTTAGCCTGTAAGCCTGTAAAGGAAATGCTTTGTACACTGCAAGTGAGAAGAGTTATGGGTTCAAGTCCCCTCAGGTCTCAATGCATTTTTTTTTACTATACGAGTGTGTAAGTGCCAACTACCTGCTTCCCTTAGAGTGTTTGCCTCTCTGCTTCTGTAGCTCAACCTTTAAATGAAGTTCTTTACACAATAGAAGTGAGAGAAGTTGAGCGTTCATGTCTCATAGGGGTTGTGGAAAGGCATATCATTGTTACAATAAAGTGCTTGTTTCCTGACATTTAAATTATAGCACAGTTACAGCGAACATCATTTCACAGCAGTTTGCACATACTACACAGGGTATATATATTTGCCTGCCCTCCCCCCAAAAAAAGAGAAGTTTAAAGTCAAAGAGTGATCCTTGAGATTTGCTCTTTTTCTGGGGTTTTGAACTTTTTTTTGTCTTGTCAACACTCGGCATTTCGAGTGCTAGACTAATTCCAATGTGTGGCTACCACCTCTCTCTCTCTTTAGATAAGATAATCTGTTTGGACGCCTGTGTTCTGCAAAAACACATGGAAAATGACAAATGTACTAAAATTGTAGGATAAAAGTGTTTCTAGTAACTATTTAGGTCTGCGTCATGGTGATGTTGTACCATTGTTCTGAAATCTGAATTTCAAATGTTAAAAAAGGCAATCTAATCGGAAGTCATCAGTGTAGGCTTTGCATATTTCTCCTAATTTACATATCATTATGCATTCATTTACATGCAAATTGTCTTGGCACTTTTGGAGGCTTGTACATATGCACAACACAGGACTCTGGATTGCTCTGTTACTGTACATACCTTCAACTTGCACAAGTACATGCTAAACATGTGCAACACGTGTATAAATGACTATGAATATCATCCAATGTGTGAATCTCTGCACTGAAAGTGTTACAGGTAACTGTATTCCATCAAAGTTACCTTAAATCGTATGGCTGGCATTAATCTTGGGAAGAGAAAAATGATGTAAAATTCCTATGGCAAGATAGTGTAATTTCACTGAAGGTTGTATATCAAGAGTTCTTTTGTTAAGATGAGTTGACTTTCCTAAAATTTTAACTGTAAAAATAAACTGATAAATACAGATAGAAAATCCAGCTGCAGTAGTCTCTGAATGGTCGTTCTGCATTAGTCAGATTTCATGTATTATAAGTCAGTCTGCAGTGTACACTTTGCTACATAAGAATGTCCAAAAAACCATTATGAGTGCATATCACAAACAGAAAACAAAAGCTAGAATTGATACTTAAACCTAGAGACCTCTTCAACAATAACAACTTCATGACCTTGTGTATTTATTACAGTATGTATATATCCTTCATGACTTGATATGTACACACTATAGTTCTTGTATTTTTCTAAGTCTATTGGCCCAATTCATTAAAATACCATGATGTGTTCATGAAGGTGCACATGTCATGGCACTTTTCCCCAATTCAGCAACCATCCTTTTACAGTGCTGGATGATCCACTAACTATTTTCCAAGTATTACACACTTATGAGAAACATTTCTTGATGCATTACTTACTATTGTATTCTACTAATAATACTGAATGATTATACATTATCAATGATTCTGTTTAGTACTATTGTTATAAAATATATAAAGAGGTTTTTTTTATTAAGGAATACATCTTAATTCTGTTTAGAGTATTAAATTCACATGATTAGCAAATGATGAACTGTAAGTTTAGACTCATTTATTATATAAGTACGATAATTCCACAGAAAAGACCACCAACCAACGAAGTATCCTGAAAACTGTCTTTAATAGACGTGACAACAATAAAAACGAACAGCAATCCAATTCAAAACGAGCGCTTTCGCCTGGTTAATACCAGGCTTTATCAAGATGCATATTGGAAGAACCCAATACTATATATAATTATTTGCTGGTCACCTGACTAGTCATTAAGAAAGCAGGAAACAAAACAAACAAAAAAAAACACAGTGTTCACCTAAAGGATGGAATTCCACTGTGTTTTTTTTTTTTTTAAAGACAGTTTTCAGGATACTTCGTTGGTTACTGGTCTTTTCTGTGGAATTATCGTACTTCTTGGTTTTGTGACTTACAGCACCTTTGCGTTTTATTTATTATATATTTTGGCAAATTAGCATTACTTAAAGGGATAGCAAACTCCTTATCGTTCAAGTACTATATATTTATGAGAAAACCACCTCAGTGTGTAATTTGCTATGTTTAATACTGAATGTTTGAATATCATTGCTGATACAGTTTAGTATTGCTGATATGGAACATGCAAATAGATATTTATTGCACATTTATAAAGCTTATAATATAGAACATGTACTGCAATTACTTGTTGCTAAGATTTATACAGTGTTCTTTTCTGAGTTTTACATTTACACATTTAAGAAATGGTGAGATTTATTTCATTTTGCAGCTAGATAAGGTATGCTCATATAGCTTTAACTTTACATATTTGAATGATAATATTGTAAACTGTACCTTATTGTGTTGATTTTTTGACATAGAGGTTTTAGATAGGGATAATAAAGGTTATGCTAATAAACATACATTGTTTTGGGAAAAAGAACCATTATCCTATGGAAAGACAGACACAGTATGCTCTGATCAGAATGTCTCCCGCATCTATTATAGGTTCTTTCACTTCATGGAATTTCACTCATAATATCCCTGCAGTTACAATCATGCCAAAGTCTGCAGAGTTATTGTAATTATGCTACTGCTTTGGTCATCACATCTATTGGAATAGCAATACTAACCATCAGAACCCACAATCTAATAGCAATCTTCTCTCTTTTGGACAGGAAAGAAGACTGGAACAATATGAACCACAAGGAGGTTACTAGCAACATACAACTAAAAACAAGAGGTAAAATGTTGCTATTCATCTGATTTGCAATTGTTGAATTGCCTTGCTATTCTGATAACTCTTAAAACTTTGGCACTAATGATATAAACACTGAAATGGTTTATATACCTTTACAATTTCTCTTTCTTCAGATGAGTTATCTTTCTTAAATTTGGAATTTAAATTTGTTCCTACAATTCTGCCACAATTGCATAGAAGTAAAATCGATTGCTTTTTTAACTCATGTTTGATACCTGTATGTTACTGCTGCTGGGAGCTAATGTGTTTCTATAATGCTTACTAAAGTATAATTTCTCTCTCAGCATTCTCTCCTGTTCTCCAGCTTTCTTGCCCTGCATTACCCTCTGTGACTATGCCTGGCTGGACACCTAGACTTAAAATAAAATTAAGCAAGCTCTGCTGCCTCATCCCCTTTATGGGTATAGAACCAAGCTTCTCCTAGAAAGAACTGAGGAAGTATGTGCAACTGCTGCTAAACCTTTGTTCTACTATATTTATCTAAAGCCCTGCTAGGTGTTTCAGTATGCTTCCTTTGCCAGGAAAGCCAACAGCCAAACCCTTCTTAATTCTGTATCTCCCATACTTGCCCCTCTTCAAGCTCCCTGATTTACACTAGCCCCCTTCTCTCCTCAATACAATCCAGTCCAGGGATTTGCCCTGGTAGAGCCACAGGTGCACTTCAGCATTTGTCCACTAGATGGTACCCTCTCCCCACTATTTTTGACTTCCCATTTCTTCACTTTACTTTCTTGTATTCTGTTTATGTTCTAACTTCTCTATTTTTTCTCTCTCTTTTTCTTAAACATCATAGTCCACTCTATCCTACTAAATCCCTGTCCCCTGTACTTACCTTCTGCAATCAACACTCCACTGATAAGTTTTCGTTCTTATCCTGCCTTCCTTGGCTCTACCCGCTCCGTTCGCCCTGCGGGCTCACTCCGCTCCCCTACCCTGCCCCCATATCCCACCCACCCCAGCACCTCTACATTTATTCCTTCATAACCACACCCACTACCCTACCTGGCCAATTAGTCTCCATTACTCTTTCAACACCCACTCCCTTATCCCACCCATATCAACCATTACTCAACTCACCTAGAATACCCTACCTGGCCAATTAGTCTCCATTACTCTGTCAACACCCACTCCCTAATCCCACCCATATCAACCACCACTCAACTCTCCGCTCTCTCACTAATATTAGAGACTTACCTGCTCCTCTGTACATACAACCCTCTTGCACCTATAAATTACTCAGCAACAACATACCAACTCTTAACAGCCCTATTTCACAATGCTTTCAAAACCCTCACCCATCTCCATTTTACTACTTCTTCTCCTCAACATATCCAATATTTACTACCTCACTCAGCCCATTAATAATAACCACTCACAATCCTTCCATGTAACCAACCATCTTACCTCACCTCTCTTATACTCACACACCCCAATATCTCCCCACCTATATCCTATAAATAAATCTACTCTTTCCATATAAACTTATTACCCCCTCATAAACATTCTACCCCCTTAGTAACTAACAAATCCTTCATAATCATAATTAAGCCCAACCTATATTCTAAGCAGTCCAATTACCTCTCCAACCTAATCCTATATCTAATTACCATTCTATTATCAGGAGATATTCATCCTAACCCTGCCCCCCCACCTCATCCACTATAGACAAGTCCTTACTACTTACCTCTTTAAACTCCCAAAGTATAGTTAACAAAATCCCAAACCTCCATGCCTGGCTTATACATAATAAACCTGACATCCTATCCATCTCTGAAACTTGGTTAAAACCCCATATAAACGACTCTGAAATAACACCACACAACTATTCTAGCATTAGAAAAGACAGATCCCACAAAAAAGGGGGTGGAGTAGCTCTTCTATACTCATCCTCCTTGTCAGTTACTCCCAATAACAAACCTACTCCACACTTCAATAATGCTGAATTCCTCCTAGCACTACTTCAAGTTAACAAACTCAAGCACATATGTATAGCCTCCCTCTACATCCCCCCTGGTGACAATATTTCTACACTCGAGGACATCCTCTCCTGGCTCTCCACCAATATTAGCAATGAGACAATAATCTTAGGAGACATGAATAACAATTGGTCCTCTATTCAGTCTCCCACAAACCCACTTAACATCAACCTCTATAATTTTTCACAGCTAATCAACTCCATAACCCGCCCCTTAAAAAACCTCTCTAGTGGTAGTATTCTAGACTGGATTTTAGTCTCTCATCCCCATTATTTCTCTGACAGTGGTACACTTCCTGACCCCCTTAGTGGCCACTTACTCACCTTCACACATCGACTCCCTTCACCCTTACACAGTACACATAATTATATTACTATTCACAGCCAAAAAAAACTTTAAAACCCAATTACCTTTTTTAACTCTCTAAAAGCAATAAATTGGAACATTCTAAAAACACTACCTTTATATAATGTTGTTGCCCACTTCAACTCAACCTTCTTAAACCTCCTAGACTACCATGCTCCCTTAAGGACAAAAAGAATAAAAATCAAAACTGCCCCTTGGCTAACCAAAAACACACTAGCAACCAAGCGACACAGAGATAAAGTTTGGGCACATTACCAGAAAAATAGGACTCCCCCATCCATAATGAATACAAAACACTTAGAAATAAAGTAAAACAGCTCATCATCACTGATCAATGAAATTACTTCTCCATACTCCAAAACAACAATAAAACAAACCCTCAGAAATTCTGGAAAGGAATCTCCACCCTCCTTAATCCCAGCAAAACAGACATCCCCAGCCCAGACCCCAGTGCTCCTGACACAGATTTGGCTACACAATTTAACTCTTTTTTTTCATTGATTCTATTTCCAAACTAACCTCATCTTTCTCTAACATCACCACACCCTCCACTTCACCCTATCCTCCTCTACTAACACTCTACCCTCCACTTCTGCTTCTCCTCTCATTTCTTCTCCATCATCACCACCCTCAAATACCCCCTCTTCCCATTCCCCACCTTTCTCATTAAAATCTATACCCACATTTACCATAAAAAACTCCTTCAGAAACTGAAGCCATGCTCTAATGCCCCCGATAACATTCCTTCATACTTTCTTAGCATAGCTGCCGAAGCCATTGCCTACCCCATCAGCATTCTAATCACCCGCTCTCTCCAAGAAAGCATAGTACTCCAAATTTGGAAAAAGGCTTTTATCATACCTTTACATAAAGGTGGCAATAATAACAATATTACTAATTTCTGTCCCATCGCTATCCTGTCTCCCATCTCTAAACTCCTAGAAAAGTGTATCCATCTACAACTCCTACCACATCTCTTAGACAGTCACCTACTAACTCCCACACAACATGGATTTAGACCAGGTCACAGCACTATAACAGCCCTCCTCTCCTTCCTGGAAATTGTAAATAAAGCCCAGGACTCTGGTCATATTGTTTCTACCCTACTACTTGACCTCTTTAAGGCTTTTGACACTATCTCTCACAACCTACTTCTAACTAAACTCTCTAAGCTTAACCTATCACCTTCCTCTCTGAACTGGTTCTCCAGCTACTTATCCAATAGATATCAAGCAGTAAAATGGAAAAAGGCCACTTCCTCATTCCTTAATACCCCAACTGGAGTTCCCTAAGGTTCCATACTGGGTCCACTCCTCTTTAATATATTTATAAATGACTTCCGCAATTCTATCCCTTTCTCAAATATCATCCAATACGCAGATGATTCAACGGTTATCTGTTCTGCCACATCCATCCCTACACTCCTAAAGCTTACACAAGATGCATTCTCAACCACTGAACGATGGATGGAAAAAAATCACCTAGCACTTAATGCCTCTAAAACCAAATTAATGGTATTTACTCCCTCTAAAGTCACCTCTTTCAATACAAACACATTCTCTATCACTAGCCATAACAACATATCTCTGGAATTGGTGTCAGAGGCCACGTTACTAGGGGTCCAAATTGACAGTCAGCTTAAATTCAATTCCTACCTTCAACTTAATATCAGGAAAACCCATCAAAAACTAGGCATGCTCTACCGACAAAATCGTTATCTCACACCCTCCACTAAAATCACTCTCTTTACCTCATTTCTTATCCCCTCCCTTCTCTATGGAGCCCCATTCCTAACTAGCCTACAATCTTCCCTTAAAACACAACTTTCCTCTTGCTACAGCAAAATCACCAAGTTCACTACCAGCCATATGTCCTCCACCCACCACTGTTCTTATCTCCACAAACTAAAATGACTAGAATGATCCAATCATCTCACCTATACTCAACTTACTCTTGTACATAAGCTCATTTTCAACCCCTCCCTCTGTCCCTCCCTTTCCTTTAAAATGCACCTACCTGACAGAGTACTAAGGTCTAACAACCAAAACCTAATAGAATTGTACAAACCAACTCGTCCCTCAGGTGAAAATCTCCTATCCTATGGTCTAGCATGTCTCTGGAACTCTCTACCACCATCCATTCGTACCACCGCTAACCACTTTATATTAAAAAAATCTCTTCACTCACATCTGGTATCCCAGTGGGAATGCTCCTGCTCCCACCCCACCTAATTTACACTGGCAATTTCCATTTTCTTTTCTCTCCCCCTCTTTATACTGGCAATTTCCTTTTTTACTTGTGTCTCCTAACTCATACATCCTTCCATTGTACTTTCTAAGCTATTTACAAAAAATGCATTAGAATGTACCTCTTAAGTGCAAGTTTCCTAAGATGTAATGGCTTCTCAGTATTTATACTGTAATGTTCCTTTTTTACTAGTCTGTATCATCTGTAATGTTCTTCACTAGTCTGTACTATTTGTAATGTTTTGCTCTAGTCTGTAACATTTGTAAAAATTGTAATCCAAAACCTATTGTAACCTTGCTTGTTTTTGGAGCATTTCTCCCCGGGACTCCATTGAAAACTGGTTCATCTTGGCCCAATGGACTATCCTGGTAAACCAACTGCAAATAAATAAAATAAATAAATTTTAATTATGTAGAAAAATATATTTGCTGCATTATTTTACTATTTCCTATCCAAAGGATAATGCTGGTAGTCCACAATTATTTAATGACATATCTGTTTCTGATTCTACTGATTCCTTTTATTCTTGCATGGATGAAAGCTTTGTGACTAATGTGTATCAATTATTTCATACTACTAACATATAAAAGCTTGAGTTATTTTATTCCCCTAATATATATACTAATTGTGATGATATGGGCTAATGCCAGCATAGCCAGCTGGAGTTTTGTAAAATATGATATGTCCTTTTAATATCAAACTGATTTATACAAGATGCATGTGCTACAAATGTATTAGAACTGTATGTCATTTGTATATCAAATTGATTTGTACAGATGCTTGTGCTGAAAATGTATTTGTGAGGTTTGCTTGTGTTAAAATGTATCAACAGTGCACCCTGCTGAAATGAAAAGGAATGTGTGTGTATATATATATATATATATATATATATATATATATATATATATATATTATGGTAACTGAATTAAATGTATATGTTTTAATAGAGGAAACTGTGACAGCAATGGTTACCTGCTAGCGTACTTTAAGAAAGTAAGGGAAATGTAAATGAGCTGTTAAACCATTAAAATTTCACCCCATAGTGCTGAATAGGACTGGAGATGCTAGGTCTCGGAAACCGCCTTTGTTCATTAGCTCAGTAAAAAGAGAGGGAAGACCCAGGCACTGCCATAAGCATCTAGATGTGCATTGTAGCCATCTATGCTAAATTCCTGTCTCAGCTTCAAAGGAGAATACTGTGAGAACCTAGAGTTAGGTGACCAGATGAAGTCATTTTGCCACCCGTCTTGGAAATTATATTTTAGATATTATAGAGAGAAATCTCAGACTACTGAGTATTCTGTTTTGGGGAACCTGACTAGAAACAACCTCACCCACAGCATCTTGCCTTGCGGTAGTAAGTAACGTAACTAGGGAACAGTAATTCTTTTAGATTAATCAGGAATATAGTGAAGCTTAGTGTAGATATTGTTTTTCTTTATTTGTCTGAGTCTGTCCATCAATGTTCTTTTCAATATTTCCTGTGATCTGAACTCTGTGGTTTACTGTGAATATATATTCAATATTTTCATGTTATTTTATTATTAGAATATGTGCTTATATTCTGATCCTGTTAAGAGTAGGAGCAAAGTGCATTGACTCCTGATTCTTTCTGGTTGGAGAGTGAGTGTCTGTGCTTAACATACCTGATTGGTCTGGTTGCTATTTGAGGCATCTACTAGAAAAAAACTACAAGCCTGCAGACCCTTGCATAATCTGGGACAAGACTGTGGATCACCAAATAGTCTGTGACCTGCTTCTCTTCTTGGGATTGGTGCTAAAACTAGTTAGTTTTAGCTAGAACTAGCCAGTTTTTTTTAGTTTCAGCACTCAAAACTGTTTCATTGTGCGCAGCCCTTGCTCAGAACTTATTGTAAGTACTAAACTACAAATTACTACAGCACTCGACTTTTCTCACTTCTCAAGAGGAAAACAATTCTTAGTACTTAAATTAATAAGCACCTATCCAGGCATGTCCATGGGTCAGCTCCTGGTGTTTTCTCCTGTCCACATGATGAATCTAGGCATCTTGGGGCATGTAGCAATTGCCTCATGTACACTGACAACCCTCTCCTCCTACCACCCAACACTACAACCTGTGAGAGATGCACTTATATAGCCAAACTGGAAGCCAAGCTCTCTCCAGCAAAGACTGGACTAGACAGTCAAGAGGAGAAGGTTAACACTTGCACCACACCACAATCAACACATAGTCCTTCAAAACCCAAACTACTTAGAAACACAAAGCACACACCTACATTCACGGAGGCTCTCAATAAAAATCTGCCCAAGCAACAGAGACCTCCCAAGTTGAAATACAGACAGCCACTACCACCCAACACTACCCAAATGACACATAACCTACAAAATCGGTGTGCCACTCAACCTCAGCCCATAAGGCAAAACAAAGTACCCAACACGCTAGTCATAGGTGACTGTATAGTCAGGCACACTGATGTCCCACTCACCAGGCTAAACAAGGAGAATGTTACTGTCAGCTTCCTGTTGGGTGCCAGGATCCGCCACATAACACATACACTCAGGTCACTTCACAACAAGTACAAAGATGACTCTGTCATTGTCCATGTTGGTGTGAATGACCTACGATGTACCTCCCTGGACTACAGGAAAAGAGACATGGAGGAGCTCTCGGATCTTGTAGCCCAGTCAGGTATGATCCTAGCCATGAGTAGCATCCTGCCATCACCCAGAATGATACCACAGTACAAGGACAAAATGATTGACTTCAACAATTGGCTATGCTTCTGGTGTCATTCTAAGGGGATCCTGTATCTGTCTGCTTGGGATGACATGGTCAACAGCCCATGATGGTTTGCCAGAGATGGCCTGCACCTGTCGCCGCTGGGATTCCAGATACTGGCTAAGGCTCTTTCCACCCCTACAGTGCCCTTTTTAAGCAAGGTTCAAATGCCAAATTCACCACTGTAACAGGTACAAGCAAGCAAACTCTGAGGGTAATGCTACTCAATGCTAGAAGTCTAAACCTCAAAATGCACTCACTCGAGGCATTCCTTAAAATGGAGAACATCGACATCTGTGCAGTGACAGAGGCCTGGTTCAAGGCTCCAGAGAGCACCCCTGCATTACCAGGCTATAATTCATACCACACCTTTTGGCCACCTAAAATGGATCGAAACACCAAAGGTGGAGGCCTGTCCATATTTATTAAGGATATCCACACCTCCAGGCTAGTTGCTCAACATAATGCATCCAAAATTATCCAAGTGCAACTAACACTGGGCAAGACTGCAATCCAGGTTGTAGCTTGTTTCAGATCCCCCACCATGCCCCAGGATTTCCAGTCTTCATTTCTTAAGCTACTGGAAAATATTAAGGTACAAACCAATACCTTAATTATGGGTGATTTCAACTACCCCACCATCAACTGGGAAAACTACTCATGTACCAGCTCATTTGCTCAACGTTTTCTGGAATTCATAAATTCCAACAACTTTGATCACCTTGTCTACACCCCTGTTAGTGGCAGCAATATCCTGGACCTAGTCATTACCAATATGGGTAACCGGTCTTCCACACCAAAGGTAAACTCCATGCTAGTCAGATCTGACCACACGCTAATCACCCTAGACATCCATATCCCACCCCCACCCCCCATTAAGGAAACCACTGTCAAAAACTACTCCAAAGCCTCTTCATGCTTCATAAGACAGAAGTGGCAGACTTCACGACACCCATACAGATGGAAAATAGAGGTATGACTGCTGAATCATACACAAATGCACTGTATAAGCACATACATGAGTGCCTGGATCGTGCCATCCCCGACAGAACCAGGCTGCTATCCTCCAAAAAAAAATGAATACAATCTGAATGTCCCCTGCCATAGACAAATTCTACAACAGAAGGAAGAAGCTGTCGCAAAAAAGAGTAAAATCCCAAGATTGGAGGAACTCCCTGGTCAGCTCAGCAAGAAGCTGAGATCCCTCATAAAATCCTCCAAAGCCAGTTATGAAAATAAAATTGTCACTGATTCCAAAGACAACCACAACATATTCTACAGCTATGTCAAGAATCTCAGTGGCAACACTCAGATCTGCTCTGAGCTACAGCACAATGGCACTAAATATATAGAATCAACCGATATTGCCAACATCCTGATAGATAGGTTCAGTGCTAACTTTACCCCCCCTCTCACCTCCAAAGGGCGCATCTTAATACCAGAAGAATGCAAAGCGCCTGTAATCACAGATGAACAAGTAAAGACCGTACTCTCCAAAGCCAAGAACACAGCATCCATGGGGACAACCTCCCAGGCTGCATACTGCACGAACTACAGAACAAACTGGCACCCCACCTAAGTACCATGTTCAATCATAGCCTCACCTCAGGCAATGTGCCTACTGAATGGTGCACAGTGACAGTTATCCCACTCCATAAAGGGGGTGCCACCATGGACCCCAGAAACTACCTCCCCATTAGCCTGATGAGCCAGGTCTGCAAGCAAAGACATAGATAACCTTCAAACCCTGGACCCCACTCAGTTTGAGTTTGTAAAAGGTAGATCATGCCTACTAAACCTGATTGACCTCTTTGAAGCAGTCACTAGAGCCGTAGACGAGGGCAAGGTAGTGCACACAGTCTATCCTGACCTCGCCAAGGCTTTTGATACCATCCCCCACTCTGGAATTATAGATAAACTCACTAAACTGGGCATAAATCCCTATGTCACAAGATGGGTGGCCAACTGGCTCACTGACAGAATCCACACAGTAAAGGTAGCTGACTCCAAGTCTGACTTCAGATCAGTGATGACTGGAGTACCACAGGGTTTGTTCCTGGGTCCCCTCCTGTTCGGCATCTACTTCACTGAAGTGCAGGCCAACACAGAAGGTCATTGGCTAATAAAGATCGCAGATGTCTGCAAACTAGGAGCCATAATAGAATCACCTAATGATGCAAACATTCTACAAAAGGGCCTCACAGAGACAAATGCTTGGTGTCAAAGTCATGGCCTCAAGCTCAGTGCCAAGAAGTGCATTGTCATCCCCTTTGGGAAAAACTTGGTACCCATGAACTACAATATAGGTGCTAGCTCACTAAACACTGAAAGTGTGATGAGTCCTCAGAACTAAGGTGGATAGTAGTCTCTCCTTTAATAACCACATTGCCACAGTTGCCAGGAAATCCTTCCATGTGGCACACCTCATCACAAAAGGGTTCTCCTCTAGAAAAAAAGGAGGCCATTGTTCCTCTCTACTCATCCCTCATCAGACCTATTATAGAGTACAATGCCCCATTTGGCATGTATCTCACAAGACACCTACAACAATTGGAAAGGCCATAGAAATACCTCACTAAGAGGATTACTGGCCTCAAACATATGCCATACGCAGACCATCTCAAAAAAACTCCAGCTCTACTCCATCACATATCACCTACTCAGAGACGATCTCTGCCTAACATAAAAAGCTATGTCAAACCCAGACCTGTTGGACATGCTACACTTAAAGAAATCCCAATCTCTCTGAACCACATGCTACAGGGACCAAAACCTTGTCACCACAATAAACAGAACATGCTGGAGGGATAGATACCTGTCCCATAGACTTCCCATACTCTGGAACAAACTAGCCATTCATGTGAAGCAAAGCTCCTCTTTGGCCCTCTTTAAGAAAAATCTTGATGACTCGATGGGAAATAGAAAATTTAGCCTGGGGATCAGGGGCACAGGAAAATAGTTTTCTTGGGTGTCAAAAGCCAGGGAACCTTTTTGGCTAGGCTTATATAGGCCCCAGGGCTGATAGCCTAGTACCTACCTATGAACCTATGAACCTATTTAATATTAAATATATTTCAAACTTTTATTGTGACTGGTCCTTGTAGAAAATATCTAACCTTTGAAAGTACTTATATTTATTTGGTGACACTGTGTGGGCTACTCCAGAAGGCCTAGCTGTCTTGGTCAGCTACTATAATTTGTATTAGTATTAATATTGCACTGCATAATTGGATACCCTTTATAAGAGCCTTATAGTAACTGACTGGTGACAGTGAATATACTGTATAGTCTGTACAAAGCTGGTAGAGTAGAAAATGTGTGCCAGCCATTCCCAGGTGTGTGTGTGTGTGTGAAAATTAAATCTTAAAGAGTGTGTGTGTCAACTATCTGGGGCAGGGACACAAAGCACTGGGTTCACAGAGAGGGTGTTGGAGGACTTGGCTCAGACACTCAGCTGAGGACCTAACCCTCCAGCTGTAGCAATAGGGAGTCTTTTTGGGGACCTGGAGGGAGACAGATAATAGATAAATCCAGACCCTGGGCTGAGTGTGTTCCCTGTGTGCTGTTAAGGGAAATTGTACTTGATGCAGAGAGGTCTGCATCAGGAAATACAGAGTGTATCCGCAGAGTGTATGGCCCAAGTGCACTTCCCTCTCCAGTGTCAGTGGTGAGGATTCAGTTTCCTTGATTAATGGCCCGGCATGGGGACATCACATATTGGTAGCAGTGGTAAATATCACACTAATGAAGATGCTAAAGCTTTGCTTTTTCTATTGTTATGAATAATGAAATAGAAGTGTTGTTTTCTGAATTTGAATGTTATAAACAATCTATTATGTTCAATGTATTTAAGAAACAATAGTTAGCATAAAAAAAGTTGGAAAAAATACTGATTTGGTTGTAAAGCAATCAGATAACGCCAAAACAATAGTTTTATATGTGAATCAATATTATTGTACGTGCATGAAACATCTGACTAATTCTGAAATTTATGAAATCAAGACAATGACTAGATTTAAGGATATGTTAAATGCTGATTAAAATTTTCTAAATAAAGGTCTAAGATTAGGAAATGTTACACAGTTTGATACTGATAACACAGTCCCCTGGATTTACTAATCTTCCATGCAGGGCTAGCTTAGTCCTGCACGGAAGCAGCCATTTAGGAGCAGGACAGCAGCACGCCATGCATATTAATGAAGGCGCACTGCCTGAGCTCCTAATCTTACATGGAGCATGTAAGAGTGCAGGGGGTGTGTCTGAGAGCACAGCTTTCAGAATATACATGCCCCCGCAATAAAGAACAGCAGAAAGGCCAAAGGAATGAGCAAGACTGCTTATAGGTGTCCGCATACCCCCAGCAACATCCCCCCACATGTACAACAGCAATAGTAAATAAAAACCAAATAAACAAACCTATTTTTTATTATGAATCCAGTGAAAGCTAACCGTAGGTGCATGGGTTTGCCCATCTCTTAGCTACAGTTAATGCAGCTTAAATGGCTGAAGAGGATAACAAGAAAGATATATGCAAATAAAGCAGTATAGCAATAGTGTAGTGGGCAGAGCATTTGCTCTAAGAACAGGCATTCCTGGTTTGAGTCCCACTACAGCACTTTCCATGTCAAATCAGGTTATGACCAATACTTTAGTTGCATAACCTACTAAATAACATATATTTGTGAACTGGAGTACTGCATTAAATTCAGATGTGAGTTGTCAGTGTCATAATGTTGCAAAGTCCACAGATAATCACATGTGCCCCATGCAGTATATGTACACAGGAATCATGGATACAAATGGAAGGTAAAATGTGTAATGAATGATAACCCCATAAAGCTTTGAAATCCCCCTCCTTCCCAAGAACCACTCGATATTACTATCTAAATCAGTGCAGTTGTAAGTGTAAGCACCAGTAAGCAGTAGTAAGCATATTTAAGCATTAGTAAGCGAGTTTAAGCCTGTTTGTGTGGGGGTAAGAAATGCACTCACAGGTTAAGCAATATTGAAGCTAACTTTCTGTGAGCAACACCTCACACAAACCCGCTTACAGTTGCTCAAAAGTGCCTTAATCACTCTGTATCCAACGGCTCTTGTTCTGCCCAGCAACAAAATAATAAGCCTTGTAGGTCTTGAACCCAGGATCCTATACACTATAGTCACAGCAGTTAACCACCAAGCCATTACATAAATGCAGAAAAGTGAGGTATCACTATAGTAAAATCAAACTGAGCCTGTGAAAGGAATCAGTATACAGTCATATGTTCTATAACTCACTACATAACATTGATATGTGAACTGGAGTACAGCAGTAAGCCCAGATGTGAGGTGTAATTGTAATAGAGTGTTGAAGTCCCTAATACAACACAAGGACCCCATACAGTGTGCGTACACATGAATCATGGATACCAGACATATATATAAGATGTAATGAATAATAAATCAATGCCAAAAAAAAATATAATGCAAAGTCTATTATAAGCAATGCTAAGCATTGCACAGGCCAGCTTAGGAGGTGTAAGCAATGTGTAGGCCAGCCTACTCAATGTGCCCAGTGGTATACCCCCTTAATCAATGCCAACCTTAGGTAAGCAGGTTTGCTCATAGCTTAGCCTTTTCAAAACTGGACAATCATGGCAAAGTGTGGGAAATTGGCTCTAATTAACCCAACAGGCGGGAATACATCTCATAGCTGGTTGTAGCTTCCTCTTGCAGGCACCATGGCAGAAAGAGGAGAGGGTGTGCGCTTCCAGGTGCAGTGCTGGGGCATCCAGGAGTCCAGAGTCATGGCAGGTCTTCATGTCAAAGACCATGAGCAGAGACTGCTGCAGGGCCAGTACCATGGTTCCCAATATAAGGCGGAAGCCTGGGACCATCTCACCCATGACATCACCAGCACCACTGGCATACCCTGAACTGGTGAGGAGGTCAGGCATCACTATGCCAACTTGAAGCGGCGTAAGGGGACCTCTTAGAACAATAGATCCAAGAGGCTAGAACAGCAGGGGCTTCCCCAGCTCTGTGTAAGTATCACTCCACTATGCATTTAATAATTGCCAGCTCATGTATATCATGGATAGGTATGGCTAAATATTCCTCTTATGTCCTTCACAGCTGCAAGTGAGTGGGCTGCAAACCAGGAAGCTTATGGCTGTCACCTGGAGAGGTTGCGATGCGAGGCAGGTTAGTAATACTCTTGCATGTATTGTCATAGGAAATAAATCTAAAAGTATTAATAAATTAATTGCCAGTATAAAACCTGTATTGTTTAAGGCAAGTACTGCATACACCGGAGAATATGGCAGGAACAGCCTCATATAGTTTGTATGTAAATAAAAGCATAATATCCTGACAATAAAGGTCTAACTGCTGGACTGCATGTGTATACTCTGGTATCATATGGTAATGTAGATTTGCAATCACATAATAGTACTGCTATATTAAGCACTCTTACCCACATGGTGCACCATAAATAGAATGTGTAGGAATGCCTGAATATGACTGAAGTAATCCCCAGTGGTCATTTTGTACAACTAAGAGACACAGACAGAAAACAGTGAAAAGGCAGACAACAAAATCCAAATAGCACATGCAACTGAGATGTCAGCTGTTGTATTTTTAGCACACACAGCCATGGTTCAAATCCTGGCAGTGGTAGTAGTCTGCATACAGAATCATACCCCACAACTGTACAGATATGTCCAGAATGTCCAGTAAAGTGGCCCATATCTGTTGACTGTCAACCTGTCCCCTTGGGAAATCATTGGGATGATCCCAGACGTATAGGTACCACATAGGAAATATAACTGATTGACACACATCTCTGAGAACAAAGCTGGTACACTAGCAACTCCCCAAAACCTTATGAGAGTAAGAAGCCACATATGTCCCATTTACACCCCCATGTTGTCAAGCTGTGGTCAGGCTGTATACAGTAACAGAGTGAAATGTATGTGCATAACAGTAATGTGGAATCTGGTACTGTGTGTGGCAACATTCAGGTAGTGCTAACAAACATTTCTCCCACAGGTCTGTCAGATATGAACACTGTGCCCAGAAATACAAGAATGATACCATGTACTGGTTCTGTTTACTTTGGTATTGTTTGGCATTGTGAATGATGCAGTTGCTATGAATAATAAGGTATTACTCATTACTGTAACCCACAATGTCCTACAAAATATAACTGTCTAGGAAATCCTGTATAAAAGTGTTGTAATACAAGGTCAGAATGCAAAACCACAAGAGAATTATAAGACAGAAAGCAGGTAGGAGATATACAGCAATATCTGTATAGCATACACAACTCTCTTGGACAGTGTTTTAGTTGTAGCAGGCACAGCCATGGTCTGAATCCTGAGAGTGGAAGTAGGCTGCATACAGAATCATAGGCCACAACTGTACAGATAAGACCAGAATGTCCAGTATATGGGCCCATATCTGCTGCCTGTCCCCCTGTCTCCCTGGGAAGTCAGTGGGATGATCCCAGATGTTTAGGCAGCAAACAGGGAATACGACTGATTGTCACACATCTATGAGAACAAACCTGTCACTCTAGCAACTCCTGAAACTGTTATGAGAGTAACAAGCCAAGTATGTCCTATGTACACCCCCATGTTGTCAAGCTGTGACCAGAGTGTGTACAGTAACAGAGTGAGATGTAGGTGCATAATACTAATGTGTAATCTGGTACTCTGCGTGGCAACATTCAGGTAGTGTTAACAAACATTATTCCCATAGGTACGTTGGATATGAACACTGTGCCGAGAAATAAAAAGCTTGGTACCCTGTACTGGTACTGTTTACTCTGGTATTGTATGGAATTGTGAGTGTTGCAGTTGCTCTGAATAATAAGGTGTCAGTGATCACTGTCACCCATACTGTGCTACATAATATAACTGTGTAGGAAAGCCTCTATAAGAGTGTGGTAAGTCACTAAAGGTTGAAGAGGGCAATAGTCTAGATATGTCCTGGTTCACCTGCATGTGGTCAAGACATGACTAGAGTCTGTGCAGAAAGAGATGGACAGGTTTGTGCACAACATCAAACTGGAATCTGGGAGTATGTGTAGAAACAGTTAGTGTTAACAAACATACTGCAGGTAAAACCAGCTCATGTATAAAGATGATAACAACCATATCACTGCCCAAACTAAGGCAATAGGGTAGTGTACTAATACTTGTAAGGTACAGATAACAGCACTGACTAGGAAAGTAATGTGAACTACAGGAATATATTAGTTGTTAATTGAAATCTGTCTCTCCACCCCACCATATCTCCAACAATAAACTAAATACCAATCTCAACTGGTATGTAATGACTTCACTGTTCTGTTGGGACATACGTCCTTTTGGTTGATAATTATTTAAATCTGTTTCCATGCATGTGCTATGTTGAAATACTCCAACATTGGTGGCATGGTGCCATCAATGTACCTGCATGCTGTTGTTATTACCACTGTGGTCCCATATATACATGTGTTCCATTTGCTATGCAACTGTTCCGTATCTGGTGTCTGGGTTAATGGGAATATCTATGCATGCTGTTATACCTAAACCTGGAATGTGTTGACTATTACTAACCCACATATGTTGATACACCATAAACACCATAGCACGTATGGGAATGCGGGTCCCAGCGGACCCACCTGTCCCACCTCAGCTGACCATGGCACCGGGCACCAGCATGTCTGGGACCCAACCTGGGACCTCCTTATCCGTTGGTCCTGCATAACCTTCGGGTGGAACCGCCTCAGGGGATGGGGCTCACCCCCCCAGGAGCGGGCATGGACAGGAAGCTGTCACCCATTGCCAGGTCTGGGCCATGGTGCACAGAGGGCTCGATTAGCAGTTTGGAGATCTGCTATGCCAGCTTGAGGGCCATGTGTCATGATGAGAGGGTCAGCCTGGCTCTCAGACCCCAGCACAGCAACCTTCAGGGCTGTGAAGGTGCAGTGGTGACTGCCCATGGGTGTGGATCTCAGTCCCACTGTTTCCACTAGAGGACTCATGGGCTTCCAATTTCCCAACACCCCTCCCCATCAAGGTGTTTACCCCCTTATATGTCATATACCGCCCATGTATGCATCTTGTTTGTCTTGTCTGTTAACCTACTCAACCTACCTCCCCAAATATACCTACTATCCCTCCCCGACATCTCACTCTCACCTGAAAAAAAAGGGCAATCTGTTCCCAAAAAAAATAACGTCCCATACATAGCTGCCCCTTTCGCACAGGTTCAGGTGCCTAGGCAGCGAGACATTTCCCTGTGGTACATTTGACTGGGACACATGGTTGAAGTGACATTCAGCTGCAGAGAAATATAGCTGTTTGCAAATTCCCTGTGGGCAAAGAGAAGCACACACTGCCATACTCACAGCTTTAATAACCAAATGCATTGTGGCAGAAGAAGTAATGAGTGTTCTGCTCAGTGTACAGTGCATACTTATGTAACTACAACATCTAGAAGTGTGCTACAGCATGGAGGAAATCCTGTAGACTACTGTAGCCACATTTATGCTCCAGTATGTGTTTTAGGTAATGTTTCCTAGACACTGTGAAGGGGGTAGTGGTCCACACACTCCAATGATAAAGGCACTGCCCATTGTGCACTGCATTTTTACTGCAACTGACATGCCTTCTGGGGACCATGAACATTGTTTTTCCCTGTGCATTTGGTTATTGAAGTTGTGGGCATGGCAACATATTCTTCTCTTTGCCCACAGGGAATTTGCAAACAGCCATATTTCTCTGCAGCTGAATGTCACTTCAGCCGTGTGTCTCCAATCAAATGTACCACAGGGAAATGTCTCACTGCTTAGGCACCTGAACCCCTTTCACACACGTGTCCACTAGACAAATGCAATCTGGTCTAATTGGCATCACGACATATTAATGTTGCCCTCACACCTCTCTCAGGGGTTTGAGTGTCCAAATCTACCTCCAAAGTCAGTGTATATGCACAGCTGTTGCTGTAGAAGAAATGGGCAGTTTTGGACATTCCCTACACCCTCCTGCACATCCCTAGCTATTTCCCCTACTGTCTTTCCCTCTTTCTGCCCTTTTTTCACCACTTTCCTATCAACTCTTTTTTCTTTTCTTTTAAATAAATTAGCAGAGGGGTAAGCGGGAGTAAGCACTTTTAAGGAGCAGTAAGCGGGTTTAAGCCTGTTTGTGTGGGGGTAAGTAATACCTACACAGGTTAAGCAATTTAGAAGCTGAGTATAAGAATCTGTAATCGGAAGTTAGCCGTGCTTACCTCTGTGCAAACCCGCTTACAACTGCTTAAAAGTGCCTTAATCACTCTGCATCCTACGGCCTTTGTTCTGCCCAGCAACAAAATAAACAACGTCTACAAGACTCAAACCCGGGACCCTACACATCATAGCAAAAGTGATTTACCACTAAGCCATGTCAGATATACATAAACTTCATGTTTTCACAAACATATCATCCAGAACAGTCATTCAACAGTACAGGAAATGTATTTAAACATGTAGATGTATGTGCATGTGTACATATATTAATATCTAAATAGATATATGCATATCTATATATGTAAATATAGATATAGCTATAGATATAGCTAAAGATATAGAAATATATATATATATATATATATATACATATATATATATATATATATATATATATATATATATATATATATATATTTATACAGCAATACACACACACACACACACACACACACACACACAGTTCCAGTTGGCAATACTGGTTTTATATCGGACAATAGTGACTGTGTTACTACACCATTCGTTTTTTCAGAATGGATGGCAAATACGGACAATTTTGCTTTCTCTAAACCTACAGAAAGTACTGTTGGACAGCCAGTCTCTACTTCTAGCAATGAATTACTATCTAATAAATTAAAAATTTTTGATAGTAAAATCTTAAAAGTAAAAAAGCTACAACTTGAGATAAGTTACTTCAATCAGTGTATCCAGGAGAAACTGGTTCCAAAAGGACTACGAAGTGCTTTTTCTCCTTCTGGCTTAATCAACAACACTACTTTTCTTAGTGACTTAAAGGACTTATTCCAACAACAAGGTTTAGACCTTTTACATTTAATTGTGAAACATTACAGTCAGCATGTTTGTGTCCTTTTGAAGGAAATTGATGTTTTAGACAGGGAGATCAAAGCAGACTTGAACTTTGCTAGATATAGGTTCGATTACGACCGGACCCTATCTAGCATTAACACACTCCTTGTTAAATTAAAACTTAACAAAAATAAAAAATTAGTTAGGGACAGATTGGCCTATCAGGACAACACTGCTTATCAGAAATTACAGGCCTCAGACTCTCAAATTGGGACACTTTCGAGTATGGTATGCTGATGGATATGGTTATATGTTAATAGCTCACCCTATGCTTCGGCATATTGGTTGTGAGGTCGTTTACGGATCATATAATATTAAGATTCCTGACCAGCTGTCAGTATGATGAATTGAAGGTAAAATACATCTAGCTTTATATAGAGAGCTAGTTGTTAGAGAGTGAGTGTTGTTCTTAGATTGTTTCGAAGACATTGTTGAGCAGGTTGATGTGGGTTCAAGGTGGTTGCCCGTCTGTATGTTTTGTTTTGTTTCGTACATATACATTTTATATTTTGTTTTTTGTATTTATGCTTTTGCTGCTATATATGCACTTATGCACTTTCATGCTGCTGAATATTGTATTGCATTTTGATTTTTATTTCATTTTAATTATATGCTGTCGAGTATATATGTATATGTCATTTTCATAATAGCTGTAATAGCTTGAAGCCCTAATTTGAGCAGGTAGAGCTCTTGATGAGGTTAATAATAGCTAGTATGGTATGAAATGTTAGCATCATGTTTAAGGTAGTTAATATGATTTTTGATGAAAGTTTTGTTCTTATATATGTACATTTTGTACTTAAGTGATCCTCATACACTGTTATACATTCTAGTTGCTTTTTTGAGTAAGTCTCTAGATGTTTTTAGGAAAATAGGTTGCCTAGTCGATCAATTAACTGCCTAATTGTTAATTGTTTAATCAACTGCAGATTTTATTGGAAGTATTGTGTATGCCAGAGTGTTTTAGTTTTGTTTTTAGTAGTTCATGTATACACGCTTGTCCGATTAAAGATTTTTCATCCATTTATTGTGGTGGTCTGCTCCAGTTTGTCCTGAGTGATCTCAAAACACTACCACCAGAATTCGATAATTCTGTCCCAACTATTGACCAATTTGAGGAAGTTGATATAGGTGTAGATGAGACTGGCCCGAGACGCAGTGACAGGATTAAAGGTTTGAAAAAGAGTAACCCGGGTAACAATAGTACCAACACGAATAGGACTAATACTAACAGAAGCAACAATAGTTTTAGGAATCGCAACTACCGACAACATCACAACAAGAGATAGTGGGGACCATTCCCACCACTCTGCTGGCACTTTGACCACACACCTTACAGCACAGAAACGAACTTGTCTAACAACATGACAGTTAGCAGTAACCCTCACAACTTACACCAGGTTCCAAGAATTACCCTTAACCACAAAGGTGACTTTATTATTTATAATTTCACAGACTTTGAATTGAGGGAAGAACACCTTTGTGCCTAGCAAAATGGGTGATATTTCTAAAATGAAAACTTAATTTTAAGTTACTATTTAGTAAACTTGCTCTACCACCACGATTCTCTAAAACTACCTAGTGTGTACAACCCGCCTATCCATCCTTCTTCAACTATTTGAAAGGGTTCGACATCAGACATTCCTTTAAGGCAAGTAACATCCACATTGAAGCCTCACACTATAATATTACTAAAGAACAAGTCTGTGTCACCAACCAGTTCGTAATTAAACCTGATAACCTGGTAATTATGGATAACTCAATGTATACTGAAAAATGCTTGATGTACTTAATTCACAGGCCTACTCTCCAGCTTCATTGAACGAAATACAATGAGAGCCCTTTTTCAGACCTCTTCTTCAGGGTAAGATTGACCTTTGAAACTACAACTTCATTGATCGTACATTAAAAAAAAATACCAGTCATGGCTGGTATCTCTAAAGTCCATCAACAATCCACCAATCACCACCACGGATTTTGATGGTAGATCATCTATGACATATCCCAGTGCCAAACTAGTTGACAGGTTATTGTCCACCTGAAGGACCTAAATGGTGTATGCAAAGACTCCTGGTCGTTTCTAGGTAGCATTAATAACATCCGCTCGATGCTGAGAATAACTTTCTCACCATCGACGTTGTAGACTTATACACATCTATTCCACACCAAGAGGCCTTGGAATGGATAGCTTTGCTTTCTGATCTTGGGGCACCACAAATTGAAATTGATAGTCTTGGACATAGTCCTTTCATCAAACTACTTCCTTTTAATAAGGAGTATTTTGGCGATGGGCTCCCTTGTGGGCTTTCTTTATGGGCTTTTGGGAAAGAAACCTTTTCTGTTAGTGATAGGATGCGTCCAGTACAATTTTACAAGGTACCTGACGACATTTTTATCCTTTACCATGGTAATGACAGAGAAGCCATAGAATTTGTTGACTATTTAAATGACACGATTGATTTCTAAAATTTACATCAAAATTCTCATCAATAGAAATTGACTATCTTGATGTAAAGAAAGGAGGGGAACACTTACTATCAGTGTTTACAGAAAACCAACATACTGTAACTCTTTTCCTACACTTCACAAGCCACCACCCGCATAAACAAAAAGATCTATTGTGAAGGGACAAATGGTAAGGGCAGTCAGAATGTGTAGTGACCTCACCTTTCACAAGGAATGCTATTAAGCAACATGTTCCTTAATAGAGGTTACCTAATCTCATTGATGAGATTAGGTCAGAAGTGTCATCCAAAAGGACAAATGGAGTTTATAAACCAATCTTGCAAAGTAACTTAACTACTAACACCAGCATCAATGATATTAGGGTTTCTTGAGGACACTCTTTACTAGATGTTACTTCTCGAACAACCAATGCATCCCACACTTACAGTCTCATTTCCTACACCACTACTGCACTTATCAAGAAAAACTGGCAATTTATTTTAGGGAAGGATTCTCTAATTATTTTGTTTTAAGAGAAATAATAACCACAGAGGGACCTGACCAAAAGAACTTTTAACAAACGCTTGGGCATGTGTGGGTTTTGTAACTGGTGCCATAAAATGAGGGTAGGGCAGTCCTTCACATTAAGAGGAAGATTCAATACATGCCCCACTCAATTGTGAAAGTAGATCAGTAGTATATGGCCTTGCGATTGTTGTCCGTCATTTTACTTGGGGAAGACCGCAGATTAAGGGACCGTGTATGAGCACATGTATGCAATTAAGAAGAACTCCGATGTGAACGCTTTTGGCTAAGCACATTGATAAACTGGACATTCATTCTCATTTATGGCTATAAGCAAATAGTATCCGGGAGGTCCTACACCTCCTCTGAAGTACGCGAACTGGAGTGGTCAGACGCATTCAGCTACCCTGGCCTTAATGAAAACTGCAACATCAGTACTCAAACTGAGGAGCTACTTGAAACACACCTTACCATTTCCATCACTGGTTCATGTATATTGACATCCCAAATAGTCCCTTTTGTACCATGTATAGTACAACCATTAAGTGTCTTTGCTGTTTTGTTGTGATAGGGGCTCACTAGACTCACTTTCATGTTATTACACACTACCTTTTCCTCCCACACCCCCACCCTCCCTCCCTCCCTCCACCCCGTGCTACACATACTTCATATTTTGAGTCACCTTTAGATTTATCTTCATGTTGTTTATTCACATACTTTGTCATGATTTTAGAATTTTATAATTTTTATGCTGATGTCTCAGCAGAATTCCAATACCATTTTTAGTTTGTTATTATACATGAAGCACACCCTGTGTTTCCTTCTTATTGAAGATGTTGTTTATTTTATTTATTTTTTCTATTTAAATTTTTAATTATTCTTAGGAATTTATGTTGTTGTCATTTCCTTTGACCTAGTATAAAAGGGGTGTGTGCTTAATTTGTTGATTTATTTTCTTTTTCTGCTAGAGTTTAAGTACTTTGGTGGCGCGTTTTTGTAAAAAAAAAAAGAACCGACTAGACCACGCCTTGGTTTTTGCTGGCACAAGGTTTCCGTGGCATCTCTGTTTTTGCATATCTATATATGTAAATATAGATATAGCTATAGATATAGCTATGGATATAGAAATATATATATATATATATATATATATAAATAAACATACATACATACATACATACATACATACGTCTACACACACATATATATATATACATATATATACATATATATATATATATATATATATATATATATATATATATATATATATATATTTATACAGCAATACACACACACACACACACACACACACACACACACACATATATATATATATATATATATATATATATATATATATATATATATATATATATATATATAAACAATAAACATACATACATACATACACATATATTTATATATATATGTCTGTATATATATATATATATATATATATATATATATATATATATATATATATATATATACAGCAATATACACACACACACACACACACACACACACACATATATATATATATATATATATATATATATATATATATATATATATATATATATATATATATATATATGTATATATATATATATATATATATATATATATATATATATATATATATATATATACAGCAATATACACATATATATATATATATATATATATATATATATATATATATATATATATATGTGTATTTACAGGGATATAGGACTATTGAACGAAAGTTCAACAGTCCGAATCCAACATCACCGACCAAGCTTTAATGAAAGCACTTTTACCAAAAAAGCACTTTCGTTAAAGTGCGTCAAAAAGAAAATAGAAAAAACAACAAAAAGGTGTTTATGCAGGGGGGGGCTATGCTCCCCCTGCACCCCCCCCCCCCTACTTTAATATTCTCACTCCGAGATCGCACTACAGTGGGGAAAAGGAAAACATTCCCTTATCCACACTGTAGTATGATCTCCACAACAGTCATTCCCCCATGACTCCCTCTGGCTGCAGGCATACATACTCGAAAGTGCTTTTTCGGTTAAAAGCACTTTCACATAAGTATGTCTGGCCATTAAGCCTTCGGCGAAAAGCACCGTCAAGCATCAGTCCGAGACCCATATACAGACATACATCTGTAGATAAAAATGGGATAACAAAAACATATATGTCCACATGCACCGTTAATGGGGTTGACAATATGTATGCCATAACTACATGACAGAAGCCCTCACTAACATGTGCTGTACAGACGGTAGTCTACAGTTACATTCCACATGTCAGATCATTACCCAGTAAGGGGTATATACTGTGCAGCTCACACACCAGGGTTACAACAGGGAGGGCTCAGAGTCCAGCTATGCCTGCAGGTGTGCCTGTTGTCAGGACTACATTTAGCACTCTGCTCTTGCCTGGGTAAGCACTATCAACAGTAGTACTGCCAATGTACACTACATGCCCGTGTGACAGCATTTACCCTGGGCTACTACCCCTGTATGTAACACATTCACATGGATAACAGTGCTGTACAGGCATCATATACATCTGTGTCCCACACATGACACTCACACCCCTTGCTACTGTAATAGCAGCACATAGGCGCATGTATTGTATATGGCATTACATACACTTATTACAGATGTCATTAACCTGCTATGTTATCAGACTGGGTGGTATGAACTGGTTACCAGGGCAAAGCCATGCTTAGCAAGTATCAACATTGCTGCAATATAACAGCTGAGCTGATTTGCGCAAAGGTAAGCGAAGCCTACACTGTAAGTGGCCGTACATTTACCCATTGCTTAGCACCGCTTAGCTTCATGCAAACCCATGCAAACGCACTTAAAGCTGCTCAAAACTGCCTTAACCACTCTGTATCCAACAGCCCTTGTTCTGCCCAGCAACAAAATGAACAGTCTTGCAGGTCTTGAACCCAGAACCCTGTACACTAAAGTCACAACACTTAACCACTATGCCATTACCACTGTGAAGACAGCTGTTGTTTTACCAATATAGCTGTCAAGACACATATTGAGTAGTATTGAACAATTGCCTTTACTTCCACAATTGTGTAGTACTTGTTATTAATATGACTGCTGCATCACATATGTTGTTTTATCATAATGTACACATAGCAGATACTTATGGTGAGATACATCTGGGACAGTACACACAACCGTGAGGGTTTACACATGACAGGAATATGGATATATACATATAATAGGTCGATATATGTCTACATGTACATACACATGTATACTCATAGATATGTCTGTATACACATCTGTATAGTGCAACATTTATATGGCCATGTGTACATCTCTTTGTATGTATGTATACATATAGATATATATATATATATATATATATATATATATATATATATATATATATATATATATATATATAGAGCTATATATGTATGCACATCCTATGTGTACAGATATGCCTATTCATGTGGGTATATATGTATGTAGATATCTATAACTATATATGCATACATATCTATTCTGATATACCTATTACTGTCAATATATATGTAGATATCCATATGTATATGTGCATATGTATCTCTATCTGTATATGTTTAGACATATATTCCTCTGTATATGTATATATCTGAGTGTTTATATGTATATATATATATATATATATATATATATATATATATATATATATATATACGTATACATATACATAATCATATATGTATGCCGATATGTATATATGTATATATCCATATAGATATATGGATAATTATATACACATATATGTTCGCCATATGTCCTGAACATGGAGTGGAGCCCCACCTCAGCCACAATAGTCCCAACCTCTTAGTGCAAAGGGATGTCAGGTATGTATAGCAGGTATATTTGTAGACTATTGCTACTGTAATAGGGATTGTCTTCACAGACATGGTGTGTTAGAGGTCACATTTGCTTTTAACATGTGCACCACTGGCTACTGACAGACATCCAAAGGACATCATTGTACAGTACCACTGCTAGCACAGTGATGCTCCTGTGGTCTACAGCAGAGATATGGCCAATATATGTGGACAGTCTGACATACTCTGGTCAGTCCAGAGGTATACACAGAACCCATTAGTGCAAGACATGTGGACCAAGCCTGAAAATGTGGATGTTAACAGCCATGTAGATGGGTATATCATGTAAATACTGGTATACATTTGCCCCCATAAGTTATGCATTTGCACACCCCTGTCTGTCCTGACACAATAACCACTGGTACAGAGGTGCCATGGCCACATACTACCCACTAGTAGCATCCCACTGCTTTGTCTGACATACATGACTGTTATGGTGGTCCGGCAGCAGTGCATCAGGCAAGTATTTGGACATGACATCTCACTAGATAAGTACATTAAGCTGTTGGGCATGTAAAAAAAGCACTGTGCAGGCTACAGGCAGACTGCCTCAACACTGGCCTACATTTCCTAAGGGGGAATATACATGTACCTGCATATAAAACAGGCTCTACAGGCATGTCACAGCACAGAGTAAGAGACACCTGTGTGAAAGTGCATAACCACAACCAATGTGAACACAGCCACAACCACATATAGTAAGCTAGCATAATATTACAGTATATGAACTATCTGATAAACACCATCCTCATATGTGCCGCTCACACACTAACCATACATATACTGGGCTGCTACACCCTGTTATCCAGTGTCTGTCTGTGGTATGGAACATGTGTGTGTTTGGCCCTACAAACATGTAAGCCGATAAGGTAACATACAGTGGTGCAGCATGTAACATCAGATAGAACAGGACCAAGAACAATGACATCTACCACAGTCTGTACACAGGCCAAGGTACATATTCACAATACACACACTGTCGACAATCACCATAAGTACACAGAACTCAGTACCATACACACAATCACAGAATACCCAGGTTATGTCCTCAAATATAACCCCTACTATTCATAACATGTATAACAGTCTGATATCTCACTGGCTTGTTATCAGATATGATGTCAATAAATATGGTCTACAAAACATATGCACCTCTTACTGCATGACATATGTACAAAGGTTGACAGAGTTGTTGCTGGAGGCACAAACACAGGGCCAATATTGACATGTTGTTGTGATGACAGTTGTAAGAGGGTTTGTTGCAATATATGTCCTATGAGGGAAATGAAGTCAGTAACTCTCACAGCTGTCACTATCTACTGACTGTAGTCCACACACTACCTTCTGCAGTTCAGAGATAGGTGCTCTGTGGGTAACACATGAAACAAAAGGCACCATACACTGCCCAGTCTGCAGATGACCCTACAGATGGGGGTTTCCTCATAAACATAGCACTGACATGACAGGTATTAAAACATGTAGGACAGCCATATCCACACACACACCCTGTTAAACCAACATTACCCAAATGCAGTATTGCAGCACTTACAGCCTGTAGTCAAGACAGGCACATCCCCCTCCTGTGTGTTGGCCTGTTTCCACACGGTATGTTGTTAGAGGTAAATCTCCAATCCATCTGTGATGCTGTTTGCCAAACAACAGATCTAGTTCCTGCTCACAGTGAATGAAAAGGCCCAACACCAACATGATGTTCCCAGATATTGGAGTGTGTTTCCATGCAATTGGCTATGGGAATGTTACCACAGCTGTTCTACATGCAGTCCGTTAGAGGAGGGCTGCAATTCATGCAGAGGCCATCAGCTGATCATGAGCATCACTTACAATACACATGCTGCTGCCTAAGCAAAGCAGGTATAAGTCTCCACATCCACCAGAGAAGGAATGAGAGAGGCAGACAGAGGCAAACATAAGTCAGGAAGGGGTGAGAGAGTAAAACTTAAGCATGTTTGTGTCACACACCTACCAGTACAGGGTATCAAACCCCTGACTGACTATGTATTGCTATCACATGTCTATTCAGTTATTGGATGCACCACATAGGTTACATGTTAAGGAGCCCTCCAAACATATATGTGATAGTGAGTGACATCTGCAACAGTGATATGGTAGCTATATGGTAGGTGTAGTACATGTGCCTGTCCACATGAACAGGTGTTAGCGTCAACACAGCCACACTTTCTCAGGGACCCACACACATTGACACACTTGGCAGGGTCAGTAATACAAGGCATCACTAGTTAGATTGCCACAACACAGTACTGTGCAGATATTACATCCACCACTGGGGTTATACGGAGGTTATATGGGCAAAGAGTATGTTGTGGTGTCTGACATCAGACAGCATGCTTCAGTATGCCAATGGGGGTTGTAGTGAATGTGAATGTGGTCATAGGCATCATACACCACACACACAGGCACAGGGTACCAGTACTGACATGCATGGGTGCACTGCTTCACGGGTCTGCAGTGGTCGACTTTGCCAGACAGCTATACAAGGTTAGGTGATGTGTATACATTGGCATCAGACCAAATGGCAATGGTCTGCAGTGTGGCTCAGGGGTGTAGTGTCTGGATTTTCCCACACAGGTGGGTATTGTATTCACCATCCAGTCACCTGGGTAACTATTGTGTGTGGCCATTGTTGTGCATTACTTGCCATGTATGTGTTCCTTAGTCCATGACATGGACAGTGTCTGGGATCTGCACACATCCCACATGCATGTACAGTGACATGTGGAACTGTATCTGGGGTGTCTGGCCCATGTTGTGTACACAGATTATCATCAGATGTGCCAGTCCTGGCCTCATGTGCCGGGAACTTTTGATGTACAGCAAGTTGACCCTGCACCTACATTGATACCATGATACAGGTTTTCCCTGGTGTCAGTGGCATCTGTCCATACAGGGCATGTGTTTCAGGCATGGTATGTCCTTTGTAGGTAACATTTGATGGCACGACAGGTGTTGCAGGTGTCCAGTGGGGAACATAGGGAAGGTGCATTGTCTGCATGTATGTGCCTATTGGACTGATGGATAGGGTGCCATGCCCTCTGTAGCTCACTGCAATCACACCATGGTTACTATCAGTGGGCAATATGCAGGGTATTATCAACATAGTGGTGGTTGCCTAGGCAAGTGTGTGTATGAGACATGGGTCGAGAGTGTTCTCTGGGTGATACAAGGGTTGCTAACTTTGTTCACCTGGCCTTGATCTTACATGGGGGGGGTGTGGATTTGCACCCCAGTCTCTCATCTATTTCACATCTGTTTATCCCTGTACGGTGGCCATTGTGACATATACTATGGCCACCATATAAGAAATTTGCATAACCTGCTTCACAATGAATCCAGTTGTTACACACTCACAGCCACCTCCACACAGGATACAAATGGCAAATACAGACACACACACAGACCTGCCATGTCTGGGATTAAAACTCCTACCTAACTAGTTTATTATACTACAGCTCTATGCAGTTATAGGACACACCTCCGAGATTACTGGAGTACTCTTTCCCGAAAGTTGTATTTCACAGTGAATGACATCAGCAGGATTGCCAAAGTTGGGAATTTGAATTGTAGTGATTGTGACTTGCCTTAAAGATATTGCTCCCTACATAGACATAGAAACACACACAAAAGCATCCACAACTGCCATGTGTGGGAATAGAACCCTTACCAGAGTTCTATATCACACTACAGCATTACTCTGTTATAGGACGCACAAAGGAGATTAGTGGAGTACTCTTTCCCCAAAGGTGTATTTCACAATGAATGACATCAGCAGGATTGCCAAAGTAGGACATTTGATTTGCAGTGAGCAGCCTAAAAAGCATTGTTTTCTACATAGACAGAGACATACATGCAGTTGCCATGTCCAGGATTAGAACTCCAACCTACAGCAATACACAGTTATGGGATGCACCACAGCGATTACAGGGCTACACCTTTCCCAAAGGTGTATTTCACAGTGAATGACATCAGCAGCCTTACCAAAGTAGGGCATTTGAATTGTAGTGAGTGTGACTAGCCTAAAATCATTGCTCTCTACACAGACAGGGACACACACACACACACACAGTTGCCATGTCTGGATTAGAACTCCTACCTAACTAGTTTATTATATTACAGCAGTACACAGTTATAGGACACGGCATGGAAATTACTGGGCTATACTTTTCCCAAAGGTGTATTTCACAGTGAATGACATCAGCAGCCTTGCCAAAGTCAGGCATTTGAATTGTAGTGAGTGTGGCTAGCCTAAAAAGCATTGCTCTCTACACAGACAGACACACACATGCACACAGTTGCCATGTCTGGGATTAGAACTCCTACCTAACTAGTTTATCACACTTCAGCAGTACGCAGTCATAGGACATGCCACAGAGATTACTGGGAAACACCTTTCCCAAAGGTGTATTTCAAAGTGGTGACGTCAGCAGGCTTGTCATAGTAGGGCTATGGGGAGGGCAGTGTGTGTGCATGGGACATAACCCATTCATCTAGAGGTTGACACACCACATGCAGGCACACACAGGGTTATATTCCACAGGTGCATGTATACAGCTGCTAGATGACTACTTCCTTGTACAGTCGTGTTGCACAGCTAGCACTTGCACCACATAGTCTGTAATGTTGATGGATACCAGTGGCTAATGCCTACAGTGAGTGACATTTATATCTCATGTGGTTGGATTCATTTGGCTGTGTTCTGGATGGCTCCTTGTCACAGTCACTCTCATCCACACATCTATGTAGGTCTACTTTTGGCTTATTATAGTGTGTTGTCCTTGGATATATGTCTGTATTTCTATCCACTGTGTGTGCAAAGCATGACTGGTCCATACTGAGAAATGTATGCACTAACATCTGCAACTGCCAGATATGTATGGTCTACTGTTGTATGCAGACATGGGCTTCATTTGTTTGTGTGTGAGCATGCCAAGTATGACCTTTCAGTATGTTGTTGTCTGACATTGCCTTCATTTCTCTAAGTGTGCGAGCATGCCCAATATGCCCTTCTGTATTGAATGTGTGGATCGATTCCAGATAGTTTGTACTCAAGTGCAGACCTTTGTGTTCTAAACCTACAGGTAGCAAACTGTTTTTGCAGGGTATCCACTGATCATTTGGCAATATGGAGACAAACTGTGCAGAGGGTGATTGTGTCTGTGCTGCTTTAGCAACATGGTACTGCTGTTAGCAGAGACATTCAGACATGTGTACTGTTATACACTGTGATGTTTTCTGTCCTTATGTACTATCAGGTGGATATTCTTGCTCACAGTGATGGCTTTGGGGACAAGGGTGACTGCAGCTGTGTCCGGTATTGTGGGCAGACACCTACATATTCATGGTAAGTTATGTCATTCTGGAGGGGGAGCTGCTGCAGACACTTGCTGCTGGGTCTGTGTATCTGGTTCAGCACCTTGGTACCGTGCTGGCAGAGGATCCCATACTTGTACATCCATCAACATGACAGTATGGCCTTATCTTGCTGTGGCGATACCTCACAGCTATACAGATTCACACAGGCTATCCAGAGGCAGGGGCCATGAGTCAGGACATTACCCCTATTGTGGTGTATGGGCAGGTATGTAGCCACCCATTTATGTGTTTTCAGCCAGGGAAGCCAGGGATAGTGTGCGCACACAGCTTTGTGTTGGACCTTGCACATTCTATGCTGCCCATGCTCCCCCCCCCGTTATTCTATCCTCTTCCATACATTATGCATACATTCTCTGATACTTTCCCTAAGGTTATCACCCCATCACAGCTGTGTGTTGGTGTTGGTCCACAGTTCATGCAGTGAGACATGGTGGACATGTTACTGTGGTTTGTCCACATGGCCTTGCATATGGCTTATGTGGAGTGTGTTATGTTGTTATTTGGGTGTCCATGACATAACATACATTGGCAGTACGCGTGAGACACAGGCCTTTGGCAGAAGCCTGTGGGCCATTAGCTGTTGATGCGGGCCAGATGTGCTAGGCTGTTGCATTCTGTCAGTCCTAAAGTCTCAGACCGCCATACAGTATATTCCCCTGGAGTGACAAGGTAGGTGTGCTAGGTGTTCATGCCAATACCTTCTATCAGTCTTAATCAGGTGATGTGGTTGCTGGCAGGGTGCTACCTATGGCTAGGGACACACCTGCATGGGACACCTGCACTGCATGTTTCATTCTTTCGCTATTGCCATATATAGGTGAGGTCATATTGTACCCATTCCCCACAGCAGGGATACAACCAGAGAGGCACCTGTGGGTGGTGTTTGTGTGAACTCAGTGCATGTGTGCTATGGACACTACTTGCATCTGACACACAGATATGCATGGGGCATTCCAGTTATGCTGGCATGTGCAGGTACACCAGCTGTTTCCCAATACATCAGTCCTACCTCCTTTGTGATCTGCAAGTGTTCGGGCAGACAACACTGGTATCCAAATCTGACCTCAAAGCAGTGACAAGTGGAGTACCATAGGGTTCCATCCTGTTTGGTATCTACTTCTCTGAAGTACAGGCTAACACAGAAGGCCTCTGGCTAACGAAGTTTGCAGATGACTGCAAACTAGGAGCCATAGTCAAGTCCCCAAATTATGTGGACATCCTACAGAAGGGCCTCGCTGAGACAGATGCCTGGTGTCAGAGCCATGGCCTCAAGCTCATTACCAAAAAGTGCAGTGTCATCTCCTTTGGTAAAAACTCTGTACCCATGAACTACCACATAGGCAGTAATCTACTTAACACCGAATGCATGATAAGAGACCTTGGGACCCAGGTGGACAGTAGTCTCTCCTTTGATAGTCACATCGCCACAGTAGTCAGGAAGTCCTTCAATGTGGCACACCTCATCATAAAAGGGTTCTCATCTAGGAAAAAAGCAGTCATTGTTCCCCTCTACTTGACACTCATTAGACCCATTATAGAGTACAACGCCCCTTTTGGAATGTACCTCACAAGACATCTGCAGCATCTGGAAAGGCCACAGAAGTACCTCACAAAGAGAATTATTGGCCTCAAACAAATGCCCTACACTGACCCCCTCAAAAAACTCCAGCTTTATTCCGTAGAATATTGCCTACTCCGAGGTGATCTCTGCCTAACATATAAAGCTATGTCAAACCCAGAGCTGTTGGTCACACTACACATAAAGAAATCCCAATCCCTCTGAGCAACACGCTCTAGGGATCTAAACCTTGTCGCCACAATAAACAGGACATGCTGGAGGGATAGATTCCTGTCCCAGAAACTTCCCATACTCTGGAACAGGCTACCCATCTATGTAAAGCAAAGTTTTTCATTAGCACTCTTCAAGAAAAATCTTGATGAGTGGACGGGAAATAGGAAATACACCCCGGGGATCACTTCTGTGTCTCTGCTCAACAGTGGCACAGGAAAATAACTTTCTTGAGTGGTGTAAGCCAGGAAACATTGTTGGCTAGGCTTACGTAGACCCTTGGGCTGATTGCCTAGTACCTACCTATGAACCTATGAACCCTACTACAGGACCAGATAATGTAATGCATACCTGTATGTCTCCATTTCACAGTGACACAATATATACTGTATGTCTGGGGTGCTTTCTCCTGTGTACTGTTTGTATATCTAGCCCAACAGTCATGCCATATCAGTTTTTCAAATGGTGACACATATTACCACCATACATTTACAATGGCTTACTGCTAGCATGTGTTATACTGGTGGGAATTGTCTTTGGCACTGCAGTTGTGAGGACTTGTTCCTGTCATCAGCAGTAGTGGGCAATGGCTATCAGGTCTTACCTCAACATGCATACATACTGACCACTCTCACACAATATGAAACACACACCAACCTGACACACACATACCTGTATATTGTCCAAATGCTGCAACCTATCCTGCTACCTTGGCCACCTCTGGGCATCTGTGCTCCACTGGTATTATACCTACATATACATGTTACTACATTTCTACATAGGCTTGTGGGGGGCACACCTGACTGTTACAACATGTGTACACTGGATTGGGAGGGGCACACCAGACCGTTACTACATTTCTATGCTGGATTGGGGGAAGGGGCACACCTGACTGTTTCTACATGTCTACATAGGAGTGGGGGGGGCACACCTGACTGTTACTACATTTCTACATAGGATTGTGGGGGAACACACCTGACTTTTTCTAAATTTCTACACAGGATTGAGGGGGCACACCTGACTATTTCTACATTTCTTCACAGGATTGGGGGGCACACCTGACTGTTTCTACATTTCTACACAGGATTGGGGGGCACACCTGACTGTTACTACATTTCTACACAGGATTGGGGGGGCATATCTGACTGTTTCTACATTTCTACATAGGATTGGGGGGCACACCTAACTGTTACTACATTTCTACACAGGATTGGGGGGCACACCTGACTGTTTTTACATTTCTACACAGGATTGGGGGAGCACACCTGGCTGTTACTACATTTCTACACAGGATTGGGATGCACACCTGACTGTTTCTACATTTCTACACAGGATTGGGGGGTACACCTGACTGTTACTACATTTCTACACAGGATTGGGGGGCACACCTGACTGTTTCTACATTTCTACATAGGATGGGGGGCACACCTGACACTTGTACACATTTGCTATGACTGTACTGCCATGTCAGCTACTCCATTTCATTCTGTATTCTAAGCTATCATGCTGACTAGAGGCATATCAGTGTATTACAGGTCTTAGCTTTGATTAACCTACATATTAGTATCTCACTTCCTACTCTTCAGAACTAACATCCCACTGCCTGATCTGCTGTAGGCTGCCTGTGTAGGCCTGGGGGGGGGGGGGTTACCCATAGGCATCATTCAGAGGCCATAGCACAGCCTTTGTTTGCATTTGTCTACACCTGTCCTGCTGGCTGAGACTGTTGTTGGGTATGTGAACCGCCCCGACTGGCATGTGTGAGTCATGTGGACACACATATGGACCAGCACATTTCCTGCAGTGGGTTTTGTTACCCTGTGTAGTACTAGCTACTATGGTGACACCAGTATTTGTTACAGATCTCATGGTGCTACTATAGGTGTCTACTGTCTGCTGGCATACCATTCAGCCACCCAATTCCCTTGCATGCTCACATCCATACCATAAATACAGGTAACGACACATTCTACTCCATTCGGCAATTGGTAGGTTGAGTGACTTACCTTGTGGGTGTGCCAGTACTGAGGATGGTGCTGGAGGGATGCCTATGTCGGAAGCACATAGTACACTCCCCATACATGGTTGAGCATTGGTAGTGTCATGTTTGGCATCCCTTTTACTGTATGTGCGAGTCAGAGAGAGGTGTCATTCCCTAGGTCCCTACTATGTCAGTGTATGTGCTATGTGTTGCTTCTTTGCCAAGGCCAGGGCATACTGGGCATGCCTCCATCTGCTACTGGCCAGGTCAGGTTGTTCCTCCTCCAATTCACTCTGTGCCTCTGCAGGCCTTGGCATTGGTGGGGGGCAGTGTGGCCCTGCCCCGTGCTGTTCCTTCTACAGTTGTTTCCGCAGGATCATATTGTGTAACATGGCACATACAATAATTTGAGTACATGTAGCTGGTGAGTACTGCAAGGCTCCACCGGATGTGTCCAGGCACCAGAACTGTGACTTGAGCATCCCAAACACATGACCTATTGTAAGTTTGGTCTGTGCGTGTGCCTCATTATTTACATCTTGTTTGGGTGTGTGTGCATTTCTGATGGGTGTCATCAGCCACAGCTCCAGTGCGTAACCAGCCTCCCCCACTAGGTGACCGTAAGGAATGTCCCCATTGGCAAATCTTTGGTACAGCAGTGTCAGATGCCAGATGTAGGAATCGTGAAAGCGTCCAGGGCAGCCAGCACACATATTCATTATAATACCCTGGGCATCGCACATGACCTGGCAGTTGATGGAGGGGAAGCCCTTGCAGTTGATGTAGACCCTACCCCGATCACCGGGTGGTGCTTTGATGCATATATGCATGCAGTCTGTAGCACCCACTACCTCAGGGTATTCTGCTATTTGGTGGAAGAGGCGCATATTGCTGGCCAACACCTCACAGGTGTTGAGGAAATATACGTGATCACCGGCATGTGCTGACATGGCATACAGGAACTGGTTAAATACTCTGGATGCTGATGCCTGTGAGATCCCCATGATATCCCCAGTTGGGCTTTTGGAGGTACCTGTGGCTAGTATTCCTCGGCTTAAAGATACCTTGGTATCCACTTGGGATGGGTTATCCTCTGTTAGTTCGGTGTTAGGCATGGCCGGCACAGCTCAACATTGTGCTGTAGGAGGTCCCTGTCCATCCTGTAGCGCTCCACTATCTCCAGCTCATGTAGCCCCTGGCAGGTTACCCTGGATCTGTACACTCTCCTCTGTCTCCTCACTGTGGGTTGGTCAACAGCATTTCTATCCTCACCACCCTCAGCCTCTTCCACATGTTGTTGTATGATAGCTGCTGCATCCCCTATCATTTTGTTGTTTTGTTTGTTAAATGTTCCCCGCTTGCATATGCTGGTGGTGTAGAGTATGGGAAAACCAGAAGGAAAGGTGCTTGCGTAGTTTATAGTAGTGTTCTGGGCTGGTCTGGTCTGCTGCCTGTGTAATTGGCTGATTCTGATACATTTCACCTGCCAGCTATGCTAGATCTCCTAGATTACCTTCCTACTGCTGTTTTCCCTTCCCATTGCCTTCCTGTTTAAGCCCAGGGCCGCACCACACAAGCACAGTGCTCAAATGTGCACAGAGCTGCTATTTCATGGTTTTCTTTTTTTTTCCTTTAAAACCCTGTGCGTGGCACACCACACCCACTTAGGCAATGTAAAGAGTGCTAGGCAGCCTCAGACACACACCCTTGCTTAGCTGTGCTAAGCTAGGAGCAAACCCGAGCCACAGGGCTCCAATCCACTTACAGTATGGCTGACACACCCCACTATGATGTCAGCTAACTCCTAGGCTTGTGCCAAGCTATTCCTGCTCTTACACGGTTGGGAGCTGCCTAGCATGTAGGGGAAATTTGGGATTCACTATCATTCCCCTCATTTGCATAGGATTGCCTGCTAATGCATAGTTACATGTCCCACACTGAGCCTCCCCTCTTAGCAACCACTATTCACTGGCCATGTTGTCTTCTGCCTGCCATTGAGTATAATGGTAGAATAGTGATTTTGGGTAGAATGCTTATTTTAAGTTTTTTTCTTATTTTTCCTCCGATCCCATTTGCACGCCACTGCCCTACATTTAAACAGTTGAGATCAGCTAAAAAAAAATAAAAATTGATTTTTTTTTTGCAAGTGTTTTCCATGCCAATGGCCTTATAGTTGTCCATTGGCATGCTTTATACATGATATCCACCCTTTAATTGGAGCTGTCATGGCTCCGTTTTGTAATTTGCAGAAATGTACTCCGTTATTGGTGGAGTACATTTCTACAGATTACACTAGTCCCACATGGCCGGTTTCCAGCTCCTTGGATCACAAATTCACCTCATTTGCAAGGATTTCTCCTGCAAATGGGGTAATTTGCATACAGGGGCTGAGTCCGTGCAGGACTAGTGCAGGAGGTTAACTGTCTCTGGCATACAAGGCATTCTCCAACCCAATACTGATGGATTTACTGCACATTGTCATGTCAAATAGCATCAGAAATGTTTGGACTAGGGATCTAAACCTTTTCTACAATATCAACAGAATGCTTTGGAGGGACATTTATAGTTTACAAAGAATATCACTGCTTTGGAACAGACTCCTCATCCAAATAAAACAAAACTTCATCCCTGTCCATATTCAAGTGCAACTTGGATATAAAGATGGGGAACAGAAAATCTACCCCTGGACTGTACCTGTACTAGTAATGGAAAGATGCAGCTCATAAATGCTTTATCCCTTGCATAAATCCCCTCAAGTTATCTGGGTCTATATTAGAATGACGAAACCTCACTTATGCAAATACCAAAAGGCCGACACATAAACAGTGAACCACATGAACACCGAGCGTCCTTAAGCATGAAATTCAAATTAATGAATCACCATAGTTGTCCACACCATGTTTAATGAGGTAAAACATCAGTAGGAGATTCCCTTATCTGGTATAGCTCCCTAACGTAAATGTGCAATATTTACTGACCTTAGGGTTAGGGTTAGGGTGCGGGTTAAGGTAAGTGCATATATAGTAATACATTCATATTTATTTTGTTTGGGTTGGCAGTACGTAGTGGACGGTGGAGTTGGCCAACTATGGCAATTCGATATTTTGAATTTCGCGCTTAAGAACATTCAGTGTTCTTGCAGTTCACTGTGTATGTGTCGGCCTTTTAGGATGTGCGTAAGTGAGGTTTTGGCATTTTAATATAGACCCAGTTATCTGTGGTATGATCCTAGTTATTATCCTTAGGGGCAATATATAATTATCAACCATGTGATGGATAAGGCCAATTTCAATCCAAATGGGATAGGTTAATGAGCATAGAAAGGGAAATTTGGCTAGGCTTAAAATGTCACACTAAGGCAGCTAACCTGTCACTTACCTATGGACCTATGAGCATATGGGTACAAATATTATTGTTTTGGAGCAAAGACATGTGCATGTTGAGAATTAAATTAGTTAAAAAGAAATTGCATAATAAAAACAGTGTTTTATGTTAAAGTTTGATATATTGGGTCCTAATGGGTTAAACCAAAGTTGTAATGGGAAGAGTTTGCCTAATTAATTAATTCTGATGTCATTGTTCTCTATTTATTGCTTATGTCTTTGTTATGATTTTTTTTTTATCTTCCTTGAAAGGCTGTTTTGCTGAGATGTTTTGTCTGTGGAAAAGTGTTGTTTCCTTTTTCATATGTTCTTTTTAGTTTAGAATTAAGTTTTGGATAACTGTTTAGGTTGCTAGACTATAGGTGTGTCTAAAATGGGAGTCCCTTAACTCAAAGTGGTGAATATATTTCAGGTCATGTGTATGGGGGGTGGTGTGAGGTGTATTTTAGGTAGTTAAAGAAAGAATATGAACGCAACCTTATAATTTATTGACACTTTGAGCATTTCAAACTATATTATAAAGAAAAACATGTCTGGTAAACACATGGGAGAATAAGATTAAGATATGTTATTGCAAGAAGGAAAACTGAAAGAACAAGTTCAAATAAAATGAAGAATGATCATTTTCAGGAAGATGGCATAGATAGCACAGTTGGAGAGGTGAGACAACAGTTGGTATTTTATTAGGAAGACGGTAATGGACAGCAGAGGTAATTTGTCTGAAGTAATGTGTGAAAACAGATCAAACAGTCGCAAAATAAAAGATTTACAGCAAATGGATGGTTCACACACAGAAGACCTAGACTTTTTCAGAATTGTTTTCTTCAAGGAATTACATTGGATTAAAACTGAAAAACACATAAAGCAGATAATTAGAGAAGACTTCAGTTTAACTTTAAACTCAAGCCCAGAGTATCATAAAAAAGCTGTACAAATACTCAAAGAAAAGATGTTAAGTTTTGGATAACTGTTAAGGTTGATAGACTACAGGTGTGTCTTGAAACTAGTCTAACTCTCAACCTAAGCACTCAAAAAGCATCCTACAGTCCAGCACTTGCTCAGACCTAATAGCAAGCACTAATACTTGCTCAGACCTAGTAGCAAGCATTGATATATCCCGACACTTGACTGCCCAGCAGGTTAAGGCTCTTTATCCACCCCTCACCAACCAAGCGACTAAGCAGCTCACCCTACTATTCAGGCATGACCAAAGGGCAACTTCAGGTGTACTCCCCAGTCCAGCTGGTGAATCTGGGTATCCTGAGGCAATGTTACAGCTACCTCATGTACACAGACAGCCCTCTCCTCCTACCACAAAAAATGAACATATGCAAGAGATGCAATTATACAGCTAAACTGGAGGCTAAGGTCTCTCCACCCAAGACTGGAACAGACAGTCATGAGGAGAAAGTTAACACTTGCACCACACCTCCAGCCTCACATAGACCTACTAAACCAGCACTGGCAAAAAAATACACATAAATACACAAAATCATACTCAGAGGCTGTAAATAAAAACCTGCAAAAGCATCAGAGAACTCCAAAGCAGACACCCACAAAACCTGCACCTCCTGTCACAAACCAGACAACACATAAAACACAAAATCAATGTGCTGCACAATCACAGCCCTTAAGGTGAAATAACATACCTAACACACTAGTAATAGGTGACTCAATAGTCAGGCACACTGGCGTCCCACTCACTAGGCTGGACAAGGAGAAGGTTACTGTTAGCTGCCTATCGGGAGCCAGAATCCGCCACATAACACAAGCACTCAGGTCACTCCAGAACAAAGTCAAATATGACTCTGTCATTGTTCATGTTGGTGTGAATGACCTGAGATGTACCTCCCTGGACTACATGAAAAGAGACATGGAAGAGCTCTCTGATCATGTAGCCCAGGTGGGTATGACCCTGACCCTGAGTAGCATCCTGCCCTCACCAAGAATGATACCTCAGTATAAAGAGAAAAATTATCAATTTCAACAACTGGCTAAGCTTCTGTTGTCATTTAAAGGGGATCCAGTGTCTGTCAGCCTGGGATGACATGCTCAACAAGCCGCATTGCTTCACAAGAGACATTTTGCACCTTTCACCCCATGGCTTTCAAATACTAGCCAAGGCTCTTGCTGCCCCCATAGTGCCTTTTTTAGACAAGGCTCAAAATTCAAACCCACCACCATAAACAGCGCAAGTAAAAAAATGAGGGTTATGCTACTCAACGCCAGGAGTTTAAATCTCAAAATGCATGTGCTCGAAGTGCTCCTAAGTATGGAGAATGTCAACATCTGTGCAGTAACTGAAACCTGGTTCAAGGCTCCAGAGAGCACTCCAGCACTACTGGGCTACAACTCATACCACACATTTCGGCCACAGAACACGGATCGAAACACAAAAGTAGGGGGTGTATCCATATTCATTGAGGATACTCACACCTCCAGGTTAGTGGCGCAGCATGATACCTCTGAGATCATCCATGTGCAACTAACATTGTGCAAATCTGCAATGCAAATTGTGGCCTGCTACAGATCACCTTTCATGACCCAGGACCACCACTCGCCTTTCTGGAGACACTGGAAAACATGAAGGTCCTACCGAACACACTGATATTGGGCAATTTCAATTCCCCTACCATTAACTGGGAAAACTACTTGAGCACAAACTCCCAGGCTCAGCGCTTTCTGGAATTTATCAACTCAAATGCCCTGGATCAGCTGGTAAACTCCCCTACTAGAGGCCACAACATATTGGACCTAGTCATCACCAACATGAGTGACAGGTGTTCCGTACTGGAGGTTAACCCGTCACTGGTTAGATCAGACCATAAACTAATCACCCTGGATATCCACACTCCACTACCACCCCCAACCAAGGAAACCGCAGTGAAAACATTTTCTAAATCAAACATCACTTTACTTAAGGCAGAGGTGGTAAGTTTCGCAGCCCCCACGCTAAAGGATAACACTGCCCAAGATGCAGAATCCTTTACAATTGCACTCTATGAGCACCTACAAGGATGCATGGATCGTGCCATCCCTAGCAAGACAAAGACTCACTTCCCTAAGAGAAGGAAACCAGTCTGGTGGACCCCTGCCATAAACAGGTTATACAACAGAAGGAGGAAACTAGTTCAGAAAAAAAGCAAATCCCAAGAATGAAAGACATCCCTGATCAGTATCAGTAAGAAACTAAGGTCCCTCATAAAGTCATCCAAGGCTAACTTCAAAAGAAAAATAGCCAAGGATTCAAAAGATAACCACAAAGCCTTCTTTAGCTATGTCAAGAATTTAAGTGGCAACTCGCAGATATGCTCTGAGCTAGTTAAAAATAGCACAAAATATACTGAACCTACTGATATTGCCAACACCCTGGCAGATAGATTCAGTGCAAACTTCACCTCCCTCTCACCTCAAAAGGGCCCACAACAATTCCGGAAAAGTGTAGTGTCCCGGAAATCACAGAAGCACAGGTGAAAACAGCCCTTTCAAAAACCAAAAACACAGCATCAATGGGACTAGAGGTGTGACATGTACATGTCACACTCTTTCTTAATGTATATGTTTTTAAATCACATCTTTTTAAGTGTAAGTAAGACACTGTGCTTTTAAATATGAATCAGGAAGTGAAGTCATGCTTTAAAATTTTTTAACTAGGCAGTCATTTTTTTTGTAATTGCCTGATAAAGTTCCTTGTAAATGCTTTTTGGAATGAAAGCGCGTACTTGCAGTTTGCAAAATAAATCTAGCACCTGTTTGTGAAAGCTTGAGCTTTTTTGTGTACTTCTTGGTTTCGTTTGGTTTTGTTGCTTTAAAATGTAGTATACTAGGTTTAAAAGAGGTGAAATTTTATTCTCAGAACAAGAAATTAAGCAATACTTGAAAACATGGCAACCTTCATAATAGTTTGGACATTTTGAATGTTCAAATGGTATTGGAATAATTCTGAAAGAAAAAGATTATTTTTGAAAGACATTACATGTTTAGAATCTGGCATATCTCTTACAGAAGTAAAAATGGCAGTTAAAAATAATTAAAAAAACGGGAGTGCCATTGGTGGAGTCATGTTAGTTAACTGACAGCCATTAATATTGATACCAATGTTCAAATGCTGACAGATCAACCAAAAAAATAAATAAGTAAACAAGTAAATAATAAATAAATAAATAAATAAATAAATAAAATAAATAAATAAATAAATAAATAAATAAATAAATAAATAAATAGAATAACATGCCCAGAACAACTTTCAGTGAACCTCAAAAGTAAGTTTCTTATTGGAGGATGGTAAGTCCCTAGGTACTCTACTGTACCATCTATGTGGCAGAATGCCCCCACCCCCAAAAATCTATCTATCTATCTATCTATCTATCTATCTATCTATCTATCTATCTATCTATCTATCTATCTATTTATCTATCTATCTATCTGTCTATCTATCTATCTATCTATTTATCTATCTATCTATCTATCTATCTGTCTGTGTCTATCTATCTATATATCTATCTGCCCATCTATCTATCTATCTATCTATCTATCTATCTATCTATCTATCTATCTGTCTGTCTATGTCTATCTATCTATATATCTATCTGTCCGTCTATCTATCTATCTATCTATCTATCTATCTATCTATCTATCTATCTATCTATCCTTACTCTGAATTTGATCAAGAATAAAAATGTCACTGTCACTAAAAGTTGATTTGACGTTTCCTCAGTCTCCTGCATTTGATTAATATTTTCCAGTAACTTGACGTTTCCCCAATTGTGTTACTGTCAAATTCCAATAATGCAGACACCAACAATTATATGAGTTATTAGCTAAATTGTTTAATATAAATAGTGAATAAGCTGTTATAAATTTAATGAAAATTGCTAGAAAAATGCTTTCTCTGAAACAAAAAGAAAAGAAAAAAAAAAAAACACCAACAGTGAAGATTCAGCAAGCCATGGGTCAATAGTTGTATTAAATGCAGACATCAAATTTATTGCAAAAGTATTTACATATTAAACAACAAAATAAATAAATACAAATTCTGAAATAAATTTGATCAAGACTGGGATTTAGGTTTAGGGAAAGGCCATTTTAGGGTTAGGGAGTAGGAGAGGAGTTCAGGGTTAGAGAGAAAAACCTGGGACTTTAGGTTTACGTAATGGGAGGGAGTTTAAGTTAGGGTGCGGGAGTTGTTTAGGGTTGGGGTGGGAAGGGAAGTGCAATGATTATGCTTATGGACTAGGTGGGAGTTTTAGGGTTAGAGTTAGAACTCAGATAGGGCTATATAGTACAATGGTGTTGGTGAAAAAGCTAATTATTTAACTAGAATTGGACTAATGAAAGTTAGTCCATTTTCCATTTAGATCAAGTAGTGTTAAGCGAGTGGATTGTATGCTGTTAGCATGTGAGCAGTTGTAGTAGATCCTTTAATATCTGTACTCTAGCAGAGAGATTTCAAGGTTCAGATTTCATCAATTATTTTGTATGTGACAAAGTACTTACCCATTGCACATGGCCATGATGGAATACTTAAAATAAAGAACACAATTGTGAAATTTGTTCAACATTGTAAATAAACAATAATAGCTTATAAAAGATTAATTAAGTTAAACAACATAGATGAAGAATGCCTCACTATGCAAACTATTTAAATGATTTACTGGTATAACTTAAGCAAAGACCCCTCTAATTAAAATTTATCAGCTGGAATTAGGTTGATAAAGACTCCATTGGTTCAGAGGGGTAATTTTGGAGCTTCTGGTTATCAGGTTGGAATGACGCTTTAAAGAAAAGAGGGACTGTGAATTGGGAAGTAAAGAGAAAGACCAAACAAAGTGAAATTTGGAGAGAAATGAAAGAATGCTGGGAAATGTACAGGTGCAATAATCTGAACTGAGTAATTCAAGGAAAAAGCTATTAATGTAAGACAATTATTTGCTACATAGAAACATATTGAAAACAGTATTATAATTGTAGACTGAGGAATCTATGATAAAGATATTATTTCCTACAAAAAAAAAAGATCAGCAGATAAAACTTTTATATGGTTGGTTGTAACCACTATTAAAAATTTTAAGGGAAAACAGATATAAATTTAAAAACTGGATATGCAATTCTCCTAAAGCAGACAATCCATTCATCCTCAACCCCTTTTCCCATTTTGCACATGGGGTTGAGGTGTCACTTCCACAGTGAAAATCATTTTGAGCCAGGGTTTACACCATTGAGTGGCTAGCCCTGCCATGGTAGTTCATTCGCACCACTCACTCCCACACACACACTCTCAACTATGGCCAATTTAGAGTGTCTAATCCACCCACTGTATGTCTTTGGTATGTGGGAGGAAACTGGAGCACCCAGAGGAAACCCACGTGACGGTAGGGAGGACATGCTGACTCCACACAGAAGGCATCCCAGCCAAGAATCGAACTGAAGAACCTCTTGCTGTGAGGCGACAATGCTAACTGCTGCATCACCAAAGATGGCATGCAATACATGGATTATAATATTTCAGAAAAACAGAAATTTAATTGAATTTTTGCATAATAGTTATTGGAACTGGTAAAGGACAAATAGACAGCAGTGCATTCCAAAAGAATTAGTAGTTATTCAAGAAGTTAATTACTGTGAACTAGTTTGTTTAATTCTTAGCTTTTATAGCAGAAGGCTGCTAAAACAGCGTGGGCCACATCTCAGCTACACTAATCTACAAAAACATCTGTGTGAGATGTCGCCGCAGATGTTACCATTTTGCCCACATAACATGGCACTGACTTCAAAAGAAAAAAAGATTTATGGCATTATCACTGATTCTTTTGTATACTCCCATAGGAATTAAACATGTTGGTTCTTTAATATATTATTAAATCCATTATATGTAAAGTGGAGAAGACAATCCAACAGGACATACAGAGGAACTCTGATACTGACATGATGAAGTTAATGAGAAGAATCATAAAATCATAAGAGATGGATAGATGAAAATCTTTAAATACAATAATTTAGATTCAGATAAATCTATGTTCAAGATTACATCAGATTTAACCATGTAAATATTGCAAATAATATTATTTAAATAAATTTAAAAAACTCTTTTTGTTCAAAAGTATTTATATAAATACAAACAGCCACTACTTGTTCATCGTGTGTTATTTTTGGAAATGTTAATAAATACTATATTAATAAGAAAGTACATTACAATGAATGTAAATTTACTGCCGTTAAATGTCAGTTAACTCACTTTAAGATTTTATTTACATTATACTAAAAATGTTTATTACAAAAGGAAAGAATTGTGTGTATTCAAACTGATAATTAGCTTGCAGTTTTAACATTTCAGTTTGACTTGTTTTTACACAGCAGTCCCAATAAATAAATAAATAGATCTGTGTCTGTTCAACATGATGATCACAATTTCAGCAACTGTCTTGCTGGCTCAGTTTGACATGTTTACATACTGCACAGATATTAGCTAAGCAACAAATCACATTAGGATTTTGTTACATAGCAAAAAACATTTTCTTTAACTTTGATGGGAATGAAATGCTTGCTACAGTGTGATAAAATGATTTTAGTAAATGTTGAAGTCCTGGGGCACTCATTAAGAAGTCCAGAATAGTATAGGCAAAGATATTAACCAAATGAAAAAATAAATGTGATCTATAATCTTGCAGACCTTTTCAACCTGCATGCGTGTGCAGATCTGAGCATGACATTTTATCAAACTAAGCTCTTAGGAAAAAGTTGAAAGTAGGCATTTAAACTTTGCAGTCTCTCTTTCAAACAAGGGAAACAAGAAACCTGCAATGCTATATCTGTCTTTGATAATTAAAATCCAGGATTACTACCAGTATGCCATCCTATGCAACAGTGCAATAGGAGATTAGTTCAGCCATCCATCCATTTACTAAATAGTACAGAAACTGCAAATTCCCATCATGTGCATGAAAACATTTGTAACAGCAAAGCTAAATGGCAAAAACCTAGCCAAGTTATCACAAGACTGATAAAAAAGCAATGGTCACTGGTAACCTAAAATGTCGCATGGGACTTAAGTGATTCTGATAAATTAGAACAACTTGAAACTATCACAAAAGTTCAAGTCAGCAATGTGAAGTCATTATCCACAGTAAATATCACACCTCGATTTATAAAATAACTTCTGTCCTTTATTTCAGAATGTGAGGGCTTTAATTGCATTTATGAAGCCTTTGACACAAGTACAAAGTAATGTGACAGAAGCAAGAAATGACCTCTTAGTCAAGGGAACCAAATTACTGCTGCTGAAATACTTAACAATGGACACACGTAACTCTAATAATCTTCAGGTATCTAAAGGGCAAAAACTCCACACTTGGCTGTTGTGCTCTTCAAAAGCTGGTAAATCTTAGCTCTAAACATACCTCCAATTATTGCACTCAGAGGAGCAACTGAGGCCCTGAAGTAGAGCAAATATGTCACTAAGGGCATCCTAATGGAGAACAAATAAATATCAGACAACATATCAGAACTCTCATTAGCTACGTTTTTATTGTTGGAGGAAAGGTTCTAGAAGCTAAGATATGACAATTCTACAAAGTCAGCAGGATTGGTAATGCAAATGAAAAGACCCAAGCTGAGCTATAAAAATAATGAGGAATTAACCTCTGCATTTAATAGATGGTAGAGTTTGACATTTAGATTTACAAATTACAGAGTTTCAAACCCAGCAGCTTGAAAGGTGTTAAAATAACTTTCTATCAGCCACTTTCTGATGGGGGGGGGGCTTCACCTTTTCATTTTCGTCTTGCAAGGTAGGATTTGGCTTTTTTACCCTTCGTCTTCTTAGTTATTCTGACTTGTAGCCCACCACATGTTAAGGGAATGGTTAATTGCTTTTTTTTGCAATTACGGTGACTCAGATATATTTATATACATTTAAGGGGGTCGGATTCATGTAGATATAACAAGGTGTTGTGTAGCAGTAATCTCACATAACTAAAGTGGCAAATAAAAGAAGCATTTAACATAATGACCTAAAGGCCCTGACTTGTACCTGTAATGGCAACATGGTAAAGTAAGTCTAAAGAAGTGTGAATCGTGAAGTAATACTCTATTGTATAAGAAATCATAATGTAATGGGCAGACAGATATTGTACAGTGATAAAGGAATAAAAAAGTAGTAATTAAAAATGAATGTACAACAGCAACCATAATCATCAGAAGACCACAAGTAGAAGTCACACATAAAAGCAAAGTGAAAGACATAAGCAAGTGAGGATGAAGTAACATAAAACAAGAAAAAGCAGGATGTGCAAAAGTCCTGGAAGTCCTGGAAGGCAGTATATAATTATGCTACTAGTGAACTATGTTTGGTTATTGATCCCAATCAGCAGAGGGCTAGTGAGATATGGAAAAGAGATCAACTCTCCCACACATTAGGACAGATATGGACAGACTTAACCACACAGCATGGCTGCTACCTTGTGGAGATTAGGCAATCAGAATAATGCAGTGCAAGAACTGGATAACTCTCTCTCTCTCTGGCAATTCCATGGCTAAATGTGAGAGATGCACATATCCACACCTCTGCTACAGGAAAACTGCCCATGCAGGAGGCTCATTAAGAGCAGGTAAACAATGCAAGCTATTTCATATTAAGCATACTTACTCCTCGATTACATGAAGCATTCAACAGTACCTATTCTTTACCTTTAATGTCTTCATTGAAAATGAATGAAGAGGACAGGGCTATGGGTAAATACGGCTGTGGAAAAGCTAGGAATGGCCAGAGTCAAGGGTACAGATATGAAGAAAGAAGGAGAATGCCAGCAAAGTGAAACTGAATCTTCATGGGTAGTGAAGGATGAAAACTGTATACCAAAAGATAACTCATTCAAAATTGCTGCAGTAAAACCTTAATAAGGACAAACTAAGCTGATGTACTATTTATGCTGAGGTACTGAGAAAATTCCTTCCAAAGTCTCCTAGGGACATTCCCCCTTGAGAATGTAGTGTTGTGTGTACTTCTTGGCAACACATGACTCTCTACATACTAATCACATCAACATATCACTGTACAGACAGCAACAATACCTATGCTGAGGTGCTGTTTAAATCCCTTTCAGTGTCTACAAGACTGACAGCTAGTGTACTACTGCACTTAGACCTGACAAACTCATTAAAGCTGTTCTTGTCAAATTTACTATTGTTACCATCACATGCATAGGTTACCTAAGCAGTAGGTAAAAGCTTCTAAGACAGATTATACTGGTATGCATGACAATGCCCATGTCCTTGGTGACTCCATAGAAGGACACAGTGATGGTCTGATCATAAATGTGATCAAATATAGTTCAATGGTCAGCTTTCTCTCATGATCTGGGGTCTGTGATGTCTCCAGGGCACTTTGATTCATAAAACCCTTTTTATTTTTCTTTCAGCTGCTCCTGTTATGGGTTGCCACATTAGATCACCTGTTTCCATTTCTTCCTGTCCTCTGCATCTTGCTCTGTCACACCAACCACCTGCATGTCCACTCTTGCCAAATCCATATACCTTATCTTAGGCCTTCCTCTTTTCCTTTTACCTGGCAGCTCCATCCTTAGCATCCTTCACCCAATATACCCAGCAACTATCCTCAGCACATGTCCAAACCAATGCAATCATGCCTTTCTGGCTTTATCTCCAAACTGTCCAACCTGAGCTGACTCACTAATGTACTCATTTCTAATCCTGTCCATCCTCATCACACCCAATGCAAAATTTAACATCTTTAGCTCTGCCACCTCCAGCTCTGACTCCTGTCTTTTTGTCAATGCCACCGTCTCCAACCCATATAACACAGATGGACTCACTTACAACTTGTAGACCTTCCCTTTCACTCTTATCACAAATCACTCCTGACACTCTTCTCTACCCACTCCGCCCTGTCTGCCCTCTCTTCTTCACCTCTCTTCCACATTCACCATTACTCTGAACCGTTGATCACAAGTATTTAAATTCATCCACCTTCGCCAGCTCTACTTCCTGCATCCTCACCATTCCTCTGTCCTCCCTCTCATTCACACACATATATTCCTAAACATGCAAAATGCTGGATGATGATCTAGCTTGGAATATATGAAGATGGACATGACCAAGGTCACCTCAAGTTTATCAGTGACTGATAAACAGCTGCTCTTCAGCGGTATCCAACCATCACCATAAATGTTACCACAATGCCAGCATCAACTAATGAAATGCAGCAATTGTTTCAATAACTGGTGTCATCCAAGAAATGTCCAATCTGTATAAGTATGGGGGAGATGGTGACAAGTCCTGAGCACTTTGCTAGTGATGGCCTGCACATCTCCTGTCAGGGATTTTGCATATTGGCAAGACATTATGTACCCCTTGGTACCTTTTCTAAAAAAAGTCAGATTCCAGACAACCCAATATCGACATGACACTGCATAATGGTAGAAACCTAAACTAAAAGTTGCCTGTCCTAGAAGCTCTCTTGTCCTTTGAAAATGTTGATCTTTGCACAGTTAGTGAAATGTATTTCCACTCCAGTGACAACACTCCCTCTCTACCTGTCTATAATAACTACCACTTACTTAAATTCTCCAATGAGTGTTACTGTGCTCCTGGAGGTGGAGTATCTATATTTATTTGCAATTCAATCACTTCACAAATAGTCAAACAGGATAAAGATATTGAACTTTTATATATTTTGTTATCTATAAACATCCCCCAGAGCCCATGATGAGTACCCTACCAGACTACAGTCTGGCAAACGTTGAATCCAATACAATCCTCATAGATGATTTTTAACTATCCATCAATAATTCGGAAAACATATAATACAAGCAACAGCTATGCAAAATGGTGCCCAGAATTTGTCAGCACCAACTCTTTTGAAACAAGTATCACTATCTCCTTACTGAGGCAAATTTCATTCAGATGGGCCCTACTAATTTAGGTCTGTTATGTCTCACACCTAAAATCATCCCTTCACTGGTCAAAGTAGACCACTGTGCTTTAATTTTTCCTAAGAACTTTATTTCAGACATGCTAAAATTCCACAATCTTCAAGGGCTTCTCCAAGGCGATTTTTAAAGAACTAGTTTATAACTTAATGAGTTTTAAACGCTTGCATCCCATGACAACCCCACACTTAAAGCTGCTATGCATACCGCTCATTTCTACAACCACCTAAATTCTTGCATAGAATCATATGTCTCCATCTACTGCAAATGTTTATATTTGCTACTGGTGTACTGCACTGATCACATTTGACTGATGCTGGTCTCAGGTCGGGGGGATGCACAAGTACAACAAAATACACAACACAAAGAGGCACTTATACACGGTATAACATCCCATAGCATAAAATAACATGAATAACAGGCAATATTGATACATGACAGTGCAGGTATTTATAGTTGCAATACATTATAGGGGAGAATGGAGTATTAGAGGTAGGTCAGTGAAGGAGTGAATAAAGAATGGTTAATAGGAAAATGTGAAATGAAAACGAGAAAAGGATAACGACGCATTTTATTAATAATTAAACAAGCCACTGTGTTCGACCCCCACCATCAATAAACTCAACAACAATAAAAAATTTGTTGGCCATAAAAAAACCTTAAATTTCCACGTATATTATAAGCCAAATCAGAAAGGACAGACAAAGAACTAAAGTGAATGCAATGCAAAATATGAACTAGACATTGCTACAACATCTAAAGATAACCACAAAGCATTCTTCACCCATGGCAGGAATCTTAGAAATAATGCTTAGCACTTCACTAAGCTCATATCCAAGAGCAACGCTCATTCGAATACTAAGGGAATTAAACATATACTAGTATGCAAGTTTATTTCATACTTTAGTCCTGCTTGTCTCCCAAGGTTTTCCTGTTATGCCATCCAGTCCAAACTATCCACATGATTACCTCCAGATATTCCTCAGAAGAACTTTCTAACACCAAGACTACTAGCTCTGTGGATTAAGACAGTATACCAGGTTGTTTCCTTTTCAGTATGAAGCACAGCCTCACTGAACCATCACAAACTATTTCAGTCTTAGCTTCTTTAAGGGATATGCATCTAAGACTGAACAGTTGTTGTGGTACCCTTCATCAATGGAGACTATGATACTGACCCTGCTAACTACAAATCTTTGTGGTATAATTTGTAAAATAAAGTAATATATAATCATGTAACATTTAAATAACGACATAAGTAATTTACTAGAACTTTATCCAAACCAACGTGACTTTGTGAAAGGCAGATGATGTCTATTAAACCTGGTGGATGACACTGAGAAGATCAAAGAGGCAGTGGACAAAAGGAAGCCTGTGCACCCTGTCTACCAAATATCTGGCTAAGGTCTTCACTGCTATCCCACACTCTGGTATCATAAATAAAACTCTTTCAATTTAATACAAACCTATATGTACCTCAATGGATAGCAAACTGGTTAACAGACAAGACCCACTCAATCAGGCTTGGTAGCACACTATCCTCTTAGAGATTCATCATAAGCTATGTCCCATAGATCCATGCAAGGGCCTTATTCTTCAACGTGTACTTCATTGTTCTTAAAGGTAACATCAAGGGCTTCTGGCTGACCAAGTCTGCTGATTACTACAAGCTCAAAGCTGTCATCAGCTCACTAGAAGACACCCATATCATCCAAAGTGGTGTCTCCTTCACTAACATATGGTGCCAAGACCACAGACCAAAATTAAACACAAAGAAATGTGGTGTTATACATTTATAAAATAAAAGCATCTATGCACCTACCATATGCAACCCCTTAAAGCAGAAGTTGAAGTTAGAGACCCTTAATGCATCTGTGGGAAATGAACTGTCCCTTGACCAACATATACCAGTGACTAGTAGACAATAATGACCAGAACTAAAAACAAATGCAAATGCTTCACTTAGTTGCACAAAGTGATCACATGATTACAACAGTCACATGATAGTACCATAAAAAAGAAAACATTATTTTACCAGTAAAAATTTTAAGTAGCACTTTATATTCACAATGCCATTCAGCCCTAGTATTTAAGGATCGCAGCAGGAGCTAACAACATAGCTTCGTCACTTGTAACTTGTTTAAACACCCCTTTCTGATGGCCTTACTCACATGATCAACCAGAAAAAAGTAAATAGATAAATAAATAATAATAATAAAGATCTCTGAGAATTCTCACAATTGGAGCCATGCTTATACAATGTATTAGTAATGACTTTTTCCATTAAACCATTTATGTCTTACCTAATAAGTTTAGACAGCTTATGGATAGCTTTCCCTACATAACAAGTGGGAAATGCCCAGCACTTTGCCAAACAAACAACACTGATAATATTAAATGTTATTAGATGATTTACTCCAGAACTCTAGTTCAGGTGCACTAAAACCGAACTTGGTCATGCACCAATAAAGCTGTACCAGGAATATAAGCCACAAGGGTAAGTGCCTACGGGTTATTTGTCACTCAGATGTTAAGGTGACATTCATTTCAGGTATAGCCTTCAAATTTCTGCTTCTACAGTATACAAACCTAGAAATATTACCAGTTTAAGTCCTAGTTACCAGAAATAATCTTCCAGTTATTTTTACCACATCCATTAATCCACTACTGCCCTCAGAAACTGGCACATAAAACTTTTTAAATGACATTATCTTGCCTACTATTAACAGGTAATGCATGGGTTGATATTAGCTGAAATGTAACCCTTCTTTTTAAAGTCTCTTCATCAGGTATCTGTGTTAGTTTGCTCCTATCATAGCAATTGCAGCAATCTCTGTGTGATGTTATTCCATTTATAAATTTTGCATCATCACTCTCTTATGTAGATACTTATATAAACTACCCAGGAATACTGCTACATTTTGTGCATAAAGCTTTTAAATGTAAATAATTGTTAACAAATATTGGTTTATAATAAATAACAATGTGAACACAGCTAGAATTCAATCTAATGTAAGAATAATTTCAAAAAATGATCACTGAGAATTATGTTTCCTAACATGAAACATAAAAAGGAGGTGCTGACCGTTAACTCTTGTAAAAAGATTTCCACCAACCAACAGTCACCTGTCCAGTCGAAAAACAGCTGTTAATGCAATTTCTGTAAAATGAAACACATTTAAATAGTGAATGCTTTTATTTCCAGTTTAGTTAAAGCCCAATTTGCAAACACAGGTACTGCAAAAGAGTCCAATGACACTCCTTAACTGTGGGGATAAACTGCATTATTAAATACAGATAATTTCATTTTTACTGGCAAATGGATCAGAATGCATGACATATGATTCAGGGAATTAATAAAATCAGAATTAAAAAAGCTCTGACAAACTCAAGACCAATGTCTTTTGGAATGGAGGTATACAATCTTCTTTGTCAACTGTGAACAAAATTATTGCTCTGCCATTAAGAATGTGACTTTTAAGACAGCCTAAAACATTCCAAGACTCCTTTGTGTATGATGCAATTGCCTGCATTATACGATCCAATGGAATGTCCAAGTATATAGAAATTAATTCAGTTTTTGACCCACTGCTAGCAACAATGGGTTGAAAAGGAGGATCTCTGTTGCTTTTATGAGTTTTGGGTACATCAATCAAATACCCAATACAGGAGCTGGAAAACTCTAAGTGGTTAAGACTTTGAAGATTAATACAGCCTTGGTATAAAAGATGCATTAAGACATCACCAGCTTTTAAATATCTACTTAAAATAAATTGCAGGCTTACAGGAACATAACTTTTATGGTTACTCAATAGCATGCCATCTTCAAAATATGTTTCCATATCCATTTCTATAAGTCTGTTCCCCTTGTCTGCCACCATAAAATGAAAGTCATTTGACTGATCTCATACAGCGATTTTTCTCATTTCAGTACTCAGATTCAAGGTTTTACATGAAGATTTCCTAATTTGCAAGATTCTAAAATCAGCTCAGATGAATCTACAGACATTTTGAATGGAGGTTTGAATGCTAGGCTAAAACAATTATGTTGTTAACACTACAATCAGGTAAACACTCCATAGAGGTCACATAATTTAAGGCATATTCTAGATTAAGGTTTCTGACAATCTCGCAATCAGAGTTGAACATTTACCAAATGAGATGTTCCAGAAGGGACAAACGTAAAACTGTTAAATAGTACATGTAGCTCATTAGCCATTAATGACCTGGAACTCAAACTAAATAAATGGACTCTTAGTGAGGTAATGTCCAGAAACAAAGTCTAGAAAATGTGATGCAGTGATCAGTATGGGCACAAAATTAGAATGTCGCCATTTCCAGCTCATTAGCATGTCCCCGATTTGTACATTAGTGCTTTCCAACCTGAATGCATGAGAGTTCTTCCAAGTGGTCCATGAACCAATTTACCAAAAGCATTCTCCTACACAGACACACACACACACACACACACACACACACACACACACACACACACACACACACACACACATACACACATACACACACACACACGCACTCCCAGACAACCCCCCCTATGCATACAAATGCATATAAACATCCCCTTATCAAAAAACAAATCTTTCCACAGTTGATAACGCTAACTGAAACATTCATCCATTCATCATCACCAATGCTCCAACACACACATGCAAGCACACACATATACACACATACAAACACCCATGTGCACACACACACACACACACACACACACACACACACACACACACACACACACACACACACACACACACACACACACACACACACACACATATACACACATGTGCGCGCTCGCTCACGCACTCATGAATATTTATTTGTAACCCCAACAGACATGTATACACGTGCCCACACACATATGCACACTAACACCCCCCAAGCGATATCCTGACTGAACTTGTCCACAGCTGTGGTCATTTTTTCATTCTTAGAGTTAAATCTCACCCAGGCATTAACTTTTCTGGGGAAGAGTACATGAATAATTAACATTAGCTACTCCCCTGACTGCCACATTAGCATGCAGCTTTTCCCAAGATATCACCCTCTATGCTGAGGCCCCTGTGAATGGAAAATATGAGAGGTAGAGCAATCTCTGTATCAGAAAGGCTTAGCACAATGGAAAAATGTCAGAGCTAAGGCTTCCAAATCATATCAAGTCTTTCTGTATCCTAGCATTGTTATTGTTTGCCTGACAAGGTGCTTAATATGTGACAGTTTTCATGTAAGAAAAACTATCTGTAATCTGTCTCATCATAGTAGGGAGCACATAAATGCTTTAAAGAAAATAGATATCGATAATGTATTGCATAAGCATAGCACTACTTGTAAGAATTTTAAGAAATACGTATTTTTTGTGGTTGATCATGTGAACAACGAGATAAGAAAGGGGTATTCAAACAATGAAATAAAATTTAAGGAACTATGCCTGCAGTTGCTGTTGCACTCCTTAAAACACCAGGGCTGACTGGTATTCTAGGTTCATAGGTTCAGAGGAGATTCCCATGCTAAGGACTTAAGAGCCCTTACAAGCTTAGTCAATATAATCCAATTTTACCCTATATATGACCCCTAGAGGCAAGAGGATGACATGGGTTTGTGCCTGTGCCTTGAGCATCTTACAGATTGCTCTTGTCCATAAGGAACATTGGTGCTAACCCAGGTGTGAATTTTCAATTCCACATTCACTGACTGATATGGAGTCTACTTAAAATCTTTACTGGCAAAATAATATTTTCTTTTTTATGATGTTATCCCATGACTCATGATCATATGAATACTTTGAACATTTAAATTAAGTAGTTTAAAAACAAAGAATAATGCTCACTACACTCTGTTCGCCTGATAATAAACAAGACTTATAAAATACAACAAAAAAACAGGCTTAAATAGTGGGAAGTATACTTGCTGTGTTCAATTCAAGTCAGTCACAAAAGGTAACCAAATGTTCCACAAAAAGAAACAAAGCTGTAACCTACAAACCGCTTTACTTTGCGAACTCTTGATCCAATAAAAAAGAGTCAAAATCACCATAGAGTGTTCATTCGAACCTACTCATCCACTGGGCAATAGCTTGTAGAAAAAACACGCAGCCAGCATGTAAAAATAAATCCAAGCGTCCAGTAGAAACCACGTTTATTAAAATAATTAAAACACAGGGCTAGCGCTTTCAACGAATCTTCATCAGGCCACTAACAAACAAACATACTAGCATCCCTTTTATAGCAAAATGCTAGAGTCAACTACTGATGTCACATCCTGTTTGGACATACTGAAGTCAACTCTGATGTCACATCCTGTTATACATAAAATATTTAAACTGACATCACTTTTGTAGTAAAACGCTACAAACAACTCTGATGCCACATCCTACTAAATATGAAATCTTATAAAATGTTTTAAATTATTTAAAATATTTAAAATATGTATGCAGACATTTTGTAAACAGTGTACAATAGAAATGTTCTAAAATAACATTTCACCCTACTTTAACTGCTGCTGCATGTAACATTCAAAATGTTTTAAAATATTTTAAATATCTATGTAACCATCTCATAGACAGTATGCAGCAAATAAAGTGTTTCAAAATTACATACTATCTTCCTATCAATACTGCACTTATATGCATACTAGTAACAAAAATGGCACGCATGTTTAGTATTTAATAATAAGCGATATAATCCCATTTAAAACACTTGTATGTATAAATACATGCTTAAAATAGGGTATATCAGCATCTCTTGAAAGAAGAACACATGGTATATCAGCATCTCTTGAAAGAAGAACACATGGTATATCAGCATCTCTAGAAAGAAGAACACATGGTATATCAGCATCTCTTGAAAGAAGAACACATGGTATATCAGCATCTCTTGAAAGAAGAACACATGGTATATCAGCTGAAAGAAGAACACATGGTATATCAGCTGAAAGAAGAACACATGGTATATCAGCTGAAAGAAGAACACATGGTATATCAGCTGAAAGAAGAACACATGGTATATTTTGCTCTGCAGGCCTATTAGGGGCCAATTGTTATGAGAGATGCTGATATACCATGTGTTCTTCTTTCATTCAGCACACATATTTCACCTGATTTTGCACATTTAGTCTTATATATTTTTATGTTTATAATATCAGCTGTTATTAACATCTTTGCGTGTGCACATATCTGTTTTGAATGTTTTATGCTGTTACAGATATTATGATATTTAGAAGCACACGCTGTACAAATTTTAGATGTAGTCTTTTGAATGATTATTTTTGTACAGTTATAATTATGCTAAATAGCTCATGTGTAGATATTAATATCTTTATTAATTTGATCCCTATTTTAAGCATGTATTTATACATACAAGTGTTTTAAATGGGATTATATCGCTTATTATTAAATACTAAACATGTGCCATTTTGTTACTAGTATGCATATAAGTGCAGTATTGATAGGAAGATAGTATGTAATTTTGAAACACTTTATTTGCTGCATACTGTCTATGAGATGGTTACATAGATATTTAAAATATTTTAAAACATTTTGAATTTTACATGCAGCAGCAGTTAAAGTAGGGTGAAATGTTATTTTAGAACATTTCTATTGTACACTGTTTACAAAATGTCTGCATACATATTTTAAATATTTTAAATAATTTAAAACATTTTATAAGATTTCATATTTAGTAGGATGTGGCATCAGAGTTGTTTGTAGTGTTTTACTACAAAAGTGATGTCAGTTTAAATATTTTATGTATAACAGGATGTGACATCAGAGTTGACTTCAGTATGTCCAAACAGGATGTGACATCAGTAGTTGACTCTAGCATTTTGCTATAAAAGGGATGCTAGTATGTTTGTTTGTTAGTGGCCTGATGAAGATTCGTTGAAAGCGCTAGCCCTGTGTTTTAATTATTTTAATAAACGTGGTTTCTACTGGACGCTTGGATTTATTTTTACATGCTGGCTGCGTGTTTTTTCTACAAGCTATTGCCCAGTGGATGAGTAGGTTCGAATGAACACTCTATGGTAATTTTGACTCTTTTTTATTGGATCAAGAGTTCGCAAAGTAAAGCGGTTTGTAGGTTACAGCTTTGTTTCTTTTTGTGGAACATTTGGTTACCTTTTGTGACTGACTTGAATTGAACACAGCAAGTATACTTCCCACTATTTAAGCCTGTTTTTTTGTTGTATTTAAATTAAGTAGTTGAATTTGTTCTTAGTTTCCATGATGTTCTGGTCTGCACTTAACAAAAACAACTTAACTATTGTAATACTCTATTCTTCTTTTTTGCATAATTATTTGCTTTTATCATTTTTTTGTTTACATTTCAGTCCTGTTTTTTTTTTTATTTTTTTCGTATTGTTAGGCATCTCTTCCAAATCAAAAGAAGTGTTCTCTGTAGTCCTCCTTCAACAGGCCCATAGTCAAAAATAATGCATCTTTACATTACCAGGCATGTCACCCAATTAAAAAATCCTTAATGTTTACTCACACAGAGAATATCAAAGTTGACTTTCCAAACTGACTAATAACCTTATGTTTCTTCTCTTTGTCTTACATACTTTTGTAGGGTGACCTCTACCTAGCATACAAGCCAGCAGATGACAGTCTGTGCACATTCCTAAAACTGGTTGCGCTATAAATACATTCTCTAGGTATCTAAATCTACATGACAGCATAAGCAGATCCTGTTAGCATGTGAGATATCTCTCACACAGACTCCCCAACTCATGCAATAAGCTTCCTGTGCATATCATATATAACTTTGATTAAAGGATAAGGATCAGTAAATTCACCCCTGTTTTTTGCCCCATACTGTTTTTTTTTTTCCCCATCTCTTATGAATAGGAAAGCAAGTAGTGGGAATTTCACTGGATAGACTACAGATTATTTATGATCTAATTGCTTAGTATCTACCTATGAACCTATTCAGAAAGTGCAGGACAACATGCATGTCAGGCAGTAGTACCTGACAACCAATGATCACTGGACAGGTAGGCAGGACAGATGTAGTTTACAGTGAGGTCATGAGTTCGTACAGAGCAGCACATATGGTACTGAGGGATTCCAATGCAAAGATGGATATGCAAAAGCAGGCACTAATGCAACTTTAGATAAATGGATGAGTAATCCAAATAAGTACTGGCACAGGGGAACACTCTCCTCTAAAAGATTCATCACATGCCCTGTCCCCCAGAATTCCATGCAGGGGCATTACTCTGCAGGCTGTACTTTGCTGTTGTTAAAATTTCTGGCTGACTAAATTTGCTGATTAGTATAAGCTTGGAGCTGGGATCAGTTCACTGGAAGACACCCATATCCTCCAAAAGGGTCTGTGTTTTAAAACAGGAAATGATGCAAATGGTACAGACAAACATATTGCTTGTGCAATGGAACAGTGTTGTATGCATCAAAAGAGGTCATGCACCACTATAGGTATAACATGCCAGTGTGGCATGATGGTACAGCTCAAATAGCACAGCCAATAATATGATTCGCAAGATCTTCAACACACAGCATATTATACCCCTGCCAGATATAAATCGATGAATATTTGAAAGCTACTATACACTACATAAGTAACATACTGGGATGCCACAAAATTCACCACTGCTAGGGATATCACACCAGACTCTACACAGCAACACAACTGCAATTGTCAGGTTCTGATGTAAGTTGTATGTGGCACTGTGTATGCAGTGATAATATCTGGAAACATTTGTAGTCAGAAAGCAGATGACAGACAAAATTGTGCATGCAACATCCAACCTACAGAAGGGCTGCAGGGCAGCAGTACAAAGAACATGGGCTAGGCTGCTGTGAGATACATCACAGTGATGAAGCAAGCAAAAAACTGTTGTGTAGAATGATAATAAATATTTTGATAGGGAGGTTGGAACTTTATAAGGACATCCAAGCTGATGTAATACACCTTGATTTCCTTTAACTCAGTACTGTATATGGGATTGCTGCGTAAGCTAGAAATGTTGGGAGTGAAAGGTAAAAGGGAGAAATGAGTGATGGGTTATGGGAAGACAAAGAACGTGGTGGCAAAGGTACTGTTTGAGGGATCAGCTTCAAGAACATTACTTCAGTTTTTAAATGCAATGAAACTATACGCAAGGGGCCATATCTGTTACCCACAAACACCACAGGAGACAGCAAGAACCATGCAGGTATTCTATACAATAGCACACTTAAAAAATGCTTTGGGAGCCATAGGTTGCACACATACATAGAAATAAAAGTCTCACCTGGTGAACAGGGAAGGAGGTACATCAACAGAAAGGGTCTCCAGTCTATAAACAGTCAGTGTGTCGGTAATGCCCAACGGACTATATTTTTTTGATTTTCGTTGTTATAACCTTATTGTTTGCAGCTTTTTCCTCTGTTTCTAAGCCTCCACTAATATCTCAAACTGTACTCCAAAAAATATTACAGTACATTTTTTTATCCTTATGCCTTGAAATTCTAATTTGATTTTTTTTTTTGTGTGTAGCTTTTCTCCTCGGGCCTCAGCTGAAAATGGGCTCCAGCTCAGTCAGACATACCCAGTTAACAAATGTCAAATAAATAAAATAAAATAAAATAAATAAATTCATAAATAAATAAATAAATAAATGGATCATCTACAATGTCTGTGCAGGTAATAGAGGCATTTACAAGACTCACACATATGGCACACCTGTGAGCTGTACACCAAATTTGCTAGGGTTGACATTCCCCTATGCCATTTAGTGGGGGATGCAGGTTATGCACTGGAGTCTTGGCTCATGACACCCATGAGAAACCCACATAACCCCACTGAGCAAAGATGCAATAAGGTCCACTCTCAAACTAGCAATATCATAAAATGTGGGTTTGGTTTGCTTACATCAAGGTTCTTTTGTCTAGACAGACCAGGAAATCCACTGCAGTATGACCCAGGCACATGTGCCATAATACTTACAGTCTGTGCCATAATACTTACAGTCTGTGCCATGTTACACAATATAATACTCAGGAAACAGTTGCAACAAGAAGATCAAGGGGCTGGACCACAGTTTCAAGAACCACAGTCAGGGCCAACAGCAGCAGCAGTTACAGATGAGGAGTCTAATGGAGAACCATCAGCTGTAGATGGTGCTGGCAGAAAGAGGTGTGCACAGTATGCCCTGGATCTGGCTAACAGGCAAAGGACAGCACGCATAACCACTACCTAGTTTAACACCCAAGATCTTATGCAAAAAGAAAACTGATGCCTGTCAGACTCCACAACATTTACATAACCATGTAATGGCAGTGTTCTGATAATATCAGATAGTGACAACCCCTAAGGACTCATGTAGTAATGGCAAGGTAAGTGTGGAACCTGTAAAGAAAAAAATGTTCTATAACTTGTTACTCTGATAGGGAAAGCCATTTGTAAAGGTGGAAAGTTATGACAGTAATATCTCCATTGTAAGATGTTTGCAACATACAGTTATGTTTTAGAAACAGTGTGCCTCAAGCTTTTCAGTTGATCACCATCCATAAAACATGGAACAGGTAACTTATACCCTTATTTGCACAACTATACCAAGAAACAGGATTGACGTACCGGATGCTTCCACTGCTGTAATGACAACAATAATGGAAATACAATGCGATTCAACAATGATAGAAGAGATCTATTCACAAATTATTAGGAACAGGAAATCAAGAAGTCTAGGTCTGCAATACATATTGATAAATCCAAATCTTGTAAATAAGCGAGTATTAGCTATCTACTGTGTGCAGCAGACATACGCAAACTTAAGTCACAAATACATGTGTAAATGGCAGGGCACAATCATCATCATTTGCACAGGGTTAGGGTGGTAGGAGGGTAAGGCTGACACTAAAGAGGTGAGTGTGTACAAGTAAGAATTGCATGTGTCTCCTAGAGTATACAATGTTCAGGGCCAGTAACAACAGATGTACAGCACTCAACAGTACTGTTTAGATAGTTTGCACATGTGTAAAGTGGTATGGGCAAGTGAATTATTAATTTCAATGTGAGTATGTCTGAGAGAATACAATCAACCTCTGTGTTAGCCCTATGTCCAGGTATATTGGACAGGTGTGAGCCATGTGTGATAGACTGCACAGTTCAACATCTTCACTCAGACCATGAAAACTACCTCTGGCATGAGTTGTACTACTACTTCCAAGGCCCTAGCTAGAAGTCAGGTTGATACCTGAATGAGGCCAATGACCACTGGACAAGGTCTCATCAGGACTATGTCCAGAACCTGGACCCTGTGACCTACCTTGTCTGGGTGTGGACACTGTAATCACTGATGAAGCAGTGGATGTAGTGTCACTGCAGGAGTGGAATATTGCATGGCCACATCTGCTAATTTATTTATTTATTTATTTTACATTTATTGACCGGGATAGTCCGACTGGATATATGTCCATTTTCAGCAGAGGCCCGGGGAGAAAAGCTCCGCATACCAAAAAAGAGACAGTACATACATCACTGAGTGATAAACTCAGGCAGACATGTTTAGAAAAATATAGACAAAGAATGCAGGCAGATATCAATATACACAATGTGCAGACTTACATCTGGTTGGCAAAGATGTATCAGAAAATGTGAACATAGAATACAATCAGATCTCATAATTCACAGTGCTTAGACATTCAAATGCTATGAGGCATAGATACTTGGCTAAACATCAGGTTGGGTAGCAAGACATGTATTAGTGAAGTTGTTAGTCAGGTTTAGAACACGAGCACAGCCAATGAGATGTGAGGTATTTTTTGAGTTCTCTTTTAAATAGGGGCAGTGAGGTTTCCTTGGTAACGGTAGTAGGGAGTAGATTCCAGATTTTACCGGCTGAGTTGGCAAATATAGCATCACCTGCAGAGTTGTTGAATTTTTGGGTCAATATCAATAGTTTATCAGCTGAGTATAATGGCCTGGGGGCACTATGAGGGGTGATAATATTTTTGAGGGAAGGGGTGTTATCAGTTTGATGGAGTATTTTATGTGCTACTATAAGCTGGTTGAACTTTAGAAGGGTAGGATACTCTAGCCATCCCAGTTCTTTGAGGGCCTGGCAATGGTGGGTCCTAAAAGCCATCCCAGTAGCAAATCTGGCTATATGATTGTAACATCCTGATAATTTGTTGAGATCAGTTTTGGATATGTTGGTGAGTACAGGGGAGGCATACATAAGGGTAGAGAGGAGGTGTGATCTTGCAATAGCTACCTTAGCTAGGGGGGTGAGAAAAGGTTTGCCTCTGTACAGGGAGCCACGTTTTTTGTTGACGGACTTAATAGTGTGATTTACATGTTTATCAAATTTAAGGTTGTTGTCTATTATTATGCCTAGAAGCTTTGTATGGTCATCAGGGGAGATAATAGTGTAATTGCTAGATTTGATGTTGAAGAAAGGAGGAGTAATTCCACGGTTAGGGAAAAAAAGTAGTAGTTTGGTTTTGTTAGGATTTAGAAGCAGTCGGTGATTAGCTAGCTGTGTTTTTACTGTGCTGAAAGTGGTCTGGGTGAGAGTTAGAAATTGTGTAGGAGAGGAAGAGGAGCATATTAGCGTTGAGTCATCTGCATATTGGATGCAGGTGGCTCCTGGGATGGTGGTGTGCAGATCATTGATAAAGATAGAGAAAAGAAGGGGACCTAGTATGGACCCTTGTGGGACACCTGGGGTTAGAGGAAGTTGGGATGACAGCTTGCTCTGCCATAAGACAGCCTGCTGTCTACCATTTAGGTAGGAGTGAAACCACTGTATTGTGTGTTGGTCTAAACCGATAGTTTGTAGGGTATTGAGCAGTTGCTGATGGTTGACCATATCAAAAGCTTTTAAGAGATCTAGGAAGAGTGCAGAAGATTGTTGTTGTTACAATGAAGATTGACGACATTAGAAAAAGATAGTGGAGCTGTGGTGGTACTGTGGAATGGGCTAAAACCATGTTGAGAGCTGGCGAGCTTTCCGTTTTGAATAAGAAAGTGCATGATTTGTTTGTGTATGCATCTTTCCATGATTTTAGCTAGCGGTGAAAGAATGGCCATAGGTCTAAAGTTAGATAATTCTGTGGAACTTCCTCCTTTATGGAGAGGTATAACATGTGATATTTTCCATATTGCTGGGATGGATCATTTTGAGATAGATCTGTTGATCAGAATAGAAATGGGAAGTGCTATGGCATCAGCTGCTTTTTGAAGATATTCAGCTGGGAGGTGGTTGGTAGCTAGTGTAGTAGGTTTTAGCTTTTTGAGTAATGTCCAGATCAGGTTGGTAGGTACAGTTTGAAAGGTAAAAGAGGGTTGGGTGCTGGGTGGATAGATGTGCCAGAGCTGGTGTTTGTGTCCAATGGAGTGAGATGGGTAGCTAGAGACTGGATAGTTTCAGTAATGAATACTTTAGAACTAATGGCAGAAGATGTACTGACTCTCTGGCAATGTGGATGCCCACTCTCCCCCCACAGCACACATTCCATCACAGCTTAAAAACCTCAGCTTTGGCCGGCTAAGAACTTGCTGCATTCAACTGGACGTATAAGAGAATTTATTAGAAAATCTTTTATTTTTTTTTTCAAAAAAAAAATACAGTATTGATTTTAACTGTGCTGCAGTGTTATTAACTGAACTGGAAGTTGGAAGTTAATGCGTTTGTTTTATTTTGTTGTAGTAATTACAGGTGTGGGGGTAGGTAGCCACATTCTTTGTCTTTGTCCTTGCCTATTTAAGTGGTACAGTGTGAAATATTTCTTAAAAAAAAACCTCAGCTTTACTGGCTAAGACTTTGTATCAACTGGACGAAGCACGTTTGCAAAGCAATTTTTTCACCTTTTTTTTTTAAAAAAATTTCAAATTTATTTAATTTAAATTGATTTAACTGCAGGAAAGGAATAGTAACTGAGTTAAAGTTGTGTTTTTTGCTGAATTTTATATTTGCTGTAATTACAGGTGAATTCTGCTTACATCTCTTTGATTTCCGTACAGTGATTATTTTTCTACAGTGTGAAATATTTTCTCGCTGCTAAACCCTAGCTTTCAACTGGGGCTATTTGCTGTATCTAGTACCTTTACTTATAGAATTTTTTTACCTTTTTTTGCTTTTTTTTTAAAATTTATTTTTTAAATTTTTGGACCATAACTGTGTTGCACTGATATTGACTCTGCCAAAGTTGAGTTCTGCTCTCCACCGCTGTTCCCTTTTTTTCTCCCTGTTTCTTTTTTGGTGTGTTAATCTTAGTCCCCCTCTTGCCGCCCAAATTTGTGTAAATTTGTGTTTGATACCTCTTCTTTGCTCACTCAACTGAGTGCAGTGAGATCATATTCTGATTTGTCTCAGACAGGCATCTGGTACAAAGAAAAAATTTATTGGGAACAAGAAAAAAAATTTTAAGCTTGTTTCTGCCTTCCTGTTATGTGCAGCCCTAAGCCCTTCCAGGTGAGCCTGAGCCCCAAGCCCCTTTTTTTTTTGAAGCAAAGCCCCAGTTTTTTTCTTTCAACATTATAACTTGCCAGTTTCAGCACTCAAATCTTCAGAAAAAAAATCTTTGTATCTCAGCTGTACTTGTGTGTTTCTACCTACTTTATTTTACTTTTGCATCATCTTAGTGTGTTTCTTGTGTTGTTTATATTACTTTTCATACATACTCATTTTACTTTATTGTATTTATTAATGCTTGGTTGTTTTTGTTTTAAGCCACTTGGGCTTTGCAACACTTGCACTGCAGTACCAGTTTACATGCACTGAGAGGTGGTGTGGTCTGTTGAGGCTGGCAGAAGGGGTAGCTTTAAGCATTCTTAAAGGTTGTTTTAGTTGGTATTCTTTCAAAGTTTGTCTGTTATTCTTAAAGCACTTTAATTTTTGTGGGAGGCTTGGGCTTCAGGGAGGGTTTGGGGACTGCATTTCTGCTTGTGGGCTTCTGTTTGTGGGAGGAGAGGCTGCACTCTGCCTAGAGTTGGTGCACCTGAACTGCTGGCAAGGTTTATGGTGTAGGCCTATCTGAACTGCTTCACTGAAGTTTGTGCACCTTGTTTGTGCATTCATAGACTGGATTCTATTGTGTTGGTGTAGGCTTTGTTTGTAGTTATTTGAGCACTTACATTCTGCAGTTACTTGTTTACTAAATGGTATTTTATTTTGGCTTTCATTAGGATCTTTTGATTAAAGTGTAGGTTGTGTTCTAAGTGGCTTTGGCAGCACTCTGGGCTTCAGACCAGTTGCAGAACATTAGGGAAGGTTTGTGGCATGTGTCTGTGGGTGGGTAAGTTCTTGTTAATCCTGCCTGGGTTGGGAACCGCTGCTTGTTAGCCCATGTCTGTTATTTTTCTTAAAGTGTATTGTGGCACTGTTGGCTGGGAAGGGTTGGTTCGAGGTTTCTGAGCATTAAGAATTTAGACTTCTGCACTCTTGGGGGTCTTAATATTTTTGGCTCAATTCTGAGCTGGGAATGACTACAAAGGCTCTTGCTGTATAGAATATTTGAAACTGCATTCACTTCTGCTGAATCAATCTTGTTTGTTGTAGTATTGTCTGTTATTTCCTGGGATCAGCTGAATCTAATAGCTTTGCTTATATTTCCTTTGCTCTGTTTTGTTTGTTATTTCCTGGAATCATTTTGCACTCCTTTTACGGTTTCACATTGCTGTGGATCACTTACTGTTTTGCATTTTTGCTTACTGTACTTATTTCCCACATTTCTCACTTGCTCTACAAGCTCACTCCCCACTAAAAGCATTATATAAGTGAGCACTAAAAATTAAAAAAGCTCTACAGCACCTGCTCCTCAAAGCAATTATATAAGTCTCAACTAAAATTAAAAGCTTAACACCTCACCAGTATGGCCCTTGTTTCAGTTATTAAGGGACTCTCCAATTATTCTAGCATGTTGCTTCCAACAATGTCAAAAACAACCCTGGTCTCTCTGGTGAATCTGGAATCTTGAGGTGGAGAAGAAACTCCCTCATGTGCATACAGACAACCCTCTCCCTCCCTTCCAACAAACACCATAACACAAAAGAGAGATGTCACCACTCATAAGGACTGCACAACAGCTCTCTTCCACCCTCCAGCCTTGCATAACCCATTCACCTGAAGCAATCCAACCACACTAAATAAACTAAAACATACTCTCACATAGACCTACCACTTACAAGTATAACTAGACACACATAAAGTACACAAACATAGGTCCGCTCTAAATAAAAGACAGCATAAAGCAACCACACTGCAGAGCCTCAGCACACCCAAGCAACCGCCACCACCTTAAAAATAAACACAACAACACATATCTCACAAAGCCAGGGCCTTAACAGTCACACTGTCATTGACCTGTCACTAAAGGGCACTCTGAGGCATAACTCAGTCACTGAGTAGCCTGTACAAATAGTAGCTCCACATAACACAAGCACTGCCGTCCATGAAGGCAAGATGAAATATGACAACCTCATTGTCCATGCTGGTGTGAATGCAAGGACATCTCTCCCTGACCAAGCCTGGATGAGACATAAAAGGAGTTTCCTCGTCTGGATGAGCCCAGAGCTTGGTATGACCTCCGATCTTGAAAGGTAATCTTTGCCTGTTGGCTTGAATGATGCCACAATGGCGAAACAAGATGGGATGTTTCAAGAATTGGCCATGCAGCTTCTAAGCCATTCAAAGTGCACACCAATGCCTGTCAGCTTGGGATGCTATGTCTGACAAGCCAATTTAGCTTCATTAGGATGGCTTTGCACCTGTCTTTTAGTATCTTCGAAATTGGCTCCCTACCTTGCTACTCCTCATAAGAGCTCCTTTTTTAGGCAAGTCATTTAAAGACAAACCCACCTCACTAGGTATCACAAGGGATAAGAAATTAAACAGAATGCTACTCAACGCCAGAAGTCTAGTAGGTAAGCATCACGTAATTCCCAAAATTTAGTACACCGAAACACCGAAAGGTGTGACCTAACAGATCAGGGAGGTCTAGGGGTCTCGGTGAGCACCAAAGCACTACCAGGTTAACATAGGAAGCTCATGCCGTCTCCCAAAACTTGACAGGACCACAAAAAGGAGGGGAGTAGCATGATTCATCAAAGACTCAACACACATCACCCTAGCTGAGCTCAGCACAAATAGCCAGACAATCCATGTGCAACTGAACAACTTGTAACACTCCACCAGTTTATAGCACGGGACAGAATACATAGAAGGTCTCTCCTAAACCCCATTATATTAGAGGTCCACACTGGAAAATAGATCACTGGATCCATTACCACAACTGAAAGGGACCCATCCCCCAAACACCCCTGCCCCACAAACCCTCAATAAAATGGACCTCTAAAGCAAATCCCACACTGGGGGACAAACTCAAATGCTATGGAACCCCTTCACCAACATAATACACCCCAGACCATCAAATCCTGACTACCAACATAGGGACACTAAGTGCTCCAAACCCTCAGAAAAGTATCCCCTACTCAGGCACTGTGACCACTCCAAAATCAGGTGGACCTCTTCAATTTAACCATAAACCGAACCCCCTGCCCAGAGGACCCCATTCCTAAATGATAAGTAATGCCTCAACCTCAAAGGACATCAGGAATCAACAAAGCCCAACCCCTGGCACTTGCCAATGTCCCAGCCGCAGAATCTTTGGCTGCGCATTCTCCTATGAACATCAAAAAAAATGCATGGACTATGCATCCCACTAAAACCAAATTCCCACCTAAAAAAAAAACAGGACCCTGTCAAACTCAACCCCAGCCACAAACAAACTATACATGTCCTGTCTAGAAGTGTGTAAAATGCCAAGAAGAGCAAATAAAAAAGGGAAGGTATCACCTATCAACAGTATTAGCAAAACAGGTGACCTCTCCAAAAAGCAAAGAGGCCAGCATCAGAGGAATCAAACCCAGGACTGGGCTGCCTCTACATGAACTTTCTTTAGTTATGTTAGGAACCTGAAACTACTAAAGAACAAAGCCTAGAAAGAGCAGAATGTGACAAAAAAAATACTAATTGAACCAGTGGACATTGCCCACATCCTAGCTGAGACAGGTTCAGCTGGACCCCACCAAAATCCTGGCCCACTACCTGGTTGAAATGCAAGCTCTGACAAAGGTCAACATGGAGGTAAAAAATATCCTCCAAAGCAAAGCCCAGGATCAATGGGATCAGACGGTGTCCAAGCTGCATCCCATGGCAGATCAGAGCTCCTAAACCAAACATAAAACTATCCTGTCATCACCAAGGCTACTAGGGTCTACAAAGGAGATCATGTGACAGCCTGGACACCCTCAAAGCCAAGCATACCTGCCTCAACGGATCACTTTAGATAAGCCACATAAGCCTCACTAAACCCCTCTTGTTCGGTATAACCTTCTTCACCATACACCCCAGCAACAAAGAGGCTGGGGACCTACCATTGGTGGAGCTCACCCACTTTGGCCTTGTTAAGGGCAGATCCTGCCCCCCCACCTGGTTTGTTCGGCTGGCACTGCCAGAAATACAAACCAGAGGGGAAGGACTGTGGCTGCAGCCTGGCTGGACATGACCGCAAACTCGGTATACACAATACCCCACCAGCGGCAACATAGATCTAGGTGTGGTAATCCAAAACCAGACAACGACTGCATGGATTGTAAACTGGTTTCAAGGGCCAAGCCTACATGGTTCATCCACTTGGCAGCCGACCCACCTCCAAACCAGTTACAGTGGTGGTAGTCATTAAAATCCTCTTGTTCGTATATATTTCTTAGAGGTACAGGCTAACAAAACAGTGACTGTGGCTGACCACAAAAGTGGTGACTGCAACATTTATATAGAACTCACCTCCAGCCCACAGACCCATCCTAGGTACTGAGGCCTCTATATCAACAGACAAAACAGATGAGAATCCCATCCTGGGCCAAATGCTGTGCATAGTCATCCCCTAAATCAGTGCCTAATTACCACATAAATGGTAATCCATTACACCAAGAAGAAGTCATTAGGTCGCCCAGAATCATGTTGCTGCACATCAAAAACTCCAGCTCCAAATCAATGTGGCCAAAGTGGTTAGAAATATCTGCCTTATAGCCCAAAGCCATATGAAGATTCACATAAGAATCAGGCCCCTCAGGAATGTCTCTCCATTGGAATCCAAGGGGAGACTAAGCGGAGTACAGTGAAATAATTGGGACTCAAATCTCCACTAGACACCTGCAGCAGAGGGAAAGACCCATCCTGTACCTCATTCTGAGGAGGTTAGGCAACAAATAGATTGAATATATTCGCAAGTTGTCTTAGAATCATAATGGGAAACCGCTTCTGTTCAGAGGCTGCATCTGTGCCTGGACATATAAAGCCCTTTCCAACCTGATTTCTCGGACATGGCTGAGCTGAAATCCAAATAAAATGATACTGCCTGATCCAGTGTGTGTCATTTATCCTCTCTAAGGAGTTTCCCACATGGTTCTGGGAGTCACTCATGTCAGATTGCATGACATTTAGTAGTCACACAATCTCTTCTGAGGCTCAGGTGGAACATAGCTGTGCCTCCACTGCAGCCCTACACATACATCTGGTGGTACCTCATGACAAACCAGCAGGAGAAGAGTAGACAGCAGGCCTTATCTGAGCACCACTACCAATCCTCCTGTGTGGCACTCTGCCCTCACAATGGCTACTGGTAGAAGCATCCAACTCTGCAACAAGAGTAACCACACTAGCCTGATAAACTGTGTCATCCTCAACCTTTCCTTTATCAGAGGTCTCTGTAGACTGGGTATGCATAGGCATACTGACCGTGTCCAGAATATGGGCAACAAATGTGGAAGTCACAGCCTCAATGCCAGACTGACCCTCTGCATCCCAAACTGTGCCTGTTCATTGCCATCATTATCCTCAGAGGCTACTGATGCTCCAACATCAGGTGGTAGGAACTCCACAGTGTCACAATCAGGATCACCTAGAATAAGAAATAAACACAACAAAATGGAGAATAAAATTGATCATTACATATTTTCCTTATAATAAAAGTATGTTAAACTTCTTAACAGATGCTAAAGCTACAAAAACTTTGCTGTTATATAAACCAGAATCTACTTTATATAAAGTATTAAGAATGACCAAATGTGTGCTTACTAGCAGCCTGCAATCTAGAAATGCCTATATGAGAGGAATAAAAAAGAAAAGGTCTGCAAACTATCACAGTGCAAATGAAACAAGAAAAAGAGAACACCCCCTTCAAAGTCCAGATTAAAAAGGTTCTCATAAAAAAATAGTGAGCGGGTAGTTGTCCCCCTCAAACCTAACACAAACTCCACCATTTCTGTATGACTGTAGTTTAACTCACAGTTATCTCTAGCTCTAGGTATATATATTAAATATATCAGATATCTTAGATAGACACATATAAATATATAACAATGAAAATTGCATCTTGCATACCTGGAAGAATTGCTTGTGACAGGCTAAGTCTATTATTCCACATCTATACCAGCATCAAGAATTCTGGTGGAACCTCTTGACGAGCTATCTGAAGCTAAGATATTGGACATGAACAATTCAGTATCAGTTAGTGGTGGTTCAGTAGTAGGACCACACCCTGTAGTCACCTGTTCTCAGGCAGTTGAAGTGACCCTACAGTTGGGAAAGGTTATCATGTCAGTTGCTAGCTGTCTTATCTGGAAATAGTTTTTTCTTGCCTTTCAACAGCATTAAGGTCATCAACCACCTGCTGCCATATCCTGTCTTGGGCAGATTGATCACCTCTACCTCTCCTAACTGAAAAGTTCCATGGTGATGTAAGGGCTGGATAATGAGCTCATTTTTTGCATCACTATATAGTAACTTACAGGATACAGATCAGAAAAAATAAATAAATATAAAATAAACAGATAAGATGGCTGTGAGTTCAGTTATTTGTGACTGTATGCATCCAAAATGCACACAAACAATTTCTATGTGTCAAGTGCTCACTATGAATACATGCAAGTTATGTCCTTCCAATCCCCCACCCTCACCACCCCCAAACAAAAAAAAAAGTATATTTAAAACTCCGTTATCAGCACAAATCTTATAATACTTCTGTAATGGAGATAACACACATTTATACTGTGTAATACATTGCTGCATTAACAATAACAATTATAATTGTACCATTAGAAAATTAATACCAAGCTGTTGTAGCTGCCATAGCCATTGGTGTGGAACTCAGTCCAGTAGAAATATGCAAACAGATTTTTTTTTCTTTTATTTGTAGATAAAAAATGCCAGACCTTCCTACATACTTATAATACAATCATCTGCAATAAGTGTGTAAATATGACACACACAATAAAATAATACATTTGTCATGTTATCATTCAGTAGCATAATTGTAGAAATGCATAAATTGCTATGGCAAAAGGAAGGGATAAAAGTAAATACATTTACAATTATACAAATTCTTTTCAGAGGTCACTGCACTTCACCTTTTAATGTTAAACTAAAATCAAGTTAAACTAAAATCATTAGATAAGAAGTAGTAATATAGCTTAACAATACAGCACTGTAGAAAATAGGAACCAAAAATAACTGTAGAAAATAGATAACTCTCTCAAGGTCTTGTAGTACTAACAATATTGGGCTCAGTGTTTCAAAACAGTCTCACAGGATGATACAGGGGCATCAGTTGCACAATTACATTTATATAGTGTATAGGAAGCCCTGTGAGCACTGTTAGTATGCAAATGAGGTGTTAATTCATTAGCATTCCTAAATACCACAAGCACCACTAAGTGCATGGAATATAGACATGGTTTAAGGACCTACACAATTACAAGCACACACCCTAGCAATGCAGGGAAGAGAAATGAGAAGTGTTCCCTGTTAATGTGTCTGATTATCCTGACTGAAGGAACAATCATCTTTCACAGTTTCCCCTCCTTGATATACACCTACTAAGGGTGTGCCAGGGAGAAAAACAAGTGTGCATATAAATTGAATGATTTGGGAGAAGGCAGCCCTAACATTCAAATGCTGGCTTTAATGCCCATAGTTACTGACCCTTAGTAGGAAATGTTGTTCATATGAAAGGGAATACTTTAAGCATTGCTAAAGATAACATATGGCAAACAAACAGTGATGGAGTTGATATTATGAAAGCATAGATCATGAAAGGATGCACCATACAGAAAGAAAGGGATACACATGCAGTGTTTGCAGTTTTTGTTCAATATCATGTGAGTACATGCCTATACTGTTTGCAATATCCCAATCATCTACTGTAAATTATAAAAGGGCAACGTTTATAATTTGTTTCTGTTGCACTTTCAATGTGACAATACAGTATCACATTATCACTACATTTAAACCCTTTATCACCTTGCAAATATATGTCTTTGTCTGTGACAACTCTGGGAAACAGTATGAAATGATTAGTTTCAATACCGTTGTTTGAGAGTTCAAATCCATACAGGTCCCTGTGCAACATAACAAATTTGGTCAAACATGTACATGTATAGTATTTGACCTACAATCATTTTTATGTCATTTTTTTCTTGTTACATTTGCATACCTTTTGGCAGCATGAAAGTCACTTTTACAGATTATGGAAAAATGTGAAACATTTAGTTAAGGTTGCCATAGGTAGTATAAACCAGCTAGGCAGCATTGAGCAGCCTTCAACACTCTGGATAGTACTCAGAGAAGGAAATACACCTGCAAGGTGACGTTTTCTATGGTACAAAGTCTAAGTGCAGTAAGTTTATAGATATAGGATATCGTATGCATTGTTTGAATCCACTTATATGATACTTTTGCAGAGGGTTGTCTGAATACATATTTAATCTCATTTTGTGATACCATTGTGATGGCGTTTAAAAATGAGTTCTTGTCACTATTGCTAATGTGATCGTCTGTCCACTTTCACTTTATTTATCATTAACTACAAGTCTGTCAGTGTGTCCACAAAGTACGTGTCTGATGCTGGAAGGAGATGAGAGAAGTAAGACTTTTTCACCTGAATACGCCTCTTGCACTGGTCATTGCCACATATACCCATGCATTGTATTTCATTTACTTTCTGGAATTTCTCTGTCATATTTTTCTCTTCTAATGTCTTTTCCATTTACTCTTCACTTGGCAGCAAGCAAACAGTGTTCACTATCTAAGAAAAAAGTGAAAAATGTAGTTAAGTCTGCCTTAGGTATCTCAATCATGGCTTGCTTTGTTGCATCCCTCCCCCTCCATAACAGAGAGAGTACTTACTTCAGTAAATGAACATGACAGATGTCAAATTCTGTGACACAAGGTGTAACTAAAGTGAATTGAGAGAAAGCACATGAACACTTGTTCAAATCCCCTTTAGAGACCATGTTGCAATTATTCGCAATATTTACTTTTTTTTTCTTTCATTTTAAGATGCATTTGCTCAACACTTGGCAGTGTATAAACAGGGTTCACTAACTAAGGAAAAAAGTGAAACATTTAGTTTAGGCTGACTAGAGTAGCTGAAACACACCTGGCTACAGTGAACATTCCTCAGCATGCTGGATAGTACTGAGAGGAGAAATTCCACCTGTCATAGAACTGTTTCTATGGTCATAAAATATATTCACACATAGCACACATGGCCAGAAATGGCCCATAGAAAAGTCAGCATTTGTGCAGAGTTTGGCATAGCATAGCAATGCTGGGTGACAGTGAATACTGTTTAACTTCTTTAAGCAAAAGCTAAAGATTTCAATTTAATATGCAGTGGTCCAGTTACTCGCATGCAAATATACTTAAATTCCCTATTATTTGGTAATACAGGGTAAAGTCATACTAAAGGCAGTACTGTGACAGTTAAATTAAACAATTATTGAGCTGCTGGATGTATTAAATTGGACGATCCTATGTGGTGTGTTGAGATAATTACCCTGTTTGTAGTCTGATGTTTTGGCATAGTGTCATGACTTTGATTACAGTTTTATGTAAATTTATTACTTCATAATGCATCATATTTCTATAATATATTTAGTTACAAATATTTGTTTCTGTCCATATAATACATTACTTAACATAAGACTGGAATAGTGCAACAAGACATCATTTAAAAAAAAACTGCAGCCACAACACGGAGACTTAGCAAGCCAACCTTATCTTGGTTAGGTGTTCATGTTTATTGCACTCTCCCACCCTATATTTGTACCTATAGCAATCAGTTTATTGTACAGAGCATGACAGATTAATGAGTATTTAAAAAGTAACACTAAAACACCATACAGATGTTCCTACATGTGCAGCAAAACACATTGTTGCTGCTCCTCTCTCCTTATGTCTCTCACTCTCTCTGTTCACCCCTTCTTCAATAAGTCCATGTACTTCAAAAGTGTTATGCTGTTAAACAGCGATTCATTTCTGCCATGATTAGCTAATGCTCAAATTTGAGGAAAGATGTTTGAATAATTTCAAGGGTTCTAATCCATCCATTAGCTGTTACTGAGTGTTTTTGGTTCACTAGTTTAGGCATACCTGCTGACTACATATTGTTGTGATCCACCACCCTTATTCTGTGGTAATCTACTGTGTCCCTGCCTCCATGTCACAATCACAATGTGTCTTCTTCCTTCTGTATCGTTGTTCTTCTACCTCTGCATTTCAGGAATGTATGGCACCAGGCAACTTATGCATGCAAGGCTAAATCGAACTACAAAGCGTATGGCAATATCTTTGAATTTCATTGCCTTCATCTGCATTCCTCTGTCTCACTTCATGCCAGTGTGCTAAGCTATGTTTATTCAGTGTACTGTAATTTTGAATAAGATGAAAAGTTGGATATATGAATTACAGTGGTCGATAAAGTAATCAAGATGAATACGTACATTCACATTTGCTGAAATCCACTGTCAGACATTAACTATCACAATTATGACTTTCTGTATGCTGTGCTAAGATAATACTCAATGAAATCAATAACTGGAGTAAACAGATGACAAGCTTTGGGGTTTCGGAATTGGTTTATTAATGTAATATTCAGTTAGCTTATTCACACAGATAATGCCAAAAAACTACAACAAACTGATAAATTACTCGAACCTCTATTTCTATCTAAAATAACGAATCAAGTCAGACATTATTAGTTGAACCAGACTTAATCATACAGAATAAAGGCAGAAATTAGTCAGCCCGCGATATATATATATATATATATATATATATATATATATATATATATATATATATATTTACACACACACACACACACACACACACACACACACACACACACACACACACACACACACACACACATATATATATATATATATATATATATATATATATACACACACACACACACACACACACACACACACACACACACACACACACACACACACACACACACGCACACACACACACACACACAAACACACACGTCTGATACATACATTTGACAGTCGTATCTAAATTTAAATATCTAACATTCATGCTGTCCATCTATAGCCTTTAAAAATCACTGGTTTTAGGGGAGAGCAATCTTATTGGTCCAAGCAAATCAGGAAGGGAAATTGATAGGAGGTTTTAGCAATCACTTTGCCAATGGAGAAGTTTACAGGCTGCTTATTTTTATTGGTGGAAACCAGGAAGGTGAACGTGGAACAAGGGTCAATAGGGTACATTTGGAGTGGCCAATTGCAATGAAGGAGAGAACAGCCAACCAGGGACTAATGGTGGAGGGTGGGAGTGAACTTAATACTAAGTTCAAAAAAGCCCAGGCGGTGAGCCAATCAAGTGAGTGATATCACTGACCAGTCATGATACAGAGAGTGTGGCAGGAAAACAAGCCAGGACAGGGTAGGGTCCAGCTCATGGGTATGGCCATCTACATAGAGATAGGGGTATATGAGTTCCTACATCAATTATTTTAATTTTTACCAATGTAGCCAATTAGGGCCAGCCTGAGGACATTGAAAAATGGGTTAATGGTGGGAAACCAAACAAAAATAATGATTGGACAGTGAGTTAGTGGATCCAACACCATTTAGATTGTAATGCAGTGGAGGGACGGTCACCATTTATGATGACCAATCATGGTACTAGAGGTGGCCAATCGACGGGGTAATTTTCCTGATTGCTGATAGGTATAGAATAAATGGGGAGGAGAAATGGAGGTCCAGGATTAATGATGTTAAGGGGTTTGTAATAGCGGTTTAGTGTTGGAGGGCAAAGATTGGATGAGAAAAGAAAAGAAGAAAATCTTTAAGCTGGGGAACACCTTCTTTTCAAAAATAGGTCATAGCTGGAGAAAAAATAAACAGTTTCAGACTCAGTACATGGTTTCAAAGATTAACCAGCATTAACAAAAGGTGCCCAGAGCAAATGCCATGGGTGCCTGATCAGTATAGATCAAGCAATGATATGTCTAATTAAATGCAAGTCTCTAAAGATACAAGAATAAAACTAAAAATGAATAATATTAATGAAAATAAAAAGAAAATTAATTTGAAAAAACATGCTAAGTGGGTTTGTACAATGTAAAAAAACATACTGAAGCAATCCCAAATATTATCAATCTGAGGAAGTAAACCCTATTAACCATAAATAAACAGGATTAAATTCAATATTGTTATGTTCCCCACTTTTTATTTGGCAGAATATTTTATTAATTCTTATCGTTAATAATGTTATTATCATTATTCCTCATATCTAGCCATAAGGCAATAGACAGATCGATGGTGAAGGATCTAAATCATGGTTATTATAATCATAATCTAGAGCTTTATGCAAAGACATTAATACAAATGTGAACAATCAGTGGTTAGTTTTGTCTGCAGAAAATATTCTTGTATCAAGAAGATGCAGTAAGTCCCCAAAGACAGTGATCATTAAGAAAAATTGGCACAAGATATGTAATCCAAACTCACATTTATGTCTATGTTGATGTTTGCTGCTGAAATTGATGACTAGCATGTCCCAAACATCTCCATGGGATCAGCGCTTTTGCTGGTACTTCATCAGATCTGTCTAGAACAGCGGGGTAATAGGACATGAGAAAACACAGAGCCAGACCACACTATGTATCAACTTACGCTCATTAGTATCTCTCTCTCTCTCTCTCTCTCTATATATATATAGGCACACTGACGTCCTGCTCACCAGGCTGAACAAGGAGAAGGTCACGGTGAGCTGCCTGTCTGGCGCTAGGATCCGCCACATAACACAAGCACTCAGGTCACTCCAAGGCAAGTACAAATATGACTCAGTCATTGTCCATGCTGGTGTGAATGACCTGAGACGTACCTCCCTGGACTACATGAAAAGAGACATAGAGGAGCTCTCTGAGCATGTAGCCCAGGCCGGTATGACCCTGACCTTGAGTAGCATCTTACCCTCACCAAGAATGATGCCACAATATGAAGACAAGATGATCAATTTCAACAATTGGCTTAAGTGTTGGTGTCATTCAAAGGGGATCCAATGCCTGTCAGCCTGGGATGACATGCTCGACAAGCCATGATGCTTCGCTAGGGACGGCTTGCACCTGTCACCCCTGGGCTTTTGGATATTGGCAAAGGTTCTTGCTACCCCCATAGTGTCTTTTTTAGGCAAGGCTCAAAAGACAAACCCACCTCCATAGGTATCACAAGGGATAAGAAACTAAGAGTAATGCTACTCAATGCCAGAAGTCTAAACCTCAAGATGCACACACTCAAAACTCTCCTTAGCATGGAGAACATTGATATCTGTGCAGTAACAGAAACCTGGTTCAAGGCTCCCGAGAGCACCCCAGCACTACCAGGTTATACCTCATACCATGCTTTTTGGCCCCAAAACTTGGACCGAACCACAAAAGGAGGGGGACTATCAATATTCGTCAAAGATACCCACACCTCCAGGTTGGTGGCACAGCACGAAGCATCAGAGACTATCCATGTGCAACTAACTGTGGGTAAAACTGCCTTCCAGTTTATAGCCTGCTACAGACCACCCTCCCAAACACAGGAACCCCACTGCCTTCCTGAGAATACTGGAAAATATGAAGGTCTCTCCAAACACCATTATATTGGGTGACTTCAACTACCCAAACATAGACTGGGAGCATTACTCTAGCTCCAACACCCTAGCCCAAAGGTTCCTAGAATTTATAAACTCAAATGCTATGGAACAACTTGTTACCACTCCCACAAGAGGGGAAAACATACTAGACCTGATCATCACCAACATGGGGACACTATGCTCCAGACCAGAAGTGTATCCCTCACTGGTAAGATCAGACCATAAACTAATCTCACTGGATATTCACATCCCGACCCCACCCCCTGCCCAGAAAACCACAGTGAAAAACTTCTCTAAAGCAAATTTCACACGCCTCAAAACTGAGGCGAAATCCTTCAAAGCCCCCGGGCCTGTGGAAAATATGTCCCAGACCGCAGAATCCTTTATAAACGCATTCTATGAACACCTTCAGGAATGCATGGATCATGCAATCCCAAATAAAACCAAGACCCAATCCTCCAAAGGCAGACGTCCTGTCTGATGGACCCCAACCATAAACAAACTATACAATAGAAGGAGGAAGCTACTACATGATAGAGCAAAATCCCAAAAAGGGAAGGCATCTCTGATCAGTATTAACAAAAAACTACGGGCACTCATAAAATCGTCTAAGGCCAGCTTCGAGAGAAAAATTGCACAGGACACTAAGAATAATCACAAGGCTTTCTTTAGTTATGTTAGGAACCTGGGTGGGAATTCCCAGATATGCTCAGAATTAGTCCAAAATGACAAAAAATACAGCGAGCCCACAGACATTGCCAACATCCTAGCAGACAGGTTCAGTGCAAACTCCCCCCCCCCTCCCCACCAAAAGGGCAAATATCTATCCCAACAGAGTGCTGCCCCCCTGACATCTCAGATGCTCAGGTAAGAGCCGCCCTCTCCAAAGCAATAAACACAGCATCAATGGGACCAGATGGTGTCCCGGGCTGCATCCTACATGAACTCCAAGAAGAGCTAAACCCAAACATAAAACTACTGTTCAATCTTAGCCTTACTACAGGATATGTACCCAAAGAGTGGCGTACAGCAACAGTGGTCCCTCTCCACAAAGGTGGTGCCTCAACGGATCCTGGAAACTATCGCCCCATAACCCTGACTAACTTGGTCTGCAAAGCTATGGAAAGGATCACCATGGACCTCATAAATAAAGATATTGGGGACCTACAGACACTGGATTCTACCCAGTTTGGCTTTGTTAAGGGCAGATCCTGCCTCTTAAACCTGGTTGATTTCTTTGAAACAGTCACCAAGGCCATTGACGAGGGAAGGTGGTCCACACAGCCTACCTGGACCTTGCAAAGCCTTCGATACAATACCCCACTCGGGCATTATAGATAAGCTCACCAGCTTAAATATAAACCCCTATGTCACTAGATGGGTTGCAAACTGGCTCAAGGACAGAACCCACATGGTTAGAATTGCTGGAGCTATGTCAGACTCCAAACCAGTTACAAGTGGCGTCCCACAAGGCTCAGTCCTGGGACCTCTCTTGTTCGGTATATATTTCTCGGCAGTACAGGCCAACACGGAAGGACTGTGGCTGACCAAGTTCGCAGATGACTGCAAACTGGGCGCCATAATCAACTCTCCAGCCGACACAAGCATCCTCCAAAAGGGCCTCATAGAAACAGACAACTGGTGCCAGAGCCATGGCCTCAAGCTAAACGCCAGAAAGTGTATAGTCTTCCCCTTTGGCCAAAACAAAGTGCCCACAAATTACCACATAGGTGGTAATCCATTAAGTACAGAAGAAGTCATTAGGGACCTGGGGACCCAAGTTGATAGCAATCTCTCATTTGACAACCACGTGGCCAAAGTGGTTAGAAAAACATTTTATATAGCCCACCTAATCATGAAGGGATTCACATCTAGATCAGGGGAGGTCATCGTGCCTCTTTACTCATCCCTCATCAGGCCCATAATTGAGTACAATGCCCCTTTGGGATGTACCTTACCAGACACCTGCAGCAACTGGAAAGACCCCAAAAGTACCTCACCAAGAGGATCAAAAGGCTCAAACAGATGCCATATGCTGCCCGGTTAAAGAAACTCCAGCTCTACTCAGTGGCATACCGCCTGCTCAGAGGTGATCTGTGCCTGATGTATGAAGCCATGTCCAACCCGAATTAATGGACATGCTGCACCTCAGAAAATCCAAATCCCATCGAGCTACGCCGAGAGACTTGAACTTCAGCACTGAAATAAATAGGACATGCTGGAGGGACAGATTCATAACCCAGAGGCTCCCTTCACTCTGGAATAAAATCCCAGTCCAGGTTAGGCAGAGTCCCACATTGACTCTCTTCAAGAAGAATCTTGATGAGTGGATGGGAGATTGTAGGTTTACCCCGACTATCACTTCTGTGCCACTGTTAGACAGAGGCACAGTATACTAACCTCAAAAAAGGCATAGCAAAATTAATTTAAAATGGGTGGCGAAAGCCAAACACACTCTGGCTAGGCTTATAAATGCCCTAGGGCAGATAGCCTAGTATGAACCTATGAACCTATGAACCTATGTGTGTGTGTGTGTGTGTGTGTGTGTGTGTGTGTGTGTGTGTGTGTGTGTGTGTGTGTGTGTGTGTGTATGCATATATACACACACACACACACACACACACAAATATATATATATATATATATATATATATATATGCATATCCAAGTTCTGGTCAGTGCATTGCTAAAACAAGCAATGGTACTAAAAAGATGTTAAACTGTAAAATAAAATAACATAAATTAAAATAAAAAATAGAGATAAAAACAGAGATAAAAAAATTGAAGCACATTATCACAATCATTTATTGGATCATTACGTAATGCTTGAGTACCAATGTATATAAAAATCGAGTAAACTTGTTTTTAAAAAAAATAGACACACACTTGCTAAGATAATATTCAGGTATCAATGTTTTTCTTGGCATGCTGAAAATATTTGAATACATATGGATGACAACATGTTTCATGATGTTTTGTCTGATTACTGTGGCTGTAGATGGCTAAACCTTTACTTGACACATCATTATCCTGCTGCTACACTAATCTGTCTGACAATTTTTGTGAAGCCTGTTTTGTAAACATGTTTGTGCAGAAGTCTACACAGAGTAACATAGGGAACTGCTAATTACCACTGTAAGTTCAATACTTCAGCATCTGATTATCTATGAGCTACCACTGCCATCAGCAGCACAAATCAGCTTAGGAGCACTGTGATTAAGGAGTAGAAGAAAAAAAAACAAAGAACTATAGTTTTCTGTTGCACATCTGCATGTCTGTATTACTCTTGTCAAAACATGGCCATGATTTCTGAATTATATTTACCAACTTAACTAATCTGTTTAAAGTAATAGGTCTACGATACAGTGTTTACACTTGCGCTGTGTGACCAATTTTGTTAACCTATTATCACAGAATCTATCACTGTCATTCTGTAATGCACTGTTCTATGTGTGACTTGCATGTTTGCCTTGCCAATGCACATAGTGCAAGTATGAGACAATTTGAGGGTGCAATCATCTCGACATGATGTTACTGAAATGTTTGTTTGATAACCCACTGGTGTACAACTGTTAATTTGTATGTCATCCCATTATGTGGTACATGTCAATGTCCATCACAGCAACACAATATACAATAAAGACGGTATTTACATTTCATTATAAAAGTATGTAATTGCATGTGACAACCATAGTGATGTTACATTGTTCTTTGCACACATATGAATGTTTTGCATAACCTGTGTTGCACAGTAACATCTCTTACAAGCATTGCTCTTTACAAATATTCCAATGTCCAGTTTCACGTAAGTATTATCTGTCTTCTGTGGTGCTTGTGACTAGTACATTGCCCTCTAGACTGTGTAGCACAGAAAGGTAGGAGGTCCCATACCCAATGTGGAAGAATTTTGTGTGTGTATGTGTGTGTGTGTGTGTGTGTGTGTGTGTGTGTGTGTGTGTGTGTGTGTGTGTGTGTGTGTGTGTGTGTGTGTGTGTGTGTGTGTGTGTGACTGTGTGTAGCACTTGGTGGTGGTGTAGCCATTTCTCCTGTGAATAATACTTTTTAACTGTTCTCGCAGCTCCCTTATCCCAATTTTTTACAGAAACATCCTTTATGAAACACACTGATGAGATCATCCTGACCAAAGTGCACTCTTTCATCTTAACAGTCGGACTTCTCCTCTGTTTGGGACTGAGCAACCTAGACAGATAGGAAGCTAGATGCCCAGCATGGAAGACGTGTGTGTCTGTGTATATGAGACTGTGTGACACTTGGTGGTGTGTCCACTTTTCATGAGAATAATACAGTAATAGATTGAACTGTTATCACAGCTCCCTCATCTCAATTTTTATAGAAACATCATGTATGAGACAAATTGATGAGGTCATCCTGAAAAAATGCACTCTGTCCTGTTCCCAGTCAGACTTCTCCCATGGTGCTTCTAACTAATACAGTGCTCTTTGGATTTTGTAACCTAGACAGGTAAGTAGTTCAATGCCCAGCATGGAAGACATATGTGTTTGCATGAAACTGTATGTATCACTCGTGGTGTGTCCACTTTTCCTGAGAATAATACCTTTAACTGTTCTCACAGATCTGCTATCCCAATTTTTTACAGAAACATCATGTATGAAACACACCAATTAGGTTATCCTGACACAAGTGCACTCTGCCCCCTTAAGAGTCAGACTGCTCCTGTGGTGACTGTAACTGATACAATGCTATCTAGAGTATAGGTAGGAGGTTCTATGTCCATCATGAAAATGGTCTGTGTGTGTGTGTGTGTGTGTGTGTGTGTGTGTGTGTGTGTGTGTGTGTGTGTGTGTGTGTGTGTGTGTGTGTGTGTGTGTGTGTGTGTGTGTGAGAGAGAGAGAGAGAAAAATGTCGCACTTGGTGGTGTATCCGCTTTTTCTGAAAATCATACATTTAACTGTTTTCACATGTCCCCTATTCCAATTTTTGCAGAAACATTATGTTTGAAACATACTGATAAGGTCATCCTGACAAAACTGCCCTCTCTCCCTTAAGAGTTAGACATCTCTGTAGCACTTGTGCATATTACACTTCTCTCTAGATTGTGTAAGTAGATATGTAGGAGGCTTGATGCTCACCATGGAAGACTTGTGTTTGCGTAATGCTTTTTGCTGTCTTCAATTCCCTTGAAGAAAATGCATTTAAAGGTGCACAAATCTCCCTTATACCAACTTTTATGGAAACATCCTATATGACCCTCTCCCCAATAACCAGAATTATTCTGTGGCACTTGAGACTTGTGCAGCACTCTCTAGATTGTATGACTAGATATATAGTAGATTTGATACCCAATATGGAAGACTTGTATATGTGTGTGTGTGTGTGTGTGTGTGTGTGTGTGTGTGTGTGTGTGTGTGTGTGTGTGTGTGTGTGTGTGTGTGTGTGTTTGTTACTGTCTCCATTTCCCCTGAAGAAAAAGTATTTAAATGTGCACACAGCCCTTTTAAAGACTCTGTATGACACACACTGATGGGGTCATTCTGACAAAAGTGCAATCTCTCCCCTTAATAACCAGATTTCTACTATGGTGCTTGCAACTAGCACTTTGCTGTCTAGACTGTGTAACTACATAGGTTGGAGTTTCAATACTCACCATGGAAAACTTGCATGTTGGAGCATTTTTGAGTGAGGATGTTTACAATTAGGTGAGCATGTGCTCAATCAAATTGTACTCTGGATAAATGTGTTAAAAATCATAGATGACTATACCACCCCCTAATCCCATCTTTCACATCCATGACTTCATTGCAACAGAAGGGTGTAACTATGCATACTTGTTGCACTGTAATGATCACAATTGCCTATGCATTATATATATATATATATATATATATATATATATATATATATATATATATAACTTTTCTTTTAGGTAATACTATGTCCACAAATTTTTAAATGAATGCATCAAAAAATAGTGTCATGGGTTGAAAAATATCCATCTAATGTTTTTTAGGGAAAGTTATGTAAACGTGTTTAGTTGGATACAGGGAGGATGTTTCCATTCTTCAAAATGCAAGTGTTTTATGTGGCATCAATAGGGGCACACAATTACATTATATTGTCTGCCTACACCCCCAGTTCAACACACTCATGAGGTGAGGTCATTGTTTTGCAAGTGAACTGAAGGTATGTGAACGTCAGACTTGTCCTGTGTTGCTTGCATGTCTTACACTACTCTTCATAATGTGTAACAAGATAGGTAGGATGTTCAAATACAGCAATGCTTATCTTCTACAAGTGTGACTGCCAATGGAGTCTGGATTGTTTTACACATATTTGAAGTACCATCATTTACAAGCCATGATTAGCTGTAAAAATAATGCTACCAGATACATATCCTTGGCAATACACTGTGATATCATCCCTTCATAGATTCTGTATATCTCATTTGTAGTCATTATTCTCCTGTGGTGTGGACTGCTGATAATGTGCTGTATAGATGGTGTAAGTGGGTAGGTAGGTGGTTTGAGTCCACTGATATCATTCCTTCATAGATGCTGTATGGCTCACTTGTACTCCGTATTCTCCTGTGGCGCTGGCTGCTGGTAATGTGCTGTATAGATGGTGTAAGTATGTACGTAGATGGTTTGAGTCTGCTGATGTCATCCCTACATAGATGCTGTATATCTCATTTGTAGTCATTATTCTCCTGTGGTGCTGGCTGCTGATAATGGGCTGTATAGGTGCTGTAATTGGGTTGGTACATGGTTCATCTCAATCACTAGTTGAAAAGTATGACAGTAATTACTGTCATATACTGTTGGCCACCTCACAATCACCTTTATATGTACTTTTAATTATAAGTCTGAATTACAGTGGCACTCTATGACACTAGAACATCTTAGCATCAAAAAGGAAAATAATGTCTGGCCACACAGTGATTGCATACTCTTAACATACCTGCAGGATGTCACATTTGGAGTGCACATTGATAGTGTGCTTTGTATATTGAGCAACTACATATGTCAGATGTTGGAGTCCAGCTGTAACTGTGTCTTTCACCCTCATATCCTCTATACTATTCTGAAAAGACCTGTATCATACTTGAGTGGTCCTGTGGTGTGTGCATTCAGTACTGGCAATTATAGCATACTTATACAGACAGATTTGTGTTCAGTTCTGGGTCAGTCTATGTCTGGAAACAGCTTCCTTGGCAAAGAAGCAGGCATGGTGTAATGCTCAGTGTTGTGCAAACAGTAATGTGTAGCTCCTTTCTGGCATTGTGAATAAATCAGTTTGTTCATATTATATTCATACCTCCTCTGTTAACACACACATTCAGTTCAGTTATTTGTGATAGCCTCCATGGTTATCTAAAGTGGTGCAGGTTGTGAATACAAGGGTCTGGAGAGAAGTATGTATAATAGGCAGATGTTTGAATCTGGCAAGATCTGCCTGTCAGACAAATCTGTCAAATAAGAGTAGCTTACACTCAAAAGGCTAGCTTTTTTCAGGCATTTTCATACAAGGTAGGTCATTAATATACCTTATATGGTATGAGATTGCTGTATGCCCTTCGAGAGGGTTCTTACATGTTACATGACTGATATGTGTATATCTGTGGCACCTATGATTGTTATGCATCTCTCTAATATCTGTTTGGGCATGTATTTGAAAATGACATGATGCAAATGTTTTGTAGGTCATTCCTTGCTCATATGAATTACCTATTCACAAGTTAATTATGCTCTGTACTGCATGTCTTCCTCCAGACATGTGTTAAAGAATACAGTTGTTTCTGTCACAATATACAGCTTAACGTCAGATGTGTGATTCCATAAACATTTCTTACTTTATGGCATGCTGTGAGACCATCAGAAAATGTGACTGGTCCTCTGTTGAAACACTTCTTCTTGTGTTGCTGCTGTTAAATTGCTGTTATGTTACTGTTTCTTGTAATTGCATGTGAGCATGCCCAGTATTACTATGGCAGATGTATGCAAATCAGCAATGGCAAAACTTGACTCCTGACATATCATCTGTTCTGTGTTGTCATCGGTCACTTATGTATGTTGTTTGCTGTTAGATTGGCATGCAGCATTTGCATAACCATTCAACACTTACTTGTCTTTTACATGCTCATAGGTGATAATCCCCTTTGCTATTGGTGTCACTGTCATTTAGTTGCATAAACATGGTCATAGGTTCATAGGTTCATAGGTTTATAGGTGTTTACTAGGCTAATGACCACAAGGTCCTTTTTAAACCTAGCCATGCATCTCAAATCTCTGACAAGTTTTAATACCCTTGATAAGTGTAAGCATGGGCCTGGGAGATGAAGCATTTACAGGTTACCTGTGTCCATTAGAGACATAGGTGCCAAACCAGGTATGAATTTCTGGATTCCCATCCAACTGTCCAAGTTGCACTTGAATTGGGTTAGGGAGAAACCATATCCAATTCACATGGCTGGGGAGCCTATTCCATAGACGCAGTAGTCTCTGGGATACATACCTATCTTTCCAGCAGGTCCTATTTATATCACAGGCAAGGTTTAAGTCTTTAGAATGGGTAATTCTGGTGCTGTTTGTTTTGTGGATATACAGGAGGTCCCTCAGAGTGGGGTCTGACAATGCCCTGTATATCAGGCATAGATCTCCCCTCAAAAGCCTGTAGGAGGCAGAATACAGGGATAGGGTATTGAGGCAGTCTGCATAGGACATTTTACTTTCATCCTGTAATCTTTTAGCGAGAAACCTCTCTGGACATTCCAATTGTTGGATATGCCTGGTTAGGTACATAACAAAGGGGGCATTGTACTCAATGAAATGTCTGATGGATGCCAAATACAGTGGAACAATGACTTCCTTGGACTTAGATGCCATACCTTTGTTTATAAGTTGCCCAACACAGAATGATTTCCACACCACTGTAGACACATGAGGTCAAAGGCTAGATTACTGTCTGTGTATGTCCCTAAGTCCCTGACTACTGGGTCAACTCTAAGGGGTGTGTTATCAATATGATAGTTGTCAGGGATGGATGACTTATCAAAGGATATTGTTATGTATTTCTTGGCATTTAGTTTTAGTCCATGACTCTGACACTAGTTATTTGCCTGTGTCAGCATCTCCTGAAGAACATTTGTGTCAGTGAGAGATTCAACAATAGCTCCTAATCTGCAATCACCTACAAATTTAGTCAGCCAGAGACCACTGACATTGGCCTTGACTTCTGAGAGGAAAAAGGAACGGTCCAATGACTGATCCCTGAGGGACTCCACTTGTGAATGGCCTCTGTGTAGAGGTGGACTCCCCAATTCTAACTTCCTGGGTCCTGTTTGTGACCATTTCGCTATCCACTGGGTGACATACAGGTTTGTACCTAACCTCTTGAGCATGTCAACAATGCCTGAGTGGAGTATTCTGTCAAATTCCTTTGCCAGGCCAGGTAGACAGTGTGAACAATTTTACCCTTATCCATTGCTTTGGTGACCTTCTCAAAGAAGTCACCAGGTTGAGTAGACACGATTTGCCCTTGATGAAACCAAACTGGGTTGGGTCCAGTGTCTGAAGATTTACTATATCTCTGTTGATCATCTCCATGATGATTCTTTCCATAGCTTTACATATAAGACATGTGAAACGTATGGGTCTGTTGGTTCTAGGTTCTGAAGATGTCATTTATAAGTTTCCTGATATTACAGCTGTGAGGGCCTTTTGCTGTTGTACATACATGATAAGGTGGATAATACAGTGATACTGTCAGTTTACATACACAGATTCCCTGTATATACATCCTTATATGGTATAACTCTATTTTCTGCATTCATCTCTTAAAGTATCTTCTGACCTTGCTAACTGTTATCTGAAGCCAACATTTTATTAACACATATATCACATTTTCACTCTCTTTTGTTACAGTGTAGCTTTAAATCCCTGTCATGTCCTTTATTACCATGTTTGTTATTATTTATGTGCATAACTGTGGAACTGATAAGTTCACATTAATCATCATTGCATCAATATTGCAGGTTTTATGTCAGAAAAAATTCTAATACACTTATGTCACATTTTCCTGTGGAATATGAGTACACTTTAAACATTTCCCCTCTCCAACATCACTAAATCATTAGAACACATTTTGTGTAAAGATTCCCCATTTCACTTCTGATTCTATATTTTTTCCTCTACTTGCCCTTAATATGTCTGGGCGACAGCAAGTGCTCATATCTGAGTGTTGCGTATATGCAATCCACTTTGTTTACATTGCGTGCTCATGCTTGCGAGCACCTTTCCACGGCCGTGAACACAATTGCTGGTCACAAAAAAGGAGCTTGCAGCCATGATGAGCAATGTGCATATTCACTTAACGCTCCTGCTCATCACTCTAACATGCTTACATCATGTAGGAGTAGAGTGGCATCTAGACGATTGTTAATAAATCCCAAGGAGAGTGTTCATGTCTGAATTCAGAAGAGTAAAACAGTGTAAGAAACTTCTCTGTGTGGAAGATTTTCAGTCCATATATTTCTAGTTAATCACTGTATATTAATCAGATCAGACAATAGTAGTAGAAGTAACGAACGACTGTAAACTCGTCTTAAGTCACAACAAAACAAAACAAAAAGTAATAATAGAAAATATATAATTGTACAGCATTACTAAGTATTCGAAAGTAATCCAAGCAAGGCAGGCAGTCTGTTTCCAGTCGAAAATCCTTTATTAAGTACACAGACAGAATTCAGAAGAGTAACAGACAATAAGTCTGACAAAATAGAATTACAAGAAACAGCATGTAGGCATGCGACTTGTTACAGCATAGCTAAAGAATGGTGGATAGCTTGAGGACATTGAGACTTGCTTAGCAGGCACCTGAAGAACCATTTGATCCACTGTGCTTTGCCTCAGAAAACATATTTATTTAATTTATGTGTTCTGTTCTCCTTCATTTATAAACTACATCCATAATTGTAAATATATCCTGTATGAAGATAATTTATGTTTAGTGTTCTGTATCTTCTCTTTGCAGGAACTCTGTTCTCTACAGGTATTCCAAGGACATAAGTCAGTCCCATCTTGTTACCAGCAGCCTACAGTATTAAAAGCGTTACTAAGTTAAACAGTCCTACATTAAAGTCATAGTTCCTTGAGCAGGTAATCAATTATCTTTTCAGTTAACCCACTCTCCCATTTATGCCTTCACCTAATTTCTTTTTACTTTTTTGTCACAGAACTGCCTGCATATTTAACTTTTAACATAAAAACATAATGCACATGATGGAGCAGGATATTCTACATTTTTTTGGTTTGATTTTTTATATGACACAAATACTCAGAATGTATGTTTTATATATAGACGTTCTTGTCTACTTGTGAGCTTTCATGGTTGGCATGTCTTTTTAGCATACCTTATATATGTCTGTGCTATATATATTTTGACTAAAATGGTCTATCTTTTTTTTTTTGATGGGGAGGCTATTGCTTTTTCTGTTTTGACTTGTTTTTCAACATATTGTTACTCAGTGTTCAGTGTAAGTTTCTGAACAAACATTTAGTACAATTAGATTGATGAGAGCTTGTCTAACATTGCACATTTCTTTTGTGATTTTTAAATACATATTTACTGAATTTTGGCAGTAGGCCTACTCTGTACAATGAATTTCATGCAAATATAATTTTTTTTTATGTACTTCGGATGTTAGCAGGATGGAGTGGGTAGAGAAGAGTGTCAGGAGTGATTTGTGACAGACGAGTACCAGTAAGAGTGAAAGGGAAGGTCTACAAGAGGGTAATGAGACCAGCTATGTTATATGGGTTGGAGACAGTGGCATTGACAAAAAAGCAGGAGTCAGAGCTGGACGTGGCAGAGTTAAAGATGTTAAGATTTGCACTGGGTGTGGCGAGGGTGGACAGAATTAGAAATAAATATATTAGAGGGTCAGCCTAAGTTGGAAGGTTTGGAGACAAAGCCAGAGATGCAAGATTACATTGGTTTGGACATGTGCTGAGGAGGGATGCAGAGTATATTGGGAAAAAGATGCTAAGGATGAAGCTGTCAGGTAACAGGAAAAGAGGAAGGCCTAAGATAAGGTTTATGGATGTGGTGAGAGAGGACATGCAGGTGGGTGGTGTGACAGAGCAAGATGCAGAGGACAGGAAGAAATGGAAACAGGTAATCCGCTGTGGTGACCTCAAATGGGAGCAGCCGAAAGAAGAAGTATGTACTTTGGATGTTGTGGCTTTCATTTTAAATACACAGTAAAAGAATGCCCACTCTATGTGCTTGAGACCACCTGATGAATATAAATTTACAGTTTCAACGCTTTACAAATTGCTATATCCCATGAGCCTATTATATTCTCAACCATGTTCTATGCTGATGTCATTCTTCTGGCCACATATTTTGTTGCCACTTTAGCCATTTTAAAAGATAGCATCCATTATGTGTCCTTTGCTGTCTGCACTGAATGAACATTTTCCAGGAACACTTAGCCACATTCCTCACTCTTTTCTCACAACACTGGGATGAAGATGGAATCCTAATCTGTATTTAAGTGTGTCCGTATAATTAGCAGTGTCTATGAACCACAATCATATCAGCAATTTAAATAATGCTGCTGCCAAGCCCTGCCATATTTTTAAACTGCCAGAAAGCCAAGAGTAATAGCCAAAGAACCACATGTAGTTTCAAAACCAGATTGCAGATCACTGATTCATTATTTTACATGGCTCAGCACTGTTTGGCCCACATCTATCTATCTTGTCAGATTGACCTTTGCCCCAAAATAATAATCTAGCGTTCTTTTAATTTGTTTAAATTATTACTACTCTACAATAGAAATGGTAATCTGTTGCATCACTTTGCCCCTCTATTCTGAAAAATGTCACCTTTGATATTTGAATATGCCAATTCTTGTTGAAAATTGTATTAATATTTCTCATGCTGATACTGTGCATTGCCACATTCATTCCTACCATATACAGTAATACTTCAGCGTTAGAAATTGTATTTCTACAAATCTAGTCTCCTCATTTAAATCTATCATAGAGTGAAGTTTGAACATTAAAACGAGGAAGATGTCAGCAGTCAGATTACAAATATCAATGGGAAACACAGTACAAGGTAAAGCTGGCCCATCCATCGAGACTAAGTGCTCTGTCTAAAGACATTACATGCTGTCTTGTTTTGAAATGAGAGGAAAACTACATGGCTAAGTGATCTGATACCTTGTTCATGTGCATTTTTACTAAGTTAGCTGCCCTCCTGTTTTGTGTTGATTAACCTGATTATTTGAGATGTCCTGTCTTGCTCCCCTTTTCACAGTTACTATCTCTATTGTTAGAGTGTTCTCATCTGATAAAAAAACATTGGTTTAACATGACATGTTACCACTACAAATATTTTATCATTTAATAGTAGAAGTTACAGTGTATATCAACTTTTCAGAAACTTATTAAAGCATGACCTCCATATGAACAAAAGCAGCGCCTTCAATGCTTTAACGCACATTTTTTCCTTAACAGAAACAAAACCTCTTCGCTATGATTATGCTTTATCAAGAAAACGTGTTTATATCTGTATACATCTATATCTATGTATGTATATCTCTAAGCAAATCTCTACCATGTTTGGTCAATTCCCACAACATCAACTAAAAAGACAAGCTTAAAGGCTGGATTCATTCATGTTTAAACTAAGTGAAGCTATCTTGTTGCTGAACTATTTAGTAGTCAGTAAAGGGTTCTACAAAATGTATAGATTCGCCAAATGCAGATAAACAGCAGAATATGCTAATGACAGCATAAAGAGCTGAAATAATGCTAATTAACCAATCAGATATGGTGCAGTTATTCAGGAAGCTATAAAGCTATAGTGTACACTCAATGCAGACCTTTGCCATGTGCACCAAAACTCTTTGGAATACAGCACAATTGCACTTAGAAAAAAACATGCTGAGTTTACTATAGCTATTATTATGCTATTTATGCAACAGGCTTTAAATCACTATGATGCTGCTGCCAGGCCTCAGGCAAGAAGAAGAAGGGTGTTTAGACCCCATTTGACTTATCATGTACTGCACAAGACAGAAATAGCGGAGAGATACAGGGTGGACACTGAAACATATGAGGGAATATGTATCCTCTGCCACCGCCTCCTCAGGCCCCAAGGATATCAAGGAGAAACCAGCCCAGTGGAAACAAAGGTATATTTGTGTATTATAGTTACTGGTACTTTCCAGAGATACACAGGGGGTATATTATGGGTGTTACACTCATCAACCTCAAGGATATTAAATCTTATTTAAATGCAATGCTATTACATGCAAGGGATCACATTTCTTTCCCATACACCCCACAGGAGAAATCAGGAACTATGCTGGAATTCTATGCTGTAGCACACTTCCCTGATGTCTTAGGGGCCATAGATCACACATATATAGAAATAAAAGCCTCACCTGGTGAATAGGACATACATCAATAAGAAAGTGTTTCACTCCATTAACTACTGGGTTGTCTGTAATGTCCAAGGGATCAAGGGATCATTCACAATGTCTGTGAAGGTAACCCAGGCAGTTTCCATGGCCCACACATATGGCGCACCTGTAGCTGTATTCCAGGTTTGCCAGGGGTGACATTCCAAAAGGGCATCTAGTAGAGGATGCAGATTATGAATTTGAGCAGTGTCTCATGACACTCACAAAAACACGCACAACCCACTGGGCAAGGATACAATGAGGCCCATGCTCAAACTAGGAGTATCATAGAACATATGTTTGGATTTCTTAAATCAGGGTTCCAGCATCTAGACACATTAGGAGGTACAACACAATATGATCCAGGGACCTCTGCCAAAATACTTACAATTTGTGCCATGTTACACAATATATTCCCCAGGAAACAGCTTCAACAAGGACAGCCAGAGGCAGGACCACAGTTTCAATGACCACAGGCAGAGCCAGCAGCAACAGGTAGAGATGAGGAGTCTGAAAGAGAATGACTAGCTGCAGATGGTGCTGACAGATGGAGACGTGCACAGTATGTCCTGGCTCTGGCTAAGAGGCAAAAGACAGCACACACAATCACTACCTAGGTCAAAGCCTAAAATGCTATACACATACAAATAGGAAAATTGATGCATTTTAAATAGTACAATCTTTACCTAACCATGTAATGGTGGTGTTCTAATAGCATCAGACAGTGACAACCCGAAGGACATGATTTGTAGGTGCAGTAATGACAAGGCAAGTGTGGGACCTGTAAAGAAAAAAAAAAGTTATAGAACTGATTATTCTCATATGGAAATATGTATATGCCTCTAAGGACAGCATTTGTCTGAGGTGTATAGTTATGTCAATAATATCTCCTCTGTTAGATTTTTGTAATATACAATTATATATTAAAAACAATAGTGGGCATCAACATTTCAGTTGACCACCATCTATAAAACACAGGACAGGTCAGTTATACCCTCATGTGTACAACTGTACCAAGAAGCAAGACTAAAGTGCCTAGTGCTTCTACTGCCTTAATTACAATAATAATACAAGCATTGAGAAGTGTTACCTGCCAATGGTTTACAGGTGTCCAAGATTTCACTTATTGCAGGAACTATCAGGATTTCACAGTCTTCCCCTCTTTGATGTACACCTACTAATGTTTTTAGTAAGTCTGAAAGTACATTGATTTAGGAGACCATCATTCCTAACATTCAAATGCTGGTTTTAATGGCCTTAGTTATTGCCCCTTAGTAAGATATGTTGCTCATATTCAAGGGAGTGCTTTAAGCATGGATACAGATAACATATGCAATAAAACAGATAACATTCTATAAAAAAGCATAGATAAGGGAATAAGGCACCATACAGAAAGAGAAGAATATACCTGAAGTGTTTGCAGTCTTTGCATAACATTGTGTGAGTAAATGGGTATCCTGTTGGCAATAACACAATCATCCAGCAATCTTTGTCAAACACGAAAGGACAACTTTGATAATGTGTTTATGTTGCGCATTGTCATTATCATCTTCAGTTATTGCTCTTATTACCTTTCTTTGAGGGTTCAAATCCATACAGGTTCCTGTTACAATATAACAAGGCTGATTAAACAACTGAAATGTACATTTAAATTGTTTGATTCTTAGTTTTTTAAATGTTTTTTCTTTTTCCTTTATCATTTGCATGTCATTCGACATTGTGTTCTGTTGATTGGCAGTGGTCAGAAGCAGTGAATGGTATTTCGCTGCCCAAAGTAAAAACTAACAAATGTTATTTGGACTGCCATCAATAACACAGTGAAGACTGGCATTGTTGCATTATCCTCAACAGTCTGGGCAGTAAAGGGTGAAGAAACTGAAGTTGTCATACTCCTATCTCTGCGGCAAAAAGTGTATATGCCTTGAGCTTAGAGAAACAGTACAGGTGATACAGAGTTTAAAACCTGTTCACACATCATTTTACATATGAGGGTGGTCATAATAAATCTTGTCATTCCTTTTGGTGTGTGAATGTGCTCAAGTAAGGTCAGTATTAACTAAAAGTGACAGACAGATAAGTCATTCAAAAGTATGTCAATATTAATTGTGTGTAATGTGTGAACAGTGAAAGCATTTCTTCTGTTTCCTGTGATCTTCTCCATTCCCATGGCATTAGCTAAAATCCTGAAATTGTGGGACATACATGATAGTACTGATGTGGGAAGGAGATGTCAGCAGGCTGAATGTATCATGGTAATGCAGTAGTAGCTCTGCTGATTGCTAGTGATACACTTTGAGTCATTTCAATTTTCTTCAAGTTGTTATTCAAAAAAGTTTTGTGAATGCTTCTGATAAATATTGCCTTCTGCATTTTGCATGCCACTTGGCAGCATGACATGAACTTTCATGGGTTAAAGAAAAATGTGAAAAATCTATATTTGGTTGCCTTATGTAGCAAAAACCAGTTCAGTGGCATTGCATGGCTGCCAGCACTCTGGATAGCACTCAATGAAGAAAATACACCTGTCAGGAAACTTTCTCTGTGGCACAAGGTGTAAATGCAGTGAGCATAGAGAAAAAGGACAGGTGATGCATTGCTCATATCCACTTGAATGATAATTTTACAGAGAGTTTTTTTGTTGTTTAAAAAAACAAATATTTTCAGTATTGCAAGACCATAACAACACGTAAGCTGTTGTGAGTCCCCTTTCACATTATTTGTCATGAAGTAGAAGCCCGATAATGTGTTCCACAAAGTACACTTCTGATGTTGCAGTAAGATGTGAAAAGGATGAATGTGTTATTTGAATGCACTTCTTGCTCTGGTCATTGTTACATACACCCATTAATTGCATTTAAATTACTGTCAGCTTTTTTCTCTATTATATATTTTCTTCTAATGCCTTTTCCATTTGCTCTCTGCTCATCAGTGGCCCTCATCACCATGGATAGTATTTACTGCTGAGAATGTATGTTCCAGATGTCCACTTCTGTGGCACAAGGTATAAATGAAGTGAAATGAGTGAAATACATCACTGGAGGCATTTTGCTGAGATCACGCTGCACTTATTTTCTATGTATGCAATGTATTTTTTAAATTATTATTAATCTGCCTTTACTCTCCCCTTGGCAGCATGGCTGGTGAAGAAGAGAATGGTGCTTAATTTAGAGCACAAAGATGGGGTATTGAGAAGTCTAGGATATTTGTGGCACTCCTTGTGAAGTGCTACAACCGTATATTGCTGCAGGGGGATGACACTAGGTCTGAGTATAAGGCTGAGGCATGGAATAGCTTACCCAAGGATGTCTCAACTGCAGCTGGCATTCTACACACTAAAGAACAATTACCACAGTAGTGACTTTAAAAAGCACAAGCAGGGCCTCCTAAGCTGATGGGAGGATGAATTTATGACTGCAAACACCCCACAGTTAAGTATAGTAACCCATAACCTGTCCGTACAGGAATAGCTTATTCCTGTATGGAAGGGACTGTTCCTGTATAGCACGGCAGTGCACCATGCATATGCATGAAGGCACGCTGCCATGCTGCAATATGTACACAGAAATGTGTACGAGCACAGGGGGCATGTTTGAGAGCAGTGCTGTCACAAGATACACGCCCCCTGCACACTAGAATTGCAGTACGGCAATGTAAAATGAGCGAGAACACTCGTAAAACACCCAACCCATCAGGGTAAAAAATCTGGATAAAGTCATAAGGGACAATCATCCCACAAAGCCATAAAACTGATAGAATAACAGGTTTAGCATAAGCACATAGCGCACACCTCCCAACCCGTCAGAGTAAGGAATCTGTACAAAATCCATAAGGGACAATCATCCCTACAAAGCCAGAAAGTTGCTAAAATAACAGTTTCAGCATTAGCATGGATATACTGAAGTGTACAAATTAAAAAACACAACAAATACATTTATTTTTAAATATGCAATAAAGTTTAAGCGTAGCTGCACGGGTGTACCCTTTGCTTAACTACACTTAGGCCAGATGAAACAGCAGGATAAGTTAAAAAGCAATAGATATCCAGTATAAACATAAATGCAATAGTGTAGTGGTTAGAGTGTATTCCTTACATGTAGTCATTCACAGCTCAAGCCTCACCAAAGCCATTTCCATTTTGTATGTGTAAATATTATTACGATTTTAATTTATTTGTATATTTATGTAGGAAGTAACTTATTTTTCTCAACCAGAGTAGTATATTAGGCCCAGATGTGAGGTGTCAGTGTAATAAAGTAGTGAAACCCCCATATAAACACAAGTGCCCCATATAGTATAGTCACACAAGAATAAATTAATTACAGCACATTGGAAGATGTCAGGGAAGGTAAATAATTCTATATTATGTAATGAATGATGAATCAGTACCATACAGGTGTTAGACCAATAAAATAAAACATAAGCAATGCTAAGCATTGCATAGCTATGCTGACTGGGTGTAAGTGTTGTTTACATATGAATACTAAGCAATGAATAGCCCAGCTTAGCTCAGCATTTTCAAAACCATCCAATCATGGCAAAGGGTGGGAAATCAGATTACTTTAAACCCTGCAGGTGGGACTACAGCCCACAACTGGTTGTAGCTCTCCACTGTATGCAGTATGGCAGGTGATGGAGAGGGCATGTACTTTCAGGCACAGTGCTGGGGCATACAGGAGTTTGGGTCATGGTAGGACTCCTGGTAAAATAACATGACATGAGACTGCTGCAGGACCAGTACCAGGGCTCCCAGTATAAAGTGAAAGCCTGAGAAAGTCTCACCCATGATCTCACCAGTGCCACTCATATCCCTCAGACTAGTGAGCAGGTCCGGCACCACTATGCTGACTTGAAACAGAGTTAGAAGGAGCTCTTGGAACAGTGGGTCCAAGAAGCAAGAGAGAGGGGAGATGTCTCAGCAGTGTGTAAGTATTCATAGCAATAATTGTTTACCAAAATCCAGCCTGTGTATGTGATGGATAGGTATGTATAAATGTGTCGCTATTTTCATTACAGCACCAGATGAGCGGGCTGTGAACCAGGATGCCCATGCTAGCAGGTTGCAAAGGCTGCGTCGCGAGGCTGGTGAGTAACAATCCTGCTTGTAGTAGTCATACCGAATAAATATAAATGAGTAAAATGTCACCTGGCACTATAAAAATGTGTATAGTTTGTACTGAATAAACCAGACAATATGGCAGTAATAGTCCCATATAGGTTATATTTAAATAAAAGTGTAACTGCCTGGCATAGAGTTCTAAATCCTGGACTGGTTGTATTTACTCTGGTATTGTATGGCCTGATATGTTGCATTCACCAAGATCTGATATCCCAATAGTACTGTTGTGTTGACCACTGTTTCTCACACTGTGCTACATAAAAATATGTCTAGGAATGTCTGTATAAGAATGTTGTAATTACAAGGTCAGATTGTACAACTACGAGAGAATTAGAAAGAAAACAGTGAAGGAAAAGGCAGTGGTGTCTAAATAGCTCACTCTGATCAAACACAAATTGTTGTATTTTTAGCAGACACAGCCATGGTTCGAATCCCGGGAGTGGTAGTAATGTGTATGCATAATCATACCTCTCAACTGTACAGATTTTCACAAAATGCCCAGATATTTAGCTCATATTTTGGCCTGTTCCTCTTTTTCCATGCAAATCACTGGGATGATCTCAGAATTGTAGTCACTATGTAATGACATAAATTTGAGTTTCAGACTTCAAATCTGACAGAAAATGTATTATAAAACAAATCCTGTTACTCAGGCAACTTTCTAAATTTATAAAAGCGATATTTAAAATATGTCCCTATTTGCACACCCATTTTGTCAAGCTTTGTCCAGATTTTTTGCATGAAGAGGTTGAGAGGTATGTGCATAATTTTAACTAGTAATCTGGGAATATGTGTAGAAACAGTCAGGTAGTGTTAACAAACATTCCCCCCACAGGTCTACCATTTAAGAGAAATAGAATGTAGCTATAAGATGGTTGAAAACATACCACTGCCCAAACCAAGGCCATAGGGTATTGTAATAATACCTGTAGAGTAATGGTTAGAGCAACGATCATTAAAGTTATGAGTCATGCAAGGATATAAACACACAAATCAATGGGTATGTTTTACACCAAACCTACTATTGGGACATATGTCCTATTGTTCAGCAAATATTGAAATGTGTTTCTATTAATGCTCCATGTTGAAATACTATCATTGGCGGCCTGCTGCTATCAATGTAACCTGCATGCCATTGTAATTGCCACTGTGGTTCCAGATATGCATGTGTTCTGTTTGCTATGACACTGCTCCAAATCTGTTGTTTTGGGTTAATGGGAATATCTATGCATGCTGTTATAAATAATCCTGGATTGTGTTGACTATTACTATCCCAGATATGTTCTAAAACTGCAACACCATAGCACCTTTTGGGAAGGCCGGTCCCAGCAGACCCACCTCTCCCACCTCATCTGGCCATGGCACCGGGCCCCAGCACATCTGGGACCCACCCCGGGACCTCCTCGTCCACTGGTCCTGCACTACCTTTGGGTGGAACTGCCTCAGGGGGATGGGGCTTGTCCCCCACCTGGGAGCAGGCGCAGACAGGATACCATCACCCAAAGCCAGGTCCAGGGATCTGTATGTAGCGAGCTCCAAAAGGAGTTTGGAGATCTGCTATGCCAGCTTGAGGGATGCGTGACACAATAAGAGGGTCAGCCTGCCTCTCCTGCTTGTCCCCCAGCACAACCACCTTCAGGGTCATGAATACTCACACACTGTCCCTAGATCTGGAACCTTATACAAACATGTATTTGGCCTGTGTCCAGAAGTCTTGCTGTTAGAGGTATTCCTGCCTGCTGTCTGTAACACTGCTGCCCCCACATATGAAGGATGTCTTCTATACAGGCAAAGTAAAGTACAACGTCCACATGATGTAGTTATTTATAGTAGTGGGTTGCTATGACATTGGCTATTGGAAGAACTACACAGCTGCCTGCATGCAGTTACCAAGGGGGGAACAGCAATTGGTGTAGAGGCCATCACCTGAACATGAGCATCACCTACAAAAGCCATGGTGCAACCTATTCAAACCACCTTGATCCCAGTATTTGTAATAATGGGACAGATGATTATGAAAGATGCATATGTGCCATCAATACTTGCTGTAATGATGTCCTTCTGAACAACTGCTATGGCCATAACATCTGGCTCAGTCTGCAGTGGGCTATACCTGTCAACTGTGCAGATCTTCACAGAATGTCAAGATATAGCCATCATAGTGTTTGTTCTGTTCATCCAAACATCCATATAGGTCTGGCAAATAGCTGGAGATGGAAGTAATTAAGTAAAGACAGACACATGAGTTTCAGACCCCACCACCTTCAGAACAGTGGTGGTGCATCATGCTACAAACTTCATAGGCTTGTAATAGGCATATCTACAGTCTGTTGATCCAACACTGTAGTTTATTAAAAAGCACACTCTGACGTCTCAGCTATAACAAGCCTTCAAGGAGTATAACATTGTACAATACAACCTGCCTAAATACACCCTTCAATTAAACAATTACATTTAAACAATATAATAAAACAATCAATTAATCAAATTAGATAAGATATCTCCAATTAATTTCATTGTTTAACCCATTAGGAGTTAAAGTGTCAAATTTTAAAATATATGTTGACTCATTTACCAGCAATTGATTTTTTTCAAGTCATGTTCATCATTATATGTAATATTTTTTTCTAAAATAGTACCCTTAAGATCCCCACTATTGCCATTATGATATTTATTAAAATATGCAGCTAAAGCACTTTCCTTTTTGTTTCTAATTATATCCCTGATATGTTCCAACAAACGTATTTTAAAGGGTCTCTTGGTTTCACCTATATAATTTTTTTTACAAGAACATTTCAGGGCATAAATAATGCCCCCTGTGTTACAACAGAAACTCTCCTTAACTTCAAAATACTTCCATTATTTTTTTTAAAACTCTTACTAATAAAATTACATGCTTTGCATTTTCCACATGGTTTAGTACGTAATTCACTTAAATTCCTCTATATTAACCACAGGAATTATTACTTTTGATTTAACTAGCAAATCCTTGTGGTTCCTACCCCTCCTATAAGGCATAATAGGAACCCCTAATTTGTCAGCAAATCCATCATCTAACCCAACAATATATCTCCAATAAAAAACTAACAATTTTTTAAGTATTCTACTAAAGCCACTAAACGTTGTAATGAAGTATATACTTTTTCTTTGACAATTGTGTCTTTTATATATAGCCTACCCACTGATTGTTGTGCTTTTCTGCTAAAAATATATTCAGTAAAAAATTTATCCCAATATTCTTCCATTTGCATGTTATAACCTCTTATTTTAAACATATTAATAGTATTAACCATTTATTTTTATAATCAATTTCATTATTACATAATCTATATATATATATATATATATATATATATATATATGTATTTATATATATATATATATATATATATATATATATATATATATATATATGTATAAATTCTCCAAAGGGTATAGAGCTAATAGTGTGCGGAGGGTGACAGCTCTCAGCCCTTTCATAATTTGACTCATTTTCAAATTTCCTATGAACTCTGGTACAAATTCTTTCATTGTCACTACCATCCAAGTATACATCAAGAAAAGGGACACTTTTACCCACCTTTAAACCATTAAATTCCAACCCAAATATGTTGTTCCCCAACATGTGTACAAACCCTTCTATTTCATTTTCACCTCCTTCACACAAAAAAAACAAGTCATCTATTAATCTATAATATAAGATGACATACATATGAAAAAATTAATTCTGACATTTTTATAATATGTTACAGTTTGCTATAAAACAAGAGTATACTGAATTTAAAAATGCTGACTTTAATTTAACAACAGAAGAATGGAAAATGCTTAAAAAATTTAAGTGTTAGACATGACATCATTTCTAAACCTGCCGACAAAGGCAATAAGTTAGTTATCATGAATTATGATCAATATATTAACATGTAATAAACATTTAGAAGATGAAACAGCGTATGAAAAAGTAAAGATGAGTATGTATACACAATCAGTTGAGGAATATTTGAAGCTAATAATTAAAGGCAGAAGACTGGGATATTTTTCTGACAAAGATGAGAAGAAAATGTTTGGAGTGTCAGGATGCGAAATGGCCTATTTTTACTGTCTCCCTAAGATTCACAAGTCAGTGTATGACCCACCTGGTCATCCTATTGTGTCAGGGAGATAATATTTTTTGTCTAAGATAGGTCAATTTTTGCATTCTTACCTAGGTTCATAGGTTCATAAGTAGGTACTAGGCTATTAGCCCAAGGGCCTATATAAGCCTAGCCAAAAAGGTACCCTGGCTTTCGCCACCCAAGAAAATTATTCTCCTGTGTCCCTGTTGACCGGAACCACAGAAGTGATCCCTGGGGTGAATTTCCTATTTCCCATCCAATCATAAAGATTTTTCTTAAAGAGTGCTAATGAGGAGCTCTGTTTGACATAGATAGGTAGTCTGTTCCAGAGTATGGGAAGTCTCTAAGACAGGAATCTATCCCTCCAGCATGTTCTGTTTATTGTGGTGACAAGGTTTAGGTCCCTAAGGCATGTAGCTCAGAGAGATTGGGATTTCTTTAAGTGGAGCATGTCTAGCAGCTCTAGGTTTGACATAGCTTTGTATGTTAGGCAGAGATCGCCTCTGAGAAGGCGATATGCGATGGAGTAAAGCTGCCGTTTTTTGAGATGGTCTGCGTAGGGCATCTGTTTGAGGCTAGTAATCCTCTTTGTTAGATATTTCTGAGGCCTTTCCAGTTGTTGTAGATGTCTTGTGAGGTACATACCAAAAGGGGCGTTGTACTTTATAATGGGTCTAATGAGTGATGAGTAGAGGGGAACAATGACCTCTTTTTTTCTTGATGAGAATGAAACCTTTTGTGATGAGGTGAGCCACGTAGAAGGATTTCCTGACCACTGTGGGGATGTGATTATCAAAGGAGAGACTACTGTCTACCTGTGTCCCAAGGTTTCTTATCACACTTTTGGCATTAAGTAGAGTACCACTTATGTGGTAGTTCATGGGTACAGAGTTTTTACCAAAGAGGATGACAATACACTTTTTGGCATTGAGTTTCAGGCAATGGCTTTGAAACCAGGCATCTGTCTCAGCAAGGCCCTTTTGTAGTATGTCCACATCATTAGGAGTTTCAATTATGGCTCCTAGTTTGCAGTCATCTGCAAACTTTGTTAGCCAAAGACCTTCTGTGTTAGTCTCTACTTCAGAGAAGTAGATACCAAACAGGAAAGGACCCAGGACTGAACCCTGTGATACTCCACTTGTCACTGGTCTGAAGTCGGATTTGGAGTCTGCTACTTTCACAGTGTGGGTTCTGTCCATGAGCCAGTTGACAGCCCATCTTGTGACATAGGGATTTATACCTAGTTTAGTGAGCTTATCTATAATTCCAGAGTGGGGGATGGTGTCAAAAGCCGTGGTGAGATCTAGATAAGCTGTGTGAACCACCTTACCCTCATCTATGGCTTTTGTGACTGCTTCAAAGAAGTCAACCGGGTTTAGGAGACATGATCTGCCTTTTACAAACTCGAACTGGGTAGTGTCCAGAGTTTGGAGATTACCAGTATCTTTGATTATGAGTTCCATGATGATACGTTCCATGGCCTTGCAGACCAGGCTCGTCAGGCTAATCGTGGCTCCCCCTTTGTGGAGTGGGATAACCATCGCAGTGCACCATTCAGTGGCCGCAAAGCCTGAGGTGAGGCTATGATTGAACATGGTACTTAGGTAGGATGCCAGTTCATTCTGTAGTTTATGTAGAACGCAGCCTGGGATATTGTCAGGTCCCATGGATGCTGTGTTCTTGGATTTGGAGAGTGTGTTTTTTACCTGTGCAGCCGTGATTACAGGAACTTTGAATTCTTCCAGTATAGAGATGGGCCCTCTAGGGGGTGAGAGTGGGGGGTAAAGTTAGCACTGAACTTATCTGCTAGGATGTTGGCAATATCAGTTGGTTCTGTATATTTAGTGCCATTGTGCTGTAACTCAGAGCAGATCTGAGTGATGCCATTGAGATTCTTGACATAGCTATAGAATGCTTTGTGGTTGTCTTTTTTGCAAAAGTTTCTTTCTTTCTTCTGTTGTAGAGTTTGTTTATGTCAGAGGACCACCAGATTGGTTTCCTTGTTTTGGAGGATAGCATCTTGGTTCTATTAGGGATAGCATGAGCCATGCACTCATGTAAGTGCTTATAAAGTGCATTTGTGTGGGATCCAGCAGTTGTACCTCTATTGTCTGTCTGCATGGGTGTCATGAAGTTTGCCACTTCTGTCTTAAGAAGTGATAAGTTGGCTTTGGAGAAGTTTTTTACGGTGGTTTCCCTTATTGGGGGTAGGGGCGGGATGTGGATGTCTAGCGTGATTAGCTTCTGGTCGGATCTGACCAACGAGGAATTGACCTCTGGTGTGGAACACTGGTTGCCCATGCTGGTAATGACCAGGTCTAGGATATTGCTGCCCCTGGTGGGGGTGTGAATAAGTTGATCCAAGGTGTTGGAATTTATGAATTCCAGAAAACATTGAGCAAAAGAGTTGGTACATGAGTAGTTTTCCCAGTTAATGGTGGGGTAGTTGAAATTGCCCATTATTAGGGTGTTGTGTTTTACCCTAATACTTTCCAGTGTATCAAGAAATGAGCAGTGGGAATCCTGGGGCATGATGGGGGGTCTGTAGCAAGCTACAATTTGGATTGCAATCTTGCCCAGAGTTAGTTGCACTTGAATAATCTCGGATGCATTATGCTGTGCAACTAGCCTGGAGGTGTGAATATCCTTAATGAATATGGACATGTCTCCACCTTTAGTGCTTCGTTTTGGGTTAGGTGGCCGAAAGGTGTGGTATAAATTATAGCCTGGTAATGCAGGGGTGCTCTCTGGAGCTTTGAACCAGGTCTCTGTCACTGCACAGATGTTGATGTTCTCCATTTTAAGGAGTGCCTCGAGTGAGTGCATTTTGAGGTTTAGACTTCTAGCATTGAGTAGCATTACCCTCAGATTTTGCTTGCTTGTACCTGTTACGGTGGTAAATTTGTCATTTGAACCTTGCCTAAAAAAGGCACTATAGGGGTGGCAAGAGCCTTAGCAAGTATCCGGAATCCCAAGGACAACAGGTGCAGGCCATCTCTGGCAAAGCATCGTGGTCTGTCGATCAGTCGTCCCAGGCTTACAAATACTGGATCCCCTTAGAATGACACCAGAAGCTTAGCCAATTGTTGAAGTCAATCATTTTGTCCTTGTACTGTGGTATCATTCTGGGCGATGGCAGGATGCTACTCAGGGCTAAGGTCATACCTGTCTGGGCTACAGAATTGGAGAGCTCCTCCATGTCTCTTTTCATGTAGTCCAGGGAGGTACGTCTCAGGTCATTCACACCAACATGGACAATGACAGTGTCATATTTGTATTTATTGTGGAGTGACCTGAGTGCATGCGTTATGTGGCGGATCCTGGCACCTGACAGGCAGCTGACAGTAACTTTCTCCTTGTTTAGCCTGGTGAGTGGGACATCAGTGTGCCTGACTATAGAGTCACCTATGGCTAGAGTGTTGGGTACATTGTTATGCCTTATGGGCTGTGGTTGAGTGGCACACTGAGTTTGTGGGCTATGTGTCATCTGGGTTGTGTTGGGGGGTAGAGTTTGCTTGCGTTTCTGCTTTGGAGGTCCCTGACACTTGGGCAGGTTTTTATTGAGAGCCTCCATGAATGTAGGTGTGTGTTTTGTGTTTCTATGTGTGTGTTTTGGTCGTGTAGGTTTTGAGGGACTATGTGATGAGTGTGGTGCAAGTGTTTACCTTCTCCTCTTGACTGTCTAGTCCAGTCTTGGGTGAAGAGAGCTTTGCTTTCAATTTGGCTATATAAGTGCATCTCCCACAGGTTGTAGTGTTGGGTGGTAGGAGGAGAGGGTTGTCTGTGTATATGTGGCAATTGCTGCATTGTCCCGAGATGCCCAGATTCATCAGGTAGGCAGGTAAAATCACCGGGAACTGACCCTTAGACATGCCTGGATAGGTACTTATTTATTAAGTACTAAAAAAAACTGCTTTCCTCTAGACAAGTGAGGAAAGTTGAGTGATGTAGTAATATGCAGCTTATTTATTGCTTACAATGAGTTCTGAACAAGTGCTTAGTTCAAAGAAACAGATTTGAGTGCTAAAACTAGAAAACTGGCTAGTTCTAAGAAACAAAATTAAGCTAGAAGGCTTCCCTCCAAGACAGAAAGGCTTGGTGGCTCAGAAAACTACAAACAGTCTAGACAACTTACAGGAAAGGCAGGAAACAGGCTTAAGATTTTTTTTCCTTTCTCAGATGCTCTCTTTGTACACAGAAGGAGTGCCTGAAATCAGAATATGATCTCACTGCACTCAGTTGAGTGAGCAAACGAGATGGTCCCAGAAGGAGTATCCAAACACAAATTTACAAGAGGGGTGGGCAGTTTCAAAGCCATCAAGATTAACACCAAAACAAGACCAGGCAGGGTGGGTAGGGAACTAACTGAAAAAAACAGAGTCAAAATTTCCAGTTCAGTTAATATTCAATGCAACACAAATAAATCAATTAAAATGCTGTATTATTTGAAAAAAGTGCAGATAAAAGGTACTTAAATTCTCTTATACGTCCAGTTGAATACAGCTAGATCTTAGCCGGCCAAAGCTCAGGTTTTAAGCAGAAACTATTCCAAAATATACCACTTAAATAGGCAGTAACAGAATATCAGTGAATGAGACTAACCCCAACTGCAATTACTGTCTATGCAGGAATTCTAACAGGCAATAAAATCTAGCTAGCACTAACTGAAAATAACAGAGTCAAAACTACCAATTCAGTTAATATTCAATGCAACACAAATAAATCAATTAAAATGCTGTATTATTTGAAAAAAAGTACAGATAAAATATACTTTTTACCTAAAGTACAGCTGTTGCCAGTCTATTTACAGGCTGTATTTGACTTTTTAAATAAAATTAAAACTATCCAGTGGGGTCCTAATAAATATTGGATCATACTCAATGTTAAAAGTCTATACACAAATATTAGTCACCAGTTTGGGCTGGAAGCAGTGACAATTTTCCTTGGTGAAAGTCCAACAAATGAATTTGTAATAGAATTATTGCACTTCTGTCTTAAAAATAACTTTTTCATGTTTGCAGAAAATCTATTCGGACAGAAATAGGGCACAGCAATGGGAGTATCTTTTGCCCCTCATATGCCAATTTAAGCATGGGTCTGTTTGAAAATCAGTATGTATACAGGGGTGAATTTTTTCATATGTATGTCATCTTATATTATAGATTAATAAATGACTTGTTTTTTTGTGTGAAGGAGGTGAAAATGAAATAGAAGGGTTTGTACACATGTTGGGGAACAACAGATTTGGGTTGGAATTTGATGGTTTAAAGGTGGGTAAAAGTGTCCCTTTTCTTGATGTATACTTGGATGGTAGTGACAATAAAAGAATTTGTACCAGAGTTCATAGGAAATTTGAAAATGAGTCAAATTATGAAAGGGCCGAGAGCTGTCAGCCTCCGCACACTATTAGCTCTATACCCTTTGGAGAATTTATATGTATATATAGATTATGTAATAATGAAATTGATTATAAAAAATAAATGGTTAATACTATTAATATGTTTAAAATGAGAGGTTCTAACATGCAAATGTTGGAAGAATGTTGGGATAAATTTCTTACTGAATATATTTTTAGCAGAAAAGCACAACAATCAGTGGGTAGGCTATATGTAAAAAGACACAATTGTCAAAGAAAAAGTATATACTTTATTACAACATTTAGTGGCTTTAGTAGAATACTTATAAAATTGTTAGTTTTTTATTGGAGATATATTGTTGGGTTAGATGATGGATTTGCTGACAAATTAGGGGTTCCTATTATGCCTTATAGGAGGAGTAGGAACCACAAGGATTTGCTAGTTAAATCAAAAGTAATAATTCCTGTGGTTAATATAGAGAGGAATTTAAGTGAATTAGGTACTAAACCATGTGGAAAATGCAAAACATGTAATTTTATTAGTAAGAGTTTTAAAAAAAATAATGGATGTATTTTTGAAGTTAAGGAGAGTTTCTGTTGTAACACAGGGGGGCATTATTTATGCCCTGAAATGTTCTTGTAAAAAAAAAAAAAAAATTATATAGGTGAAACCAAGAGACCCTTTAAAATGCGTTTGCTGGAGCATATCAGAGATATAATTAGAAACAAAAAGGAAAGTTCTTTAGCTGCACATTTTAATATCATAATGGCAATACTGGGGATCTTAAGGGTACTATTTTAGAAAAAATGAATACATGAACATGACTTGAAAAATCAATTGCTGGTAAAGGTGTCAACATATATTTTAAAATTTGACACTTTAACTCCTAATGGGTTAAACAATGAAATTAATTGGAGATATCTTATCTAACTTGATTAATTGATTGTTTTATTATATTGTTTAAATGTAATTGTTTAATTGAAGGGTGTATTTAGGCAGGTTGTGTTGTACAAATGTTATACTCCTTGAAGGCTTGTTAGAGCCGAGATGTCAGAGTGTGCTTTTTAATAAACTGCAGTGTTGGATCATCAGTCGGTGGTTTTATTCTTCATTTGTTTCTTCATTTGTGGTGTTGTTGATATCTACAATCTGTCCCTCTATATCCCCCCTAATGTTAGGCTTTGTCCACATGTGATGGTCTAAGAGGTGGATAGGTCGGGTCACAGCTGAGGAGCCTGACACACCCTGGGGAAGGACAGCTCACATATGGCAACCACTAGATTGTCTGTCAAACAGTCATGTCTGTGCCACTGCTAGGCCAGTTAATGGGATGTTGCCCATATCCATATGTTACCTGTGAATATGAGTATTATACGTTTGTATTGTAAATCTAGGCTACCTATATAGGGCATGAGCATAGTAAAGCACTGTTGCAGATGTGTATGTTAAACTGCATGTGATATATTGAATTAATAACATTCAACTGTACAGTGTTCTGCTGGACAATGTTCACAGTTGTGATAGATATCTGTAGTCACATACACATATATTTGGGATATGTCAGCTATATTAATACTTAATCAAAATCGATTTCCCTGTTGTCACCCAGTGATGTGGACCAATGGCCAGAAGTCCTGGTATAATAGGTTGAGGTGTATGATTGAGCTGCAAGACTGTAAATACAGTGTGCCATACTTACATAGAACACAAATGTATACCAGGTATCCCCTGAGCATGTGTATGTATGCTTATGTTTAGCTGAAAGGCACAGAAGTAATAACATGGGTCACAAGCAGTCCGGAAAATAGGATGTGCATGTTGCACATGTGTGTAATATCACTGTCACTGCATACAGCAAAATAAAATGTGTACTGATACTGATTATTGCATTGCCATGACACTGATATGGGTACTACAGTAGGCGTGCTTACCAGGTAGTACTCAGAGAAGTGTACAACTGCGTTATGACCTACTGTCCATGCCTACCACTAACAGCTATATCAATACTCATATACATTGGATATCAAAGTGTGTACACCCCTGTTGAAATGCCAGGTCTGTGTGCTATATGCCAATGAGACCACAGAAAATCATGTCAGAATGTTTCTCACCTCAAATATGACCCATAACCTGTACAATTCTATTGAAAAAGAAACAAAGCCATTTCATGGAAGGTGAGCAACCATTGCCAAGTGAAGATGTGATATGATGTTAGAGTACAAACCAAGACAAATGGATGCTGTAATCATCTCAGCAAGTGTTTACACAACATGTCACTGTAAGGGTGTGCACACGCATTCAATTGGCCTACTGTACTGAGTATTAATGCCCATATGTTTTCACAGGACAGGTTGTTATGTTCCCTATTGAACTGAGCAGGCTATAGGGCACATCACAGGTGGGGATGGTGTTAACATGTACTTTTCTGGGGTCATGTTTCAATTGCACAACTATTATGCATTGTAACAGGGGTGTGTACACTTTATATCCACTGTAGCTATATGGAATCAGCAGTACCTGACCTATACAACCAGCCTCCACCAAAATTAGAGTAATCCCACTTGGTGGACAACAGCAAGACACAAAGCACATAATAGGTTCCTATTGTGGCTGTACAGGGACACATAGGTGCAGACCACAACTGGGAAGCAAGTGCATCTCTATCTGAGCAAGCATGTAGGTTCACAGGTAACTTCCTGTAAGGCTGACTATGACCAGAAATCAGACATATCCAAACCACCAAGGCCAATTGCAACCATGTCTCCATATATGTACGCAGTCTCAAAGGCAGTAACACAAGTCAACCTATACTGGGTGTAAAGCACACCTCATACATACATGCCATGGATACAGGCAACTTGCATCAGACAGGATAGGTGGGCACAGTGGCACCCTGTCCACAACATTTGTACAGGGGGATATGCACATCAACCACACTACTGCCCGCATCATTGGTGAGCATGTACATAATGCTGACTGATGGCAACAACAGCAAGTCTCCATGGGGCATGAGAACATCACAGTCAGCATCCTACATGAACTCAGGCATGTGCTCACAACTCCATCATGCACTACAGTCACACACAGACTTACCACCATCCACACACCATCCACATGGAAGATGGCCACTGTCATCTTTATACACATAAATGGAGAATAGTGGATTATGCCATTAAGTGTCCAGCACTGGGGGAACTGGACAGGTCAGGGCCAGGAGTGTAATGCAAGATGTCAAAGCCATGATAGCTTACAGTGTTATGGTATAATCTGGATTATTTGCAAGTAATATCCACTGTTGATGTGCATGTGGACAACCATATGAGGTCCTGTGACCTTTTTTCCTATTTATGTCTTCCAGGTACAATGCCCTGGGAACATTTGCCAGCATTCATGAACCTTGAGAATGACACAATTTTCCAATTCATCATCCAGCATAATGGCATACTATTCGGCCACAGGGCCTAGGATCTGCAGGACAGGACTGCCCTGTGAAACAAGCTCATCCACAGGGTAAACAATGTTGGCCTGCACAGCCGAAATTATGAGCAGGTGCGGCATAATTGCACTGACCTATTCCGCCACAGCCATCAGTGTGCTGCCCCCACTGACATCTGCTGAGGAGCTCCTCACCAGCCTTGGGGCACCTGCCTGCCAGATAAGCCAGCAGGCTGAAGACAGCATTGTGGAGGTGGGTGTCAACCACACAATGGATGTGGAGCATGCAGGTAAGGCACCAAGGCACATTACTAGACCACTGTTACTTATCCATTTTTATCTGTAAAGTATCTACATACATATGTCAGATAAGGTAGTCTGTTGCTGGAGTTTAGTAATGAACAGATATGCATAATCCTCAGTATTGTGGGTTTGTACTGTTGATGTGCTGAAATGCTGCTTCCACCCTATACCAATGCCACAGTTGTGGCTACTGACATTACTTCTATCACACAACTATTTAGGTCCCTCGGGTATACAACTGGGTCAGCAGCCTGTAGTTAGTAAGTATGGAGTTGTTTTGTTAAGGTTTGCCACTACACCCTCCATGTTATGGCCGTGCTATTTGCCATGCACACCTTTAACACACCTACCCATAATGCATGCTATACATGTTAATTTTTGTTGGTGTTAACTGCACTGCATCACAGTGGTCACCATGGTAGTATATCTGACGGGTGTGTAAGATTCCTGCAGTATACCTAACAACCTGTCAATGCAAGAATGCAAGATGTGTGGACAGAGATGAACATAATGGTGGAACAAATGGCCTACAGTAGGGACATGTCTAAAACATTACCCTTATACAGTGGACACAACAGTGTATATACCATTATTACCATGGCAACTGTTTCTGATATAAACAACGTCAGACCATAATAGCACATTCCACACATTTTACAACCTGCAATGTGATCCTAACATGAGCAATGAATGTGTAATATGGAATCTTATGTTAGGACAACAAATAAGGGGAACACAAACCTTACCAAACACAGGAAGCATATGTGTCCACACACTCCAAATAACACATTGTGGAAGCAGCTTGTGATGTACTGACAGCATTCACTCTTCTTGAGTACGCACCTGCCATCAAGTACAGGGCCTCAATTTCACACCATGTAATGGGCTGCTGTCCAAGAAGTATGTCCATGACATTTGCCCACTCACCTGCAACAGAGCCAGCCATGGCTTGCACACATCATACAAACCATTGAATGGATCCCATATCCAAAAGGTAGCACTCTGGAGTGGGAAAAGTATCCTTACCTCACCATTGCATATACCATGACAAACAGTGCAGACAGTCATCTATATGTGTATGAACTATGGGACAAAATTGATGTAGAAAATAAACAGATGCCCATCCAAAAAAAGATGAGAAAACATGTTGCAAACTGGTCATGGAGGCTGCCCAGAAACATGCAGCAACACTGGGGGACTTGCAGGAATGTCTAGCAAGTACTGCCTGTGCAGTACCTGTGTCAACAATTGCCTGGATTCTGCATACGTGTGGCCTATGGGTTAGTGTAATCAGATGAAAAAATTGTTCCACATGAAACATTATCCAGGGCTCTGTACAGGTAGCATAAGCATAAGATCAAGTCTCCCAAAGGCATGTGTTGCAGTATGTAATGGTGTCATGAGACCAAGGCTCAAACCTACAGGCACTATTCATAAAGATACATGTGGTGCACAAGCAACACCTCACTCCACCTCAGGGCCACCACCCACAATTTGTAGCTTGCTGGTGCCAGTGTATACCTTTAGGGTTGCTGTTCATTAGCTGGAACTAGGCTGGTAGACATGGTGTTTGGATTTTGGAACACTGCAAAATAACACTTACGTGTGGCCCATACTTGTCAGGCATCTGTAATAAGGCTGATGATGGGGAGGGGTGTCAGCTTGAAACACAATATTGAACTGAAGCAATCATCCAAAGCACACTAAGAATGGTTGCATCTGAACACTGTCAAAGTTATGAATTGTGCCAGACATAACCCAGACTCTACAGCAATAGTGAAGCCACTGTGTTACCTCCAAGGCTGTGCACATGAGCTGACCTTGCAATCTGGCAGAGTTGAGGACCTTTGTAGGGCACAGTGACCAAATAATGGCAAGTGAAGATGGGCCATGCTAGTATACCCCTTCCAGGAATAGTGACTGCTGTAGTTCACTTAACAGATGCTTCAACAAACCATTGTGTTAAGGCTGTGCACACTTATGCAACCCACATATTTTATGCATCTCATTCAGCATCTGCATGACTAACACATTTGTTTGACACTGCATTGGATTGCACAGGTCATATGTCACATATCAGGTGTGTGTAATGTTAACAAATGCAATATTGTAGCCCCATTTCATATCATAGAAGAGTCTGGCATGTCAACAAGGGTGTCTACACTCCTCATATCCACGTTAAGCTTTGAAGGTTTTCAGTGTAACCAGATTTTATTGCACATACACGTACTGCTGATGATGAGATCTGCAAATCAAAGGTCAGGCATTAATTATTGACATCAGTCTTCATATCATTCCACATATGTGTCAGACAAACACATAAGGGCTGTGAGCAACAGAGCAAACATTACTGCCACACATATACACATTCAGCAATGGTCTGTACACTTGTGAGGTATGATGCACAGTACATGCCAGTGTGCTGTACAGGTGCACAGCAATACTGTGTACATGGGTGCAGTGTGTTCCAGGGGAAGGGGCATCAGCTACTAATACAACTCGTGTATCACAGAGATGTATAATGTTGGTAATAAGGATTGAGTATGGCTGCAGTGCATGCTGTTGAGTGTCATATAGGTTCATAGGTAGGTACTAGGCTATCTGCCCAAAGGCATTTATAAGTCTAGCCAGAATGTGTTGGCTTTCACTGCCCCTGTAGATTAGTTCCCTGTGCCTCTGTCCAGCAGAACCACTGAAGTGATCCCCTGGGTAAACTTTCTGTTTCCCATCCACTCGTCAAGGTTTCTCTTGAAGAGTGTTAGCAAGGAGCACTGCCTAATGTAGATTGGAATCTTGTTCCAAAGCATGGGAAGTCTCTGGGACAGGAATCTATCCCTCCAACACATCCTATTTATTGTTGTGGTGAGGTTTAGATCCCTAGATTGTGTGGCTCGAGGGCATATGGTTTTCTTTAGGTGGAGCATGCCCATCAACTCTGCATTGGACATGGCCTTGTGTGTCAGGCAGAGATCATCTCTGAGTAAGCGGTATGCAACCTAGTACAGCTGGAGTTTCTTCAGTCAAGCTGCATAGGACATCTATTTGAGGCCAGTAATCCTCTTGGTGAGGAACTTCTGTGGTCTTACCAGCTGTTGCAGGTGTCTTGTAAGGTATATCCCAAATGAGGCGTTGAACTCTATGATGGGTCTGATGAGTGATGAGTAGAGGGGCACAATGACCTCTTTTGATCTGGATGCGAACACTTCTGTGATTAGGTGGGCCACATAGAAGGATTTTCTAACCACTTTGGCAATGTGATTATCAAAGGAGAGATTGCTATCTACTTGGGTCCCCAGATACCTTACTAGGTCTTCTATATTTGGGGGACTACCACCTATGTGGTAATTTGTGGGTACTTTGTTTTTTCCAAAGGAGATGACTATGTACTTTTTGGCATTTAGCTTGAGGCCATGATTTTGACACCAGGTATCCATCTCAGTGAGACCCTTTTGGAGGATGTCTATGTCAGCCGAAGAGTCAATTATAGCCCCTAGTTTGCAGTTGTCTGCGAACTTGGTCAGCCATAGTCCTCGTGTGCTTGTCTGTACCTCTGAGAAGTATATGCCGAACAGGAGGGGTCCTAGGACTGAGCCCTAGGGAATGCCACTTGTAACTGGTTTAGAGTCGGACCTAGCTCCCAAAACTCTCACCACGTGGGTTCTGTTCGTGAGCCAGTTGGCAACCCATCTTGTGACGTAAGGGTTTATGTTCATCCTGTTGAGCTTGTCTATAATATCAGAATGGGGAATGATATCAAAGGCCTTTGAGAGGTCTAGGTTGGCTGTGTGTACCACCTTTCCCTCATCTATAGCCTTGGAAACTGTCTCAAGGAAGTCCACCAGCTTCAGGAGGCATGATCTGCCCTTAACAAAGCTGAACTGGGTAGGGTCCAGTGTTCGGAGGCTCCAATTGTCTCTGTTAATGAGTTCCATGATGATGTGCTCCATAGCCTTGCAGACCAAGCTAGTCAGGCATATAGGGCAATAGTTCCCAGGGTCTGTTGTGGCTCCACCTTTGTGGAGCTGAATAACTGTTGCTGTGTGCCACTCTATGGGTATGTAGCCTATGGAGAGGCTGAGTTTGAACAGTGTGTTTAGTTGAGGGGTTAGTTCATCTTTGAACTTGTATAGGACGCAGCCTGGGATACCGTCCAGTCCCATTGGTGTTGCGGTTTGGGCTTTGGAGAGGGCTGTTTTAACCTGAGTGTCTGTGATTTCAGCATCTCTACATTCTTCTAGTATGGTTATGGGCCCTTTTCGGGGTGAGAGGGGTTGAAGTTTGCACTGACCCTGTCTGCCAGGATGTTGGTGATATTGGTCGGTTCAGTGTATTTTGTGCCATTCTGCACTAACTCTGAACAGATCTGAGCATTGCCACTTAGATTCTTGACATAGCTAAAGAATGCCTTGTTGTTATCTTTGGAATCCTTGGCAATTTTTCTTTCAAAGCTCACCTTGGATGATTTTATGAGGGATCGTAGTTTTTTGCTGATACTAGTCAGGGATGTCTTCCCTTCTTGGGATTTTACTCTTTTCTGTAGTAGTTTCCTCCTTCTATTGTATAGCTTGTTTATAGCAGGGGTCCACCAGACTAGTTTCCTTTTCTTGCAGGAGTGAATCTTGGTTTTGCTTGGGATAGAACAATCCATGCATTCTTGTAGGTGCACATAGAATGCATTTGTAAAGGATTTTGCAGCTTGAACAGTGTTATCCTTTAGCATGGGGGCTTTGAAACATTCCACCTCGGTCTTAAGTAACATGAAGTTTGGTTTTGAAAAGTTTTTCACAGTGGTTTCCTTGTCCAGGGGTGGGGGGGTGGATATCCAAAATTATTTGTTTATGGTCATATCTAATCAGCGTGGGGTTGACCTCCAGTGTGGAACACCTGTCGCCCATTTTGGTGATGACCAGGTCCGATATGTTGTCACCTCTGGTGGGAGTGTTGACCAGTTGATCCAGGGTGTTTGAGTTTATTAATTCTAGGAAATGTTGGGCAAGGGAGTTAGTACTTGAGTAGTTCTCCCAGTTAATGTTAAGGTAATTGAAATCACCCAATATTAGGGTGTTTGGTAGGATCTTTATGTTTCCCAGTGTTTCCAGAAACGTGGAATGGGGGTCCTGAGACATGGTGGGTGATCTGTAGCAAGCTACAATTTGAATTGCAGTTTTGCCCATTTTTAGTTGTACGTGGATGATCTCTGAAGCATTGTGCTGTTCCACTAACCTCGAGGTGTGGGTATCATTGATGATTATGGATACGCCCCTGCCTTTTGTATTTTGGTCCAGGTTCTGTGTCCAAAATATATGGTATGGGTTGTAGCCTGGTAGTGCTGGTGTGCTTTCTGGAGCCTTAAACCAGGTTTCTGTTACTGCACATATATCGATTAACTCCATACTGAGGAGTGCCTCGAGTGTATGCATTTTGAAGTTTAGACTTTTGGCATTAAGTAGCATTACCCTCAGTTTTTTTATTTGTGCTATTTACGGTGGTGGGTTTGTCTTTTGAGACTTGCCTAAAAAAGATACTATGGGGGTAGCAAGAGCCTTGGCCAGTATTCGAAAGCCTAAGGGTGACAGGTGCAAGCCATCTCTAGCGAAGCAGACTGGATTGTCGAGCATGTCATCCCAGACAGACAGACACTGGATCCCCTTTGAATGACACCAGAAACTTAGCCAATTGTTGAAATTGATAACTTTTTCTTTATACCGTGGTATCATTCTTGGTGAGGGCAGGATGCTACTCAGGGTCATATCAGCCTGGGCTACGTGATCAGAGAGCTCCTCCGTGTCTCTTTTCATGTAGTCGAGGGAGGTACGGCTCAGGTCATAAAAAACACCAACATAGACAATGACAGAGTCATATTTGTACTTGTTCTGGAGTGACCTGACTGCTTCTGTTATGTGGCGGATCCTGGCGCCCGACAGGCAGCTAACAGTTACCTTCTCCTTATTCAGCCTAGTGAGTGGGACATCAGTGTGCCTGACTATAGAGTCACCTATTACTAGTATGTTGGGTATGTTATATTGCCTTAAGGGCACATGTGTCATGGATGTTGACTGTTGGGTAATGAGATGTCTGTGCAATATCTTTGTGCCACCTCACCTGTGTGTGTCTTCTGTGTGTGTGTGTGTGTGTGTGTGTGTGTGTGTGTGTGTGTGTGTGTGTGTGTGTGTGTGTGTGTGTGTAGAAGTAAACCATAATGTACAGGTCTTAATTTATATTTCTTGTCTGCCCCTCAGAGGGGTCGAGGTAGGTCAGGGTCCCTCCTGCAGGCAAACTGATGTTAGTGTCCATACAGACTCTGACAATGATGATAGGCATTGTGAGGCACAGGCAGGGTTGTCAGGGGCTGAATCTGTGTCATTGGTTGCAATCACTCTTTTATCCACCCCATTCCCACACACAGTCACAATGCCCATACATACCCCATCACCAGTGACCATAGATGAGGGACAATTGGTGGGTGGTTGCATAGGACAGGAACATGTGATGACTATGGCAAGTGTGTCTTTATACAGTAGCCATAGCCAGATGACCGGCAAGGTCCCACACAGGCAGATGAACAGGGGTGCTTGTAGGAGGGCTGCTGGCCATCATGCCCCAGGCAGAAGTGCCACAGCAGGTGTCACGAGACGCATGTTTCGGGCCATCATGTAGGCACAGGCCATATGGAATGTTACACCAGAGATAGTCTGAGGCTAAAGAGGGCTTCTCTTCCTGCTGTACATGACTACATCAGTGTTCTTGCAGATGCCGACTGTTATTTTGCAGAGGTCATGGATAGATGGTTGGGTGAGATGGTGGGAATCCTCAACTGTGTGATGTCTATGGTAGAGCATGTGATGGGAGTAGGGCGTCTGCCACATGGACATAGGTCAGCAACACCAACAGGTTGAGGTCTACGTGGACATGCAACAGCTCATGGCCGCTTCCATAGTGGCACTACCAGCACCAGCACTACAGGGTGGTGCTGTCCACACCACAATACAGCAGGCCACATGCACATGGTCCTGGCCAGTCCCAACAGGGACGCGGATCCAGCAGACACTTGTCATCGTCAGGGGAGGGTACCATATCTTGACTTCTGCCTGGTGGCACCCATGCAACCCATGGCAGGAGCAGTTCCCATGTTCGTGGCTGGACACAGTGAACTGTACTCCCTGCCATGTATGGTCTGCAGCTGTCCAACATACACCTGTATAGGGCAGCCACATGGCAGAACTCTGTGCATGCATACATACAGACACCCACATCACCAGGACAGCTAGGGCACCTCCATACCTACACACACACCACGTCTGCACAGGCCATTTAATAAAGAACCCCCTAACCCACACAAATGATGTCAACCAAATGGCTGAGCCTAGGCCTCTGGTAAACCCACACCACAACCTGTGCATATGATACCTGTGCCACATCCCTGTCCTCCATACCATCGATGCAGGGACATGCTAATATGGTTCTGATGCACAGGGTGAATTTACTAAAGTTTAGCAATGTAATGCTGTTTAACGTGTTGTCAGATGGAATGTTTAATTTTTGTATGTCAGGGTGTGTATCTGTCCAGCCATGATGCATTATAGCTGTTATTAACACTGACTGAATGTGGTCTCCATAATGTATTCTGTTTGTGTTTTACGTGTCTGTGTGACAGGAGGATGTTGGTCTGCTGTCCTTCCCTACAAGGGGTGTGGCACTGTGGTGACACATTGACTGTGTCATATCCCAGGTGCAGCTGAATACAAATAACAGGTCTGTATAACAGTTACTGCATGTGCTGCATGGCTGATAGGTCTGAGGAGTGTATACCAGTGAGTGCATGGTGGCTGATGTAAGCAACTCTTCTACAGTGGACAATGGTAAGTGTAGTGGGTGGCACATACCAAATATTTATGAATAACAAACACACAGAGGCTTTTGTGTTGATGCAATTCACAGAGAATACTGTTCACTTGGATGTACTTCATTTTGCAGAGAACTCCTTTTGGCCTATGTAATTCCACCAACACCAAATTGCCAAAACATCACGTCAGTAAATAATCAGTTTGCCAGTTTAATGTAATTGAAAATGGTACTGGCAGGCTATATGTCCTCTTCCCCAATGAAGTGCAATCCTGGAGTTGGTAAATATTGGTGTGCTGGTGTGGGTGGCACAGCCCCCCACTTTGTAGGGTGTGGGGTGGAGTAATATCACATATAGTGTGATTAACAACTACTTAACCTCTTAACATAAACTGTACAGTATAACAGCACATTAAGCGGGGAGATAAGCACAACAATAACTCCAATGTGGGTGGCTGTGCCCACAACAACCACACCCAACTATATATATACCAACTCCAGTATCTCTGTACAGCTATACAGTAGGGAAGAGGGCATTTACACATCCACTACTAGTTTTGACGGAATGAATTTCCACAAGATGATTGCTTTCAAATGTTACCTTTTGCCAGTTAGTTCTTGGACAAATGATCCCCTGGAAAATATAATTTATGCAAAGTAAAGTAGATCCCTTCACATACACACACACTTACTTGGCAACACTAATAGTAGAACCCCTACCAAGGTACTTATTGCTACTAATGTGTTTGGCCTTAATTGCACACACCACAGAGCTTGCAGGGTGAGGTATGTCATAAGCTTCCTGTAAAGTGAACAACATCACCAGGCCTTGTACAGTATGGTAATGTGGGATTTACTGGGTGTTAATGGACAACACATAGTATAACATACTGTCATATACACATTGACAAACACATACAGTCATAGACACATTTGACAGACATGGGTTCATCAGTGCTGACTACCTTGTCAGTGAGTCCATACTGTTACAGAGTTTTTGCACATAGCATATGCATCATTGGGCTGCATAGTGTCATCAGTTACCTCTATGGTTGATGGTGACAGTGGTCCTCATACACTGGGCGTTGGAACATGTACAGGGGGTACCATGGTATAAAGACAGTATACCCAGCACCCTCACCCCACATTGGATATTGTACTCATTGAAACCCATGATAATGCTCTGACATCCCCACAATCACACATTGACCAGGACTCCAATACAAACCCTTGTCTATCTAATTATTGCTACTACAGGGATATGCATTTATTGAACATGCCACAGGGATAGTAGGGTGAGGGTTTTGTCATGGTTCTCCTAATGTTAGCAACATCACCATCCCTTATAATGTATGGCAGGGTTTAGTGTATTTGGAGAATGTGGCTTCAGAATAATGTCTCCTACAAACATGCACATTCATACACAATTGCACACACATACACACACACACACACACACACACACACACACACACACACACACACACACACACACACACACACACACACACACACACACACACACACACACACACACACAATCACATTTGCAAGGACTCAGAGGGTAACCTATGCCTATCTACCCATTTGTAGAACAGTGTTATGCTGGTACTGCAATCTCCAGGTAACCCATAGGGTGAAGAGTGCCACAAGGTACATTTAATGTGAATTACAGCAGCAGCTCTAAGTATAGCAATAGGGGGTGTAGTGGGTGAGAAGGCCCTGAGAGTATTTTCAACTACAATTTTACAAACACACAGACACTGTTATATTCAGTAATGCACACAGCCACATTTGTCAGTACTGAAGTCCATAGGTGCAGGTGTTACTAGGTGTGTCCTTGGAGAGATGAGAAGAGTAGGGCATGCGAGTACACTGATATCATGCCATCTGACATTTGTCAGCAGGCCATCTTTCAGCTGATGCCACTTGAGTGATCCCCGGGTGACAGTTAAATTCAACATCCACTCATCTGTTTTTTTCTTGAAGAGGGTCAGTGAGGTGCTCCAATAGACATGTATTCAACATATATTGCATAACATGGTCAGTGTCTGGGTTAGGGACCTGTACCCAAACATGTTCTGTTGACTGTGGTAGTCTGGTTGAGGTATCCATGGCATGTGGTGCATACAGAGTGGGGTTTCCTAGTTGTGGCATTCATAAGACAGCTGGGCAGACATGTAAGTGTCAGTCTATCAGAGATTGCCTGTAAGCAGCCAAGATGAATACCTGACATCTGCACATCCGTACAGAGGACAAACAGAAAGTAGCTAGCCAACAGGTTATGCATTAGGATGAATGTTTTTGCAGATAGACATCTGAAACTGATAGGTATGCCATTACTACATGACAGCAGTCCTCAATGACATGCCCTAAAAACAGTAGTCTACAGTTAATATCAACATATCATATCAATATCCAATAGGAGATGCATGAAAACATATAGGTCAAACACCAAGATCATGATAGTCAGTACTCAGAGTCCAGCTTTGCATGCAGAGGTGTATTGTTCCAGTACTACAATCTGCAATCTACTCTTACTTGGAAAAGCACTGTTAAAAGTAGTAACGTAATGATACAATACATGCAAGTGTGATTGCATGTAACCTGGGATACCACCCAAGTATGAAATACATTTTATTTATTTTATTTTATTTTATTTATTTAACATTTGTTGACCGGGAATGTCCGATTAGGTTCCACAGAGCCTGTTTTCAGCGGAGGCCCGGGGAGAAATGCTCCAGATGCATGTCTTTGGAATGTGGGAGGAAACCCACGCGAACACAGGGAGAACATGCATGGGTTTCCTCCGGGTACTCCGGTTTCCGCACACATTCCAAAGACATGCATCTGGAGCATTTCTCCCCGGGCCTCCACTGAAAACAGGATCTGTGGAACCTCGTCGGACTTTCCCGGTCAACAAATGTTAAATAAAAAAAAAAAAAAACATGCAAACTCCACACAGAAGGCACCCCAGCCAAGAATCGAACCGGAGAACCTCTTGCTGTGAGGTGACAATGTTAACCACTGCACCACATACAAAGCAAAAAGATTGTGGTACTACCCGTGTATACTCAGGTGTCCCATACAGTATACTCACAACCCTTGCTACTGTAATGACAGCACATAGAAGCATGTTATGTACATGGAATTAAATACACTTATTAAATATGTCATTAACCTGCTATTTTATCAGACTGGAATGTGATCACTGGTTAACAGGGCTGAGCTATGCCTAGCAGGTGTAAGCATTGCTTAAATGTAAATACTAAGCAGATTTGTGCACTGGTAAGCAAAGCCTACACTGTGCAAGTGCCTTTTCATTAAACTGTACATTATCACTGCTTACTGTCACACAAACCTGTGCAAACCCACTTAAAGCCACTTTAAAGTGCCTTAATCACCCTGTCTCCATCAGCCCTTAGTCTACCCAGCAGCAAAATAAATAGCCCCTGGAGATCTTACTCCCAGGACCCTGTACACTATAGTTACAGCACTTAACCACTAAGCCATCTGAGCTATGAGTATATCTCTTGTTTTTTTTTTCAAATATATCTTTCAGTACACATACTGAATAGTGCTGAACAACTGCTTTGACTACTACAATTGTTTAGTACTTGTAAGTGAAAATAGTGTTGAATCAGTCATGTTCTTATATGTAAATATACACATATCAGATTAATATGGTGAGATACATCTGAGAAAGTATAGACTACACTCATGTTTACACATAAAATGATATATAATATATATATATATATATATATATATATATATATATACACACACACACACACACATACATATATATAATATATATTCATATTCAATACACACACACACACACACACACACATATATATATATATATATATATTTATATATATATATATATATATATATATATATATATATAAAGTATATATGACATATGCCAATAACATGTAGTGGAGTCATACCTCAGCATCATAACTCTCAACCTCTTAGTGCAAGGGAATATAATGTATGTATTGCAGTTATAAATGTAGAATGTTGCTACAGTGACAGGGGTTGTGTCAACATACATGTTGTGAAGGAAGGTTCTTCTGAAACTGACATACACCATCAGGTATTGACAGACATCATAAAAATCATCATAGTGAAGTACCACGCAAATTACAGTAATGATCCTGTGGAATACAAAAGAAGTATGACCAATAAACATGGACAGTCTGAAACAATCTGGTCAATCAGGAGGTATACACAGAACTCTTTAATGCAATCAATGTGGAACAAGCCTGACAAAGGGGATGTTTAAAGCCATGAAAATGGGGATATATCACAAAAACTGGACTAGATAAGCTCACACAGTTGATGCATTCACACCCTCATGTCTGTTCTAACACATATTAACTGAAGAAGCAGAGGTCATAAGCCACATACTTCCCACTAGTTAGTGACATACATCTTTACAGAAGCCCACTGCTTTGTCAGAAATACACAACACGTATGGTGGCCAGGCAACAGTACATCTGATAAATATCTGCACGTAACATCACAGAGGCAAAAACACAGGGCCAATATTGACATATTCTAGTTATAAACTGAGAACATTGCTGGTGTAACAGGGTTTGTTGTGACAAATCTCTTCTGAGGGTTATGAAGTCAGTAACACACATGGATGTTACCATTTACTAACTACAATCATCAGAGTATCCTACTGAATTTATAAAGACAGAAAATGTGTGAGTAACACATCAAATCTGAGACTCCAAACTCTGGCCAGTCTGCAGATAGCCCTACAGGTGAGAATTTCCTCAACCACATAACACTGTCATGCCAGGCTTTAAATCATGCAGATTAGCCATATCCACACAAACTCTGTTAAACCAACATTACTTGAAATATAGAACAGCAATACTTACATTCTGTCCACATGTCTGGAACATCCCCCTCCAGTTTGTTGGCCTGTCTCCACAGTGTTTGTTGTAAGAGGTATTTCCAACTACTCTCTGTGATGCTGTTTGTCACACACTCACATGAAGTCCTGTTCACAGCGAAGGAGAAGGGCCAACACCCACTTGCAGTGCTTACTTATAGGAGTGTGTTTCTATGTAGTTGGCTATGGGAATGATACTACAGCTGTTCCACATGCAATTAGCAAGTGGAGGACAATTCATGAACAGCCCATGAGCTGATCATGAGCATTACCTACCAAAGTCAAGCTGCTGCCTATGCAAAACAGATGCATTTTTCCACATCTACCAGAGAGGGAGAGAGAGAGAGAGAGAGAGAGAGAGAGAGAGAGAGAGAGAGAGAGAGAGAGAGGGAAAGAAAGAAAGGAAGAGAAAAAGAGCCAAACATGTTTGTGTATGATCTGTGGGTGGAGGGAGGTATCTGGGTATTAAAATGGTTGCCTATATATACATTTATGGCTGTGGATTGTCTACAACAATCTCTATGGTGTTTGACAACTGTTGGCCTTGTAATGTGACATTGGGACATATGGGTCCTCAATATGAAAATGTAGTAAAACCCACTCTGTAATGGATCCTGTTATTACACAATCATACCAACCCCTACACGGGATACTGATGACACAAAAACTCACACTTATTAGTACTGAATTTCAAACCCCTACCTAGCAATGTATTAGCACTACAGTGGTACGCAGTTATCACAGGCGTCATGGAGCTTATATGTTGGTGAGCTGTCCAAAAGTATATTTGAAGGTGAGTGACATCAGCTGCAGTGCTAAAGGAGATGTAAGGGAAGTGTTGTGTGAATGACCACAAGATCAGTTGTCAACAAAGACACACACACTCTCACACACATTATCACAGTTGTCAGGACTAAAACTCCCACCTAACTAATTTGCTACACTATGGTATTATGCAGTTATTGCAAGTGCCACGGAACTTATATGGTAGAGAGTTGTCCAAAGGTTTCTTTGAAGGTGAGTGACATCAGATGCAGAGCTAAAGGAGGGGTAAGGGAAGTGTAGTAAGTGTGAATGACCAGAAAATTAGGTGTCAACAAAGACACACACATTATCACAGTTGCCAGTATCAGGATTAGAACTCCTAACTAACGAGTTTGTTACACTACGGTATTACATAGTTATTGCAAGTGCCACAGAGCTTATATGTTGGAGTGCTGTCCAAACGTATCTTTGCAGGTGAGTGACATCAGCTGCAGTGCTAAAGTGGGGGTACGGGAAGTGTAGTAAGCGTGAATGACCATAAAATCAGGTGTCAACAAAGACACGCACACTTTCACAGTTGCCAGACTAGAATGAGAACTCCTACCTAACTAGTTTGCTACACGATGGTATTGCACAGTTATTGCAAGCACCACAGAGCTTATATATAGGAGAGCTATCCAAAGGTATCTTTGAAGATGAGTGACATCAGCTGCATTGCTAAACGAGAGGTAAGGGAAGAGCAGTAAGTGTGAATGACCACAAAATCAGGGGTCATCAAAGGCACACACACTCTCACATATTTTCAGAGTTTCCATGTTTGGGATTTGAACTCCTGCCTGAGTAGTTTACTACACTACAGTATTATGCAGTTATTGTGAGTGGCAAGTAGCTTACAGGGCTGAGATTTGGTCAAAGGGTTATTTCAAGGTGACTGACATCAGCAGGCATGCTAAAGTAGGGCAATGCCAGGTGTAGTGAGTGTGAATGTCCTCAAAATCATTCATCTCCACACACCCAATCACAGTTGCTAAACAGACACACACATAATCACAGTTACTATGTCTGTGATTAGAACTCCTACCTAGCTAGTTTACTATGCTACAGTATTACACAGTTATTGCAAGTGCCATGGAGCTTATAGGGGTGAGATTTGGCTGATGGTTTATTTCAAGGTGATTGACATCAGCAGGAGTGATAACATGGGCAGTGGGAAGTGCAGTTTGTGTGAATGGGCCATAAATCATTCTTCTGGAAACACACACACACACACACACACACACACACACACACACACACACACACACGCACACGCACACACGCACACACGCACACACAAATTGTCACACACAACTTTACATTTGACAGGACTGAGTATACAAATGCTACATGAATACTGATTTGTACTATCATGTTACACAGTTATCATAAGCACCACAGACACTATAGGGCTGAGGGCTACCAAAAGGAATTTCTACAGTGCTCGACATCAACACATCATGTGATATCAGCCAATTGGATGTGTAGTGTGTGGGACAGGCCTCATAATGAAATTCTCTCTGTCACTGTCTGTCTCTCTCTTCCTCACATCTCTGTGTGTGTATGTTTGACATATTATAGTGTGTTGGCCTTTGATATATGTGAGTATTCCTATCCAATGTGTGTGTGAAGCATAATTGGTGTGCAGTGTGGTGTGTGTGCACAGACATCTGTGCATGACAGATATGTATAGTCCACTGTGTTGTCAAACATGGGCTTCATTTCTCTAAGTGTAGGAGCATGCCCAGTATGACCTTCTGTATTGAGTGTGTGAATCCATTCCAGGTATGGTTGTACTCCAGGCCAGGGTTTGGTATTCTACATCTACAGCTAGCAACCTGTTTCTGTAGAATATCTGCAGATAGGTTGACAATATGGAGTCACAATGGGTGACAGATAAGGGGATACTGTAACTATTGCTGTCTGTGCTGCTTGTGTTACATGGTTGGTGTTAGCAGAGATATTCAGATATATGTACTGTTTTACACTGTGAGGTATTATGTCATCAACTACTGAAAGATATAATTATTTGCTCAAGTTATTTACTGGGAAATACAACATGAATGAAGCTGAGTCCAGTATTGTGGTCCGCAGCCTACACATTCTTGCACACTCTTGCACACTCCTGCCATTCTGGAGGGGTAGCTACAGACACTTGCTGATGGGTCTGTGTAAATGGTCCAGCACCTTGGTACTATGGTGGCTGAGGATCCCCTTCTTGTACATATATCGACTTAACTTAACAGAATGGCCATATCCTGCTGTGGCCATATCTCTTAGCTGTACAGATTCACCCAGGTTACCCAGAGGCAGGGCTCATATATCTGTTCAGTTCCTCTTCATATTGTGGTTTATGAGCAGGTTTGTAACCACCCATTACTGGGTTTGCAGGCAGAGGTAGTATGGGCACATATCAGAGTCTTAGACTTCAAACACTCCATGATGTCCATGCGTCTACACCCCCCACTCTGTTATTCCATCCTCTTCCTAACATTATGTGAGCGATATCTGAGAAGTATCAATATAGTTGGCCCTTCATTCCAGCGGTATTTATGAATTGGTCCACAGTTCATGCAGTAGGACATGGGGGCATGCTACTGGGATTTGTCAACATGGACTTGCATTTGTGTTCTATTGACTGTGTAAGCTTGTTAGTTGGGACCCCATGAGATACCATACATTGACACTATGAGTGAGGCACAGGCTTTTGACAGAGGATTGTAGGCCATTTGTTAGTTATGCAGGCCATCTGTAGCAGGCCAGTGCATTCTGTCACTCCTACATTCCCAGGCTGTGAGCCAGTGGATTCCCCTGGGGTGACAGGGTAAGTGTGTGAGGTGTTAATGGCAATACTTCCTGTCCATATTGACACATTGGTCTGGATGCAGGCAGGGTGCTGCTTACAGCTAGGGACACGCCTGCATAGGACACCTCTTCAACATGCTGCATTTTGTGGGTATTCCCATACAGAAGTGGGGTCATACTGTACTCATTCCCAACAGCAGGGATATGACCTGTGATAAACCTGTGACTGATAGTGGGGTGAGCTGAGTGCATGTGTGATATGGAAGCTACTTGCAGCTGACTGACAGATATACCTGGGACATTCCCCTTATGCTGCCTTGTGCAGTGACATTGGCAGTTTCTCATTCCTTCATAACTGTGCCTTTTGTGGTCTGCCAGTGATTGGCCAGACTACATCAGTATTCCATACTACACAGACAACTAATGTGCTGCTAATGTGTCTGTACAATTCCAAAGTTGTGTGCAGTTGACTGTTACATTTTATGCACTCTGTCTAGGGTACTTCCACCCGTGTACTGTGTGTACGTATGGGCCCACGTTCATGGCATGTCCATCTTTCAGACGGTGACAGATATTGACATCTGTAAAGTGAGTATGGATGACTGCTGACAAGGGTATTGCTGAGAAGCATTGTGGTTGGCACTTCAGTTGTCGGAACATGGCCCTGTAAACCACAGTACTGCTCATAGGCCACCAAGACACAACCCTCCATACCTACATGCTGTCCACTTCCAGACAATATTGAACACACAACAGCCTAACACACAGACCCCTGCATATTGTACACATGCAACAATCTATCCTGTAGATTGGGCCAGCTCGGGTAATCTGTGCTCCACTGATATTACTCCTCACACTTACATGTTACTGCATTTCTACATGGGATTGTGGGGGGGGGGGGCACACCTGACGACTTTAAACATTCTCTATGGCTGTACTGATATTTCAGGTACTTTGTTGGCTTCCAGTTCATTTTGTATTCTGACCTATCATGCAGACTGGAGGCATATCAGTTGAGTACAGATCTTAGGTTTTATTGCCCTACATTTCAGTTTCAGACTTCTTACCCTTCAGAAGTAACATACAACTGCAAGACTTTTTGCAATCTGTCTGTGTAGGTCTGGAGGGAGGCTGTTCACCATTGCCATCAGTTGGAGGTCTTAGCCCAGCCTTTCTTTATGGTCATCTACACCTGTCCTGTTGGCTGAGGTTGGTAGTGGGTATGTGAGCCTCACTGACATGCAGGTGTGTGTCCTATGGACACACATTTGGGCCACCACATGTACTGCAGTGGGATTTGTCACCTTGTCTAGTACTGCCTAGTATGTTGACACCAGTATTTGTTATGGATTTCATGCTACCCATATAGGTGTCCACTATCTGCTGCAATCCCATTCAGCCACCCGATTCCCTTGCATGCTCACGTCAATACCATAGATACAACGATCAGAACATACTACTCCATTCTGTAATTGATAGGAAGAGTGACTTACCTTGTGACTGGGCCATTATTGAGGACAGCGCTGGAGGGCTGACTATGTCGGATGTACATAGTACACTCCCTATACATGGTAAAGGACAGGTAGTGTCATGTTTGGCATCTCTTTTACTGTATGTGCGAGTCAGAGAGAGGTGTCATTCCCTGGGTCCCTACCATGTCAGTGTATGTGCTATGCGTTGCCTCTATGCCAAGGCCTGGGCATACTGGGAACTCCTTCTTCTGCCTACATGGGCAGGTTCAGGTAGTTCCTCCTCCAAGTCCCTCTGTGCCTGTGATGGCTTTGGCAATGTTGGGGGTCTGTGTCACCTTGCTCCATAATGTTCCTGCTGCAGCTGTTTCTGCAGGATCATATTGTGCAGCATGGCACATACTATGAACATTTGTGTACATGTAGCTGGAGAGTACTGCAAGGCTCCACGGGATATGTCCAGGCAGAAAACTGTGACTTGAGCATCCCAAACGCATGCTCTATTATGATTCTGGTTTGTGCCTGTGCCTCATTATGGAGTTCTTGTTCAGGTGTGTATGCATTTCTAAGGGATGCCATCAGCCACGGCTCCAGTGCATAGCCAGCATCCCCCCCTAGGTGGCCAAATGGGATATCCCCACTTGCAAATGACTGATAGAGCTGTGTCATATGCCAGATGTGAGAGCCAGTATAGCTTTCAGGGCTGCCAGCACACACATTCAAGATAATGCCCTGGGCATCGCACATGACCTGGCAGTTGATGGTGGGGAAGCCCTTGTGGTTTATGTAGACCCTACCCCGCTCACTTGGTGGTGCTTTGATGTGTATGTGCGTGCAGTCTATGGCACCCACTACCTCGGGGTATTCTGCTATTTGGTGGAAAAGACACATATTGCTGGTCAACGCCTCATGAGTGTTGAGGAAATATATGTGCTCACCAGCATGTGCTGACATGGCATCCAGAAACTAGTGAAGTACCCTGGATGCTGATGCCTCTGAGATCCCGATGATATCCCCAGTTGCCCTTTGGAAGGTACCTGTGGCTAGTATTCTTAAGCCTACACATACCTTGGTATCCACTGGGATGGGTCCCCCTCTGTTGGTTCTGTGTGTGAGGCAGGGCTGGCACAGCTCAACAATTTGCTGTAGAATGTCCCTGTCCACCATATAGTGCTCCACTATCTGCAGCTAATGTAGCCTTTGGTAGGTTACCCTAGGTCTGTACACTCTTCTCCTCCTCCTCACTGTGGAATGGTCATCAGCATTCACATCTTCACTACCCTCAGCAGCAGCCACTAACATTTTGTTAGGTTTGTCAGGTAAAATTTCCCCATCAGTGTACACCAGTGGTGTAGAGTTTGTGGGAAAAACCAGAGTGAAAGGTGTTTGCATAGTTTATAGTACTGTGCTAGACTGCACTGCTGCCTGTGTAATTGGCTGATTCTGATACATTTCACCTGCCAGCTATGCTATTTCTCCTTGATTGCCTTCCTACTGCTGTTTTCCATTCCCATTGCCTTCCTGTTTAAGCTCTGAGGTGTGCCGTGCATACCCAGTGCTCAGACGTGAACATAGCTGGTATTTCATGTTTTTTTTTTTTTTAAATTCCGGTGCACGGTGTGCACACCTGTCTAGGAAGGGGAAACAGTACTCAACAATGTGAGACACACCCCCTTCCTTTGTTGTGCTTAGCTAAGAACAAGCATGGTGCGCAGGGCTCCAATAAGTTTACACCAAGGATGACACACCCCCTACTGAAGTCATCCTCTTGTCCTGCCCACATGGTTCCCTATTCCTTCCCCTCACGGTTAGGTGTAGGCTACCATTAGGTAGAAATCTTTGATTCAGTATAGGTCCCTTCATTTGCATACTCCAGTGTGCAGGTGCATAGTTACAATTCACAAGCACACCCTATCCTCTTGGCAACCAGTGCTCCCTTGTCTTGTTTACATTCTGTACGCCATTGACTATAATGGCAAAATGCAGATTTCTGTTAAAAAGCAGTTTCTCCCTTTTTTTTGTATTTTCATCACTCCCATGTTTGCACACCGCTGCCCTTAGCTTTAATGGCCGAGATCCACCAAAAAAAAATAAAAGTTTTATTTTTTAAAAAATTTAAGCTGCTTTTAATGCCAATGGCCTTATATTTGGCCATTGGCTTGTCTGTTGAACATAATACATGCTTTTCACGAGCTGTCATGCCTCCGTTTTGTCGCACTGACACTGTTCCTATACAGAATCCATTCAGCTTGCTGAATCACAAAATCACCTCATTTGCAAGATTTTCACCAGCAAATAAGGAGATTTGCATACTGAACAGAATTCCATGTAGGAATATTATAGATCCACTCGTGCATGCGAAAACGGCCTTTTTCTGGATCGGATGGAGGCCATATTGCATGCAGGAGCAGCTATACTGTTCCTGTACGGAAATCAGCCATTCGTGAATACAGCCCCTTATGTTTTCATACATATTTATTTATTTTTATACTGTACAGCCAGAGAGGAAATAGCTGCAAACTGTCAGGTGTACCAGGAGAAATTAACTCACTTCAGAGTGGCACAGGGAAAGTATTATTCAGGCTCAAATTCTAGACAGAATTTTCTTTTGATTCCCTCACTGCCATCTTGAGTAGGCATCCCTCAACCTTCATCTCAAGTACTCATGCCTTCCCTAATAACTCTTGCTGCTTGCATTAGTCAAAGAGAGCAGCAGCTTAACTGTGTTGTGTGTTCAATACACCAAAGGAGCAATTAATTTGTATTACTGGATAAGTATTTATAAAATATTAATACCAATAATATGTCAAGAACAATCCAATTATGATAATTCCAATTACTACATTTGAATACATATTGCCTATCCTTCATAAGGAAAAATGGCTGCTCTTTGTTTTATAATAGCAGCGAGATTTGTTTACTTTATGACACATTAATAACTTTCTTTCATCTATGGGTGTGACATAGGTGTACAATCTTAAATTATAGTTATTTTGTATTGCTAAGCAAAGTTTATTGAAAAAATACAGTATATTGATGTGTCATGAACCTAATTATCTCTTCTTTGTCTTTACCCACCCTATATCTCATTTATTTATTTATTTATTTTTGTGGGGATGGGTTATAATTTATTAACAAACTGCTGTTTGCATACCTTGCTACTGAAAACTAAATAACCTGCAGCACAAAGAGGAAAACTGATCACTGCAGCTCTGCTCTCCATACCTCCAAAGATGGCAGTACAGACACCCAGCACTTCAGGTTCACAACTTGTCACTTTCCTAAACACATGTCCTACTTGCTCCAAATGTGTCAGGTGGCTCTGCCCCTGATGCTGGTGCAGTGGTACCCTCAGGGAGCAGCACCAGTGGAAGTGGTCATTTTTTCACTCTGCAAGACCTGACAGGCTGGTGGAGGATATCATAGAAATGTGCCTCAGTGCATGTACGGGCAAGGATGAAAATGTCCTGTGTTGGATTATAAAGTCAGTGCCACATCTGTTGCAGGAGACTGAAGATATTTCTGAGGGTAAGGGCAAGATTCTCACTGTCCTCAAGCTGGATATGGATGTACGTCTGAGGTCTCCTACCTATCCCCAATCATCTGTCCCCCATCTGTTTGTCTCCATCACTGGCCATGTCTGTCTTTTATGTCCTGTATGCCTGCTCATATGCTTCCTGACTACCCCACCTAACTGACTCTCATTCCTTAGCACCTTTCCCAACAGTCCTCTGTCTTTCTTCCAAAAAATAATAAAAAATGGGCACCTGTCTGACCAAAAAAAAAAAAAATACACACCCATACTTAGCTCTCCACTTTGCCTATGTATCATCTTGACACACTTGATTTAGTCCAATTGGACATACAACATTATTCTACTGCTATCACCCATCACTGGTGTGTCGACTTCCCAAAGTCATGAAATTGTGTGTACAACTGTACATTTATGTTGTGAAGTAGATTACCGTGGTGCTCTCTCACCTCCCTCCTGCATATTCCTGTATTCATTTCCCTATATCATAAACTCTGCTTGCCAACTACATTTTCACCTCTGCCCTATCCACCCCTTTTTCACAATTTTAATCTGGTAAAGAAATAGATTCACACATGATACACGTGGCCAGAAATGGCCCACGGAAAAAGTTTCACTTTATGCCCTTGGGATTTGCATTAATGATGGCATAGAGCAGCAATGCTGAGTGGCAATAAATGCTGTTTAACTTTTTATTGTAAAAGCTGATGATTTCAATTTAATCTGCTGTGGTTAGGTTACTTTCATGCAAATTTGCTTAAATCTGCTGTAAACATATGGAGTAAAGGAAGACTAAAGTCAGTACTGTGAAATAGTTACTGTTGCAGTTCTTGGGTTGCTGGGTACAATGACGTAGGAGTTCCTATGTGGCTTGCTTTGATAATGACCCTGTTTTTTGACTAATGTTTTTGCATAGTGTCATGAGTTCAATTATGGCTGTAGGCAATGTATTAATTCCTAGCATTTCATATTACTTTCAAATATTTAACTTCAAACATCTGCATTTCTCTCCATATACATTTCATTAACATACCACTTGAAGAGTGTAGCAAGAGACATTTTGCCAAAACATTGCAGCAACAATTAGGAAACGTAGTAAGCCAACCACTTATCCTGCTTATGTCTTTATGTTTGTACCATGCTCTTACCTCTTTAATTCTCCCTCTAACAAGCACTTTATTGTACAGGGCATGACAGAGTCACTCATTCAAGCCAAAAATGCCTTTTTTCATATTTCTGATTCACAACCGTATCTCCTTATGGTGTCCAGATCTTTTTTAGGTCAGGTTTCTTTAACTAAGCAACTTATCTGCTAATAATAGGCAGCATTAGAAAGTGCAAGGAATTATTAACAAAGTGACACTAAGACTGTTAATTTGGGATGTGCAGGAGTAGAGAAATTAATCAGTATCTGTCATTTATTGTTCATATTTTCATATTTCTGTTCCTATTTTCATAACTGAAAACCCTGGATGTTTCTGTGGGGTATAGTATGAGGGTCTATATTATATATTCAAAGTTTCAAAACTTCGAACCTCAGATGTTCGACAACCTATGAGCAACATTTGAAACAGTGAATATATAATAATAAAAAAAAAAACAACTTACCTCAATGCTCTAAGTGGGGGGGGGGCAAGCCCCCCTGCACCCCCCACTTAAATATACCACTTCAGTGCAGAAAAGGGAAATGTTCCCATTCTGCACCATACAGAGCCATTGCTTTTCACATTCAAACTTTTTAAAGTTCAATCATATGGTGTCGACCATATCACATTCGAACTTTAAAAAGTGCGAATAATTAATAGGGACCCTGGTATGATATGCCATTGTGGGAGAAATTCATTGTTAGTGCCCATTTTTATCACACTATACCTGAGATATTGCTAGTTGTTTGTTAGTAAATATATGTACATTATACTTTGTAAGTAACTAGGTTTATAAACTGTTGCATGACATCAGGTGATACCTCTGATTTTGTTAAAAAAAAACAATGATATTTGTTTGGTAAGTTGCACATCTTGAGATATATTGTTAATTATACTATTACACATTTTCATATTTCTGTAAATATCTCAATAAACATGCACTCATAAAATAATTTCTTGTTCTCATGTGAATACTTATGTCTTGTTAATAAAAATGTTCTAATAGTATATGTCAAGGTTGTACAGTGTCCAAGATATGAGAATTAGTTTGTGAAAGTTTGGTAAAAAAACTATAATTTGGGTTTCATGTGGATTATAATTTATTTTGTTCTGGTCCCCTTCAGTAAGACACATGGCATTCAAATGACATTTAACAACCTTCATTAACTTCCAACATAACTTTATTGCATCATTTCAAATTTTAAATCATAACACAAATAACCTTGTAACCACAACATGTAAAATCCTTGTAAGCATACATCAGGGCAGCTCACCCCACTCACCCTGCCCAAATAAGCAGTGTCCATACCACCACTCACTTACTCTTATTAATCAAAGTAGCATCCTACTTCTCGGATTTCATCCCGTAAACCCTTTGCATCAACATCCAGTTTGGATCAACACCCAACACCAAGAGGGGGGACAGAAGAGAGACAAGCTTGCCCGTCTTCTCCACCAACCAACCTGACCCTAGAACATTCATCAAACCTTCTAACAATAAACTTAAATGCACTTTAAATAGATCTAAACCAAAGTCATTCACATGCACTTCATCAGTTCTAAACCAAACTTGGTCCTTGTCATCAATATCCTTATGATCTATTGTATGCATACCCAAAGCGCACAAATGTCACTGCAGCTTACAATTAATAAATATCCTAATATGCTCCAACTCCATAAAACTAGCGGCATTCCTCCAACGCAAACACAGTACTATCTCTGACCATACAATGCACATGCCTGGATATACCCTCTGCAACATAACCAGATCCTCTCATATCCTATACACCAAATGCTTCTTAAGAAATATTCCCAACTCATTACCAGCCAAATATACCACCGATATTTGAGGAAGCCAAACACATGACCATATACATGCAACTTCATCCATAAGCTGATTCCACCTAAGACCTCTAACACCATGCCACCTGACTGTCCACCCCAACTGATGCAAACCCAATTCTTTGCCATCTGTCCTAACAACAGCCCTCTTTGCCACTCAATGAATATACAAATGGCCCAGACTGACAATTTCCTTTCCTGAAAGACAAAAAACACATTATTAATTGAATCCATTACCTAATATAAGATAAAAAGGCATTTGAAGATCACCGCCCCATTCTCTGGATGACATCATCTGATCTGCCCTTCCTCGGCCCTTCCTCACTAAATCTGAAGCCCTACTAATATGAAAAGAATGACTGGAAAACTGCTCTCCTGGAAAATCCATGCAACACAGAGCCCTTCTGATTACATATACAAACTGATGACCCATTACCACCTTAACCTGTCTCAGCTGAAAATCCAAATCCTGAGGGTCCCCAAATGAGTCCTCATCAGATCCTTATCAGACTCTCAACCCAACCCACAGGACACATGCCATCACTTCTATCTTTCCTAAGAACTATCTGTGTGCCTTTCACTAACAGATCTTAGATCTATGTAACCAAATGTGCAAACTCACTGGAAAAACTATGACATCTTTCCAAATTAATGAGCCTAACAGTTCTGACACCCGGTATGCTCCAAAATACATCCATAAACACAAAGTTATCCACAAAACATAATCCACTGAATAACCAGCCACTAAAGCTAAACCCTTCTATAACACTTTCAAAGGTCAATGCATATGCATATTCACCCCAACCACTCTACCCCTTCCTCTTAACATCCTCCTCATTGTCCAAGGCTTCATGAAATAATGCAGCCCAGCCACCTGCACAAATATACTAATAACTGCCAAGTCCATCTTGACCAACTGCATTGCCTTACCTTGCCCTCAAGCCTGAGCCAAGTATCACAATAATAGTTTTTTTGACCAAATCTCCTCATCCTAAGGCAACTGTAAAGTAAATTGATCAGAATTATAGAATGCCCTACCATACACCTTCCTGGTAGATGCTGACCATGATTTCTGCACCTCAACCCAAGATGCCATACCTCATCAGGGAACACCATTGGCTCTTCCTCCACCCTTGTGACCACCAAACAAGCCTGTATACGAACTCCATTTATTACAGTAAAAACACACCAAGATTAAGCGCATTTATCTTTCACATAGAATACTTCATCAGAATAAAGAACACTGATTCAAGAACCATTTTTATACCAGTACATGTTAGATAATAGATAAAACTGAGCCAATGGTATTGTCAAAAAAAGTCACATGTAAAATGGTCACATGAGCAATATTCAATACACAGGATGTTAATATTCAAACCAACTTAGTTTTTTACAAATAAAACACTGTTATATATATTAAATACCTTCAGCATATGTTTAAAAATGCAGGCACATTAATGCATGTAAAAATGTTAAAATACTTAAAGTTTCATAGATTTTTCTTTCAGGGTGGAAGTATTGTCAAGGAATCATTTATACTTGGTGGGAAATTAGCTGCTAGTCTTAGTTGCCAAACCAGCTCTTTTTTATTTAATAAATTCTTCCAGTGACTCCCCCCCGACCCCAAATCTATGTCCACAGTATCCAAAATACCAAATTTAAAACCTTTAAAATTAGAACAAGTGAGGGAATGCCTATATAATGCACTTGTATCCTTCTTGTTTTTAACATCATATATGTGCTCATAGATTCTGCTTTTCAACGCCCTCTCCGTCTTCCCAACATAGAATCCATTGCACGTATCACATAGAGCAAGGTACACCACTCTGGGGTAAAACAATCTCCTTTCTTGAATATAACCTTAGATGCCATCTTATTAGCTAGGTGGGTTTGAGGTGCTTTGAAAATATGAGAACATTGGGAGCACCTCCAACAAGGTATTGTACCACAACCACCTTCTATCGAGATAAACTGCAGGTAACACATCATTATTTACCCTAAATATACTCCAGTTCTTTTTAATATGTTTTTCACTTCATATGATATAGGACTGTATCGCACTATACATGCATGCTCATAAATCTTCATTTCACCAGAATCTCTGGAGGCTATATTAGTTGATGGGTGGTTTCCTAACAGGGTCTTATATTTTTTTCTCCATCCTGTGTAAACCTCCTCAATAATTTGTTCCACCATCTGTTTGGGGTATCCCCTTTCTAAAAACAGATCTCTTAATTTGAAAAATTCCTACCTCACATCACTCAATTCTGAAGTCATGTGTGCAGTTCTTATAGCCTGTCCTTTGACTAAGCTCTTTTTCTGTGAAAGTGGATGGTTGCTCGTATAATGAAGGTAAGAATTACAAAAAGCACTCTTACGAAATATGTTATATTTGAAACCTGTAGGTGTATGGGAAATTACCGTGTCTAAGTAATGTATACCTCTAGTGTTGTAATTATAAGTAAATTCCAAAAAGGAGGTAGTTTTCTCCAGGTGGTTAATAAAGCTAGGGATATCTTCCACTTTTCCCTTCCAAAAAATAAAAATGTCATCCAAAAACCTGCAGTATAACTGGATGTTGCTCCAAAATTCTTTGTGGAATACATATCTCAATTCCCAGCCTAAGAGTACTATATTTGCATATATAGGGCTTAGGCAACCCCATGGCAACTCCTCTTGTTTGTCAGAAATATTGTCCCTCAAAGAATAAAAAAATTATTCTCTAAGATAAGTGCCATCATTTCACACACCAGGTTTACTTTATCGTGATTCAAGGTGGAACATGTAAAGAGTGTCTCTTCAAATAATTCCAGTCTTTCTTGTGTAGGAATACAGGAAAAAAGATCTTTCACATCTTCTTCTTCTTTCGGCTGCTCCCGTCAGGGGTCGCCACAGCAGATCAACTGTTTCCATTTCTTCCTGTCCTCTGCATCTTGCTCTGTCACACCAACCACCTGCATGTCCTCTCTCACCACATCCATAAACCTTATCTTAGGCCTTCCTCTTTTCCTGTTACCTGGCAGCTTCATCTTTACCATATTTTTCCCAATATACTCTCCATCCCTCCTCAGCACATGTCCAAACCAATGTAATCTTGCCTCTCTGGCTTTGTCTCCAAACCTTCCAACCTGGGCTGACCCTCTAATATACTTATTCCTAATCCTGTCCATCCTCATCACACCCAGTGCAAATCTTAACATCTTCAACTCTGCCACGTCAAGCTCTGACTCCTGCCTTTTTGTCAATGCCACTGTCTGCAACCCATATAACATAGCTGGTCTCACTACCCTCTTGTAGACCTTCCCTTTCACTCTTACTGGTACTCGTCTGTCACAAATCACTCCTGACACTCTTCTCCACCCACTCCATCCTACCTGTACTCTCTTCTTTACCTCTCTTCCACACTCACCATTACTGTGAACTGTCGATCCCAAGTATTTAAACTCATCCACCTTCGCCACCTCTACTCCCTGCATCCTCATCATTCCTCTATCCTCCCTCTCATTCACACACATATATTCTGTCTTAGTCCTGCTGACCTTCATTCCTCTTCTTTCTAGAGCATATCTCCACCTCACCTCTTCAGGGTCTCCGACACCTGTTCCATACTCTCACTACAGATCACAATGTCATCTGCAAACATCATAGTCCACAGGGACTCCTGCCTGATCTCATCTGTCAACCTGTCCATCACCATTACAAATAAGAAAGGGCTCAGAGCTGAACCTTGATGTAATCCCACCTCCACATTAAACGCATCCGTCACTCCCACCACAGTCCTCACCGCTGTCACACTACCCTCGTACATATCCTGTACTACTCTTACATACTTCTCTGACACTCCCAACTTCCTCATACAATACCACAACTTCTCTCTAGGCACCCTGTCATATGCTTTCTCTAAATCCACAAAGACACAATGCAACTCCTTCTGACATTCTCTGTACTTCTCCATCAACACTCTCAAAGCAAACATCACATCTGTAGTGCTCTTTCCTGGCATGAAACCATACTGCTGATCACTAATCATCACCTCCCTTCTTAACCTAGCTTCCACTACACTTTCCCATAACTTCATGCTGTGACTGATCAATTTAATCCCTCTGTAGTTACTACAGCTCTGGTAAGACCTGCATACAATCAACTGAACACATAAGTGGAGTTAAGTAAATTTTTATCTGCACTTTTATCAAATAATACATGATTTAAAGTAATTTGTTTGTGTTGCACTGAGCAATATCTAGCTGGAAGTTGTGACTGTTTTTTCAGTAGGTCTTATACAAGTGGTATTTTCAGTTAAGGCTTTTTAAGAAACCTGCATAGCCAGTGATAAGTGGGTGGGGGTAGTTTACTTCATTGTTATTCAGTTTCTGTCTTATACAAGTGGTACAGTGAATTATTTTCTGTTTAAACTGTGAGCTTTGGCCAGCTAAGACCTGCATACAATCAACTGAACGCATAAGTGGAGTTAAGTAAATTTTTATCTGCACTTTTATCAAATAATACACAATTTAAAGTAATTTGTTTGTGTTGCATTGAGCAATATCTAGCTGGAAGTTGTGACTGTTTTTTCAGTAGGTCTTATACAAGTGGTATTTTCAGTTAAGGCTTGTTAAAAAACCTGCATAGCCAGTGATAAGTGGGTGGGGTAGTTTACTTCATTGTTATTCAGTTTCTGTCTTATACAAGTGGTACAGAGAATTATTTTCTGTTTAAACTGTGAGCTTTGGCCAGCTAAGACCTGCATACAATCAACTGCATGCATAAGTGGAGTTAAGTAAATTTTTATCTGCACTTTTATCAAATAATACACAATTTAAAGTAATTTGTTTGTGTTGCATTGAGCAATATCTAGCTGGAAGTTGTGACTGTTTTTTCAGTAGGTCCCCACACACCCTCCCTGTTTTTGTCTTTTGTTAATCTTGGTGGCTTTGAAACTGCCCGTCCCTCTTGTAAATTTGCACTTGGATACTCCTCCTGGGCCCATTTCATTTGTTCACTCAAAAAAAAAAAAAAATTCTCTGCTTTTACTGTATTTGTGTTTCTTCCTACTTTATTTTGCTTTTGTGTCATCTTAAAAGTACTCAATTGTATTTATTACTGCTTGATGTAACTCATTCTAAGCCTTTTAGTTTAAGCACTTGGGCTTCAGACCAGTTGTTTTACATTAGGAAGGTTTGTGGCCTGCACTGTGGTGGCAGGACAGGTAGCTTACATCCTTCTAAGTTGGGAACTGCTGATTGAGGGCTCAGTGTCTGTTATTCTAAAAGTGTATTAATTCTGGTTTAAGCACTTGGGCTTTAGGCCAGTTATTTTACATTAAGAGGGTTTGTGGTCTGCACTCTTGTGGGAGGAGAGGCTGGACTCTGCCCTTCTGAGCTGGGAATTTCTGGTTAAAGGCTTATAGTGCCTGCATATTTGAACTGCTTCTTACTGAAATTGGTACACCTTGTTTGGTGTAGCATAGACTAGATCCAGGCCTGCTGAATCTAGCTTTGTTTGTATAACTTGAGCACTAATCCAGGCATTCTTTAAAGTATTCAATTGTATTTATTACTGCTTGGTAGTAACTTGATTAAAGTGTAGCTATCATTCTAAGTCTTTTGGATTAAGCACTTGGGCTTCAGACCAGTTGTTTTACATTAGGAAGGTTTGTGGCCTGCAGTGTGGTGGCAGGACAGGTAGCTTACATCCTTCTAAGTTGGGAACTGCTGATTGAGGGCTCAGTGTCTGTTATTCTAAAAGTGTATTAGTTCTGGTTTAAGCACTTGGGCTTCAGGCCAGTTATTTTACATTAAGAAGGTTTGTGGTCTGCACTCTTGTGGGAGGAGAGGCTGGACTCTGCCCTTCTGAGCTGGGAATTTCTGGTTAAAGTCTTATAGTGCCTGCATATTTGAACTGTTTCTTACTGAAATTGGTACACCTTGTTTGCTGTAGCATAGACTAGATGCAGGCCTGCTGAATCTAGCTTTGTTTGTATGCTTGTTGTTTGTTTGCTTGTTATTTCCCTGAAATGCTAATTCCACCTAAAACACAGCTTTTCAGTGCTTCTGTGGATCCCTAGTGATATCTGCATTGCTTACTGTACTTATTTCCTTGTTTCACTTGAAAGAAAGTTACTGTTTGTCATTTTGCATTTAAGTTACCTGTAACACATTGCATTTAAGTTACCTGGCACTTGCTCACTAAAGCAATTATATAAGTCAGCACTAAAAAATTAAAAGCACTACACCCTCACAAACTCCCCTTGAGTACCTTGTTCCCCCTGGCCCTTTTTTCAATTATAAAGGAATTCCCAATACTATTCTAGCATGTCCAAAGGTCAGTTGTCAATCTCCTCTCCGGTCCAGCTGGTGAATCTGGGAATCTTGAGGCAATGTTACAACTGCCTCATGTACACAGACAACCCTCTCCTCCTCCCAGTAAATTCCAACACATGTGAGATGCAACCATATAGCCAAACTGGAGGCTAAGCTCTCTCAACTCAGTACTGGCATAACCAGTCAGGAGGAGAAGGAAACCAAACTCACTACAATTCCAGTCTCACATAGACCTACCATGACAGCAAACCAAACACATAAACACACAAAAACATACTCGGAGGCTCTAAATAAAAATCTGCCTAAGCAGCAGAGACCTCCAAAGCAGACAACCAAGCAACCGCTACCCCAAAACAAAACACGTGCAACACATAGCTCAAAAAGCCAGTGTGCCGAACAGTCACAGCCCTTAAGGCTAAACAACACACCTGATACACTTGTAATAGGTGACTCTATCATCAGGCACACTGATGTCCCACTCACCAGGCTGAACAAGGAGAAGGTCACGGTGAGCTGCCTGTCAGGCGCTAGGATCCGCCACATGACACAAGCACTCAGGTTACTCCAAGGCAAGTACAAATATGACTCAGTCATTGTCCATGCTGGTGTGAATGAACTGAGATGTACCTCCCTGGACTACATGAAAAGAGATATAGAGGAGTTCTCTGAGCATGTAGCCCAGGCTGGTATGACCCTGACCTTGAGTAGCATCTTACCCTCACCAAGAATGATGCCACAATATGAAGACAAGATGATCAATTTCAACAATTGGCTTAAGTATTGGTGTCATTCAAAGGGGATCCAATGCCTGTCAGCCTGGGATGACATGCTTGACAAGCCACGATGCTTCACTAGGGACGGCTTGCCCCTATCACCCCTGGGCTTTCGGATATTGGCAAAGGCTCTTACTACCCCCATAGTGCCTTTTTTAGGCAAGGCTCAAAAGACAAACCCACCTCCATAGGTATCACAAGGGATAAGAAACTAAGAGTAGTGCTACTCAACGCCAGAAGTCTAAACCTCAAGATGCACACACTCAAAACTCTCCTTAGTATGGATATCTGTGCAGTAACAGAAACCTGGTTCAAGGCTCCCGAGAGCACCCCAGCACTACCAGGTTATACCTCATACCATGCTTTTCGGCCCCTAAACTTGGACCGAACCACAAAAGGAGGGGGAATATCAATATTCGTCAAAGATACCCACACCTCCAGGTTGGTGGCACAGCACAAAGCATCAGAGACTATCCATGTGCAACTAACAGTGGGTAAAACTGCCTTCCAGTTTATAGCCTGCTACAGACCACCCTCCCAAACCCAGAAACCCCACTCGGCCTTCCTGAGAACACTGGAAAATATGAAGGTCTCTCCAAACACCATTATATTGGGCGACTTCAACTATCCAAACATAGACTGGGAGCATTACTCTAGCTCCAACACCCTAGCCCAAAGGTTCCTAGAATTTATAAACTCAAATGCTATGGAACAACTTGTTACCACTCCCACATGAGGGCAAAACATACTGGACCTGATCATCACCAACATGAGGACTCTATGATCCAGACCAGAAGTGTATCCCTCACTGGTAAGATCAGACCATAAACTAATCTCACTGGATATTCACATCCCGACCCCACCCCATGCCCAGAAAACCACAGTGAAAAAATTGTCTAAAGCAAATTTCACACTCCTCAAAACCGAGGTGGAATCCTTCAAAGCCCCCAGGCCTGTGGAAAATATGGCCCAGACCGCAGAATCCTTTATAAACGTATTCTATGAACACCTTCAGGAATGCATGGATCATGCAATCCCTAATAAAACCAAGACCCAATCCTCCAAAGGCAGACATCCTGTCTGGTGGACCCCAGCCATAAACAAACTATACAATAGAAGGAGGAAGCTACTACATGATAGGGCAAAATCCCAAAAAGGGAAGGCATCTCTGATCATTATTAGCAAAAAACTACGGGCACTCATAAAATCCTCTAAGGCCAGCTTCGAGAGAAAAATTGCACAGGGCACTAAGGATAATCACTAGGCTTTCTTTAGTTATGTTAGGAACCTGGGTGGGAATTCCCAGATATGCTCAGAATTAGTCCAAAATGTCAAAAAATACTCCAAACCCACAGACATCTCAAACATCCTAGCTGACAGGTTCAGCACAAACTTCTCCCCCCTCCCCACCAAAAGGGCAAATATCTATCCCAGAAGAGTGCTGCCCCCCTGACATCTCAGATGCTCAGGTAAGAGTCGCCCTCTCCAAAGCAAAAAACACAGCATCAATGGGACCAGACCGTGTCCCGGGCTGCATCCTACATGAACTCCAAGAAGAGCTAAACCCAAACATAAAACTACTGTTCAGTCTCAGCCTTACTACAGGTTATGTACCTAAAGAGTGGCGTACAGCAACAGTGGTCCCTCTCCACAAAGGTGGTGCCTCAACGGATCCTGGAAACTATCACCCCATAAGCCTGACTAGCTTGGTCTGCAAAGCTATGGAAAGGATCATGAATGGACCTCATAAATAAAGATATTGGGGATCTACAGACACTGGATCCTACCCAGTTTGGCTTTGTTAAGGGCAGATCCTGCCTCCTAAACCTGGTCAATTTCTTTGAAACAGTCACCAAGGCCATTGACGAGGGGAAGGTGGTCCACACAGCCTACCTGGACCTCGTAAAAGCCTTCGATACAATACCCCACTTGGGTATTATAGATAAGCTCACCAGCTTAAATATAAACCCCTATGCCACTAGATGGGTTGCAAACTAGCTCAAGGACAGAACCCACATGGTTAGAATTGCTGGAGCCATGTCAGACTCCAAACCAGTTACAAGTGGCGTCCCACAAGGCTCAGTCCTGGGACCTCTCTTGTTCGGTATATATTTCTCGGACGTACAGGCCAACATGGAAGGACTGTGGCTGACCAAGTTCGCAGATCACTGCAAACTGGGCACCATAATCGACTCCCCAGCTGACACAAGCATCCTCCAAAAGGCCCTCATAGAAACAGACAACTGGTGCCAGAGCCATGGCCTTAAGCTAAATGCCAAAAAGTGTATAGTCATCCCCTTTGGCTAAAACAAAGTGCCCACAAATTACCACATAGGTGGTAATCCATTAAGTACGGAAGAAGTAATTAGGGACCTGGGGACCCAAGTTGATAGCAATCTCTCATTTGACAACCACGTGGCCAAAGTGGTTAGAAAAACATTTTATATAGCCCACCTAATCATGAATGGATTCACATCTTGATCAGGGGAGGTCATCGTGCCTCTTTACTCATCCCTCATCAGGCCCATAATTGAGTACAATGCCCCTTTTGGGATGTACCTTACCAGACACCTGCAACAACTGGAAAGACCCCAAAAGTACCTCACCAAGAGGATCAAAGGGCTCAAACAGATTCCATATGCTGCCTGGTTAAAGAAACTCCAGCTCTACTCAGTGGCATTCCACCTGCTCAGAAGCGATCTGTGCCTGACGTATAAAGCCATGTCCAACTTGGAATTAATTGACATGCTGCACCTCAGAAAATCCAAATCCCATCAAGCTACGCGCTCGAGAGACTTGAACGTCAGCACTGAAATAAATAGGAGATGCTGGAGGGACGGATTCATAACCCCGAGGCTCCCTTCACTCTGGAATAAAATCCCAGTCCAGGTTAGACAGAGTCCCTCATTGACTCTCTTCAAGAGGAATCTTGATGAGTGGATGGGGGATTGTAGGTTTACCCCGGGTATCACTTCTGTGTCACTGTTAGACAAAGGCACAGTATACTAACCTCAAAAAAGGGCATAGCAAAATTAATTTAAAATGGGTGGTGAAAGCCAAACACACTCTGGCTAGGCTTATAAATGCCCTAGGGCAGATAGCCTAGTATGAACCTATGAACCTATGAACATCACCCTTATTCTTAAAAATCGGTACCAAAACACTTTTTTCTCCATTCCTCAGGCATCCTATCACTTTCCAAGATTTCATTAAACAATCTAGTTAAAACCTCCACTGCCATTTCACCTAAACACCTCCATGCTTCCACAGGTATGTCATCTGGACCAACAGCCTTTCTGTTCTTCATCCTCTACATAGCTATCCTTACTTTCTCCTTGCTAATCCACTGCACTTCATGATTCACTATCCACACATCATCCGACCTTCTCTCTCATTCTCTTCATTCATCAGCCCCTCAAAGTACTCTTTCCATCTGCTCAACACACTCTACCCACTTGTGAGTACATTTCCCTCATTATCCTTTATCACCCTTACCTGCTGCACATCTTTACCAGCTCAGTCCCTCTGTCTAGCCAATCAGTACAGGTCCTTTTCTCCCTCCTTAATGTCCAACCTTTTATACAACTCATCATACGCCTTATCCTTAGCCTTCACCACCTCTCTCTTTGCCATGCACCCCATCTCCTTATACTCCTGTCTACTTTCTTCATCTCTCTGACAATCCCACTTCTTCTTCCCTAACCTCTTTCACTGTATACTCTCCTATACTTCTTAATTCCACCACCAGGTCTGCTTGTCCTCCTTCCTCTTTCCAGATGTCACACCAAGCACCTTTCTAGCCATCTCTCTTACTACCTCTGCTGTAGCTACCCAGCTATTCGGTAACTCTTCACTGCCACGCAGTGCCTGTCTAAAACTCTTCCCTGAACATCACCTTACAATTACCATTTTTCAATTTCCACCATTTGATCCTTGGTGCTGCCCTCACACTCATCCTCCTCTTCTTGATCACCAATGTCATCCTACAACCCACCATCCTATGCTGCCTAACTACACTTTCCCCTCCACCACTTTACAGTCTCCAATCTCCTTCAGACTGGCCCTTCTACATAAGATATAATCCACTTGTGTGCATCTTCCTCCACTCTTGTATGTCACCCTATGCTCCTCTCTCTTGTTAAAATACGTATTCAACACAGCCATGTCCATCCTTTTCACAAAATCCACTACCATCTGACCTTCTGCATTCCTTTGCTTAACATCATATCTATCCATTGCTTCCTCATCCCCTCTGTTCCCTTCACCAACATGCCCATTGAAATCTGCTCCAATCACCAGTCTCTCACCCTTGGGTACAGTCATCACCACTTCATCCAAATCACTCCAAATTTTTCTTTCTCATCCATCGCACACCCAACTTGTGGAGCATATTCATTAACAACATTCATCATTACACCATCAATTTCCAGCTTTATAAACATCACTCTATCCGACACTCTTTTCACTTCCAAAACACTCTTAGCATACTGTCCCTTCAGGATAATGCTTATGCCATTTCTCCTCCCATCCACACCATGATAAAACAATTTGAACCCACCTCCAATACACCTAACCTTGCTCCCCTTCCATCTGGTCTCTTGCACACACAATATATCAACCTTCCTTCGGTCCATCATATCAGCTAGCTCTCTCCCTATACCAGTCATACTGCCAACATTCAAAGTTCCAACCCTCACTACCACAGTACTAGCCTTTACCTGCCTTCGGCCATGCCTTCTGCCTCTTCTCCTCCTTCGGACAACAGTAGCCCAATTTCTGCCAACAGCCTCTTGGCCAACAGTACTGGTGGTGGTCATTGTTAACCCGGGCCTCGACCGATCTGGTATCTATATGTGTACTTTTGTCTGCATGTATGATTTGGCAAAATTTTACGCTGGATGCCCTTCCTGACACAACCCTCTCCATTTATCTGGGCTTGGGACTGGCACAAATAAATGCACTGGCTTGTGCATCCCCAGTGGCTGGGTTAGGAAAAAAGATCTTTCGCATCAATGGTTAAAAATACCAAATCAGCTGCCCATAGATTTTGTTTAAGCTGTCCTAGAAAATCCCAGGAATACTTAACTAGATGCACTGCTCTCTCCACTACATGCTTAGTCATTTTATCTACAAATAATGCCAGATTATGTGTTTTGGAGCCACTGGCAACAACAATGGGCCTAAAAGATGGTTCAGTGATGCTTTTGTGTATTTTTGGGATGCCAAATATGACCGGCATCTTAGGATAGAAATTAGTAAGAAAATTAAGGAGGTCATTAGTAATACATTTGTCTAGGACATATATTTCTAAGCAACTGTCAATACGTTGATATGCAATATTTATTTGGTTCTTAGAAATCTGTGCATAATTCTCTTCATTAAATAAAATATTCTGCATAATGTTGGAATAATCCTCTGAACTGAATATTACTATACCACCTCCCTTGTCAGGGGTCAGGATACACAGTCCTTTGTCCCCCCTCTGTTGATTCATGAGAATTCTTTCATCAGAACTTAGGTTGGCATAAAGCTTTCTATACTGAGCACATAATTCATACAATTGCTATGTTCTCTAACTGTAATTATGTCTGTAATATTTAAGTGTGGAGCTTTTCTCCCCGGGCCTCCGCTGAAAACGGAGCTACGTCCAGTCGGACTCTCCTGGTCAACAAATGTAAATAAATAAATAATCTCCTAGATTCTCGAAAGCTTGCATGGCGAGCAAGATCAGTGCAGGAGCTCAAGCATGCAATATGTCTGCCGTGCGATCCAGGAACTGCCTACAGGGGCATGCATGAGCGCTCCTGCACTAATCCTGCACGGACTAAGCCCTGGTATGCAAATCACCCCATTTGCAGGAGAAATCTATGCAATTGAGGTGATTTTGCAATCCGGGAAGCTTGCAACAGTCCGTGCAGGACTGGTGCTATCTGCAGAAATGTACTCTGTTAGTAACCGATTACATTTCTGCAAAATTCAAAACGGAGCTGTGACAGTTCCAAATAAAGGCTGCATATCATGTAGTAAGCATGCCAATGGCCAAGTATAAGGCCATTGGCATTGCAAACATAAAAAAAAAAAATATAGAAATCAACTTTTTTTTTTTTTTTTAGCTGATCTCGGCTGTTTAAGCCTAGGGCAGTGGCGCGCAACCTGGATCAGGGGGAAAATAACAAAATCAACTTAAATTAAGCATTCTAACTAAAATCAGTATTCTGCCATGCAAGTCAATAGCAGGCAGAAGACAACATGGCCAATGAATTGTGGTTGCTAAGGGAGGAGGCTTAGTGTAAAACATGTAACTATGCATTAGCAGGCAATCCTATGCAAATGTTTTCCCCAGCATGTGAGTCAGATTACAACAATGTAAGTGTAGGAATAGCTTGGTGCAAGCCTAGGAGGTAGACGACATCATGGGAGGGGTATGTCAGGCATACTGTAAGCAGATTGGAGCCCTGTGGCTCGGGTTTGCTCCTAGCTTAGCACAGCTAAGCTAAGGGGTGAGTTTAAATCTGCCTAGCACTCTTTACAAAGCCTAAGCGGGTGTGCGTGCCATGCACCAGGTTTTACAGGAAGAAAAAAGAAGTTAAACCAGGAAATAACAGCAGTATGCACATTTGAGCACTCTGCGCGGAGCGCACATGGGCTTAAACAGTTAGCTAATGGGAAGGGAAAACAGCAGTAGGAAGGTAATCAAGGAGAACTTGCTTAGCTGGCAGGTGAAATGTATCAGAATCAGCCAATTACACAGGCAGCAGACTAGCCCAACCCAGAACACTACTATAAACTATGCAAACACCTTCCCCTCTGGTTTTTCCCACACTCTACACCACCATTGTAAACAAGTGGGGAATTTTAATACAGCAGCAAAATGATAGGAGCTTCAATAGCTGTCATACAACAACTTGTGGAGGAGACTGAGGGTGGTGAGGATGTGAATGCTGTTGACCAACCCACAGTGAGGAGACAGAGTAGAGTGTACAGACTCAGGGTAACCTACCAGGGGCTACATGAGCTGGAGATAGTGGAGCGCTATAGGGTGGACAGGGATCTCCTACAGCAAATTATTGAGCTGTGCTGGCCATGCCTGACACACAGAACTAGCAGAGGGGAACCCATCCCAGTGGATACCAAGGTATGTGTAGGCCTACGAATACTAGCCACAGGTATCTTTCAAAGGCCAACTGGGGATATGATGGTGATTTCACAGGCATCAGCATCCAGGGTACTCCACCAGTTCCTGGATGCCATGTCAGCACATGTCGGTGAGCATGTATATTTCCCCAACACCCGAGAGGCGTTGACCAGCAATATGCAACTGTTCCACCAAATAGCAGAAAACCCTGAGGTAGTTGGTGCTATAGATTGCACACATATACGCATCAAAGCACCACCCAGTGAGGGGGGTAGGGTCTACATCATCTGCAAGGGCTTCAGCTCCATCAAATGCTAGTTTGTGTGCGATACCCAGGGCATAATAATGAATGATTTTCTGTCATTGCCAATTTAAGTGGCACAGTTTGAAATATTTTCTGCTTAAAAACCTCAGCTTTGGTCGGCTAAGATCTAGCTGTATTCAACTGGACGTATAAGAGAATTTAAGTACTTTTATCTGCACTTTTTCAAATAATACAGTATTTAAATTGATTTTATTGTGTTGCATGAATATTAACTGAACTGGAAGGTTTGACTCTGTTTTTCAGTTACTGCTTGCTTGAATTTTATTATCTGTTAGTAATTGCAGGTGAGGGGGTAGCCACATTCTTTGATTTCCTGTCATTGCCTATTTAAGTTGTACAGTTTGAAATATTTTTTGCTTAAAAACCTCAGCTTTGGCCGGCTAAGATCTAGCTGTATTCAACTGGACATATAAGAGAATTTAAGTACCTTTATCTGCACTTTTTTCAAATAATACAGTATTTAAATTGATTTTATTGTGTTGCATGAATATTAACTGAACTGGAAGTTTTGACTCTGTTCTTCCGTTAGTGCTTGCTTGAATTTTACTTATCTGTTAGTAATTGCAGGTGTGGGGGTAGCCACATTCTTTGATTTCCTGTCGTTGCCTATTTAAGTGGTACAGTTTGAAATATTTTTTGCTTAAAAACCTCAGCTTTGGCCGGCTATGATCTAGCTGTATTCAACTGGACATATAAGAGAATTTAAGTACCTTTATCTGCACTTTTATCAAATAATACAGTATTTAAATTGATTTTATTGTGTTGCATGAATATTAACTGAACTGGAAGTTTTGACTCTGTTCTTCAGTTAGTGCTTACTTGAATTTTATTATCTGTTAGTAATTGCAGATGTGGGGGTAGCCACATTCTTTGATTTCCTGTCATTGCCTATTTAAGTGGTACAGTTTGAAATATTTTCTGCTTAAAAACCTCAGCTTTGGCCAGCTAAGATCTAGCTGTATTCAACTGGATGTATAAGAGAATTTAAGTACCTTTATCTGCACTTTTTTCAAATAATACAGTATTTAAATTGATTTTACTGTGTTGCATGAATATTAACTGAACTGGAAGTTTTGACTCTGTTCTTCAGTTAGTGCTTGCTTGAATTTTATTATCTGTTAGTAATTGTAGGTGTGGGGGTACCTACATTCTTTGATTTCCTGTCCTTGCCTATTTAAGTGGTACAGTTTGAAATATTTTCTGCTTAAAAACCTCAGCTTTGGCCGGCTAAGATCTAGCTGTATTCAGCTGGACGTATAAGAGAATTTAAGTACCTATATCTGCACTTTTTCAAATAATACAGTATTTAAATTGATTTTCTTGTGTTGCATGAATATTAACTGAACTGGAAGCATTGACTCTGTTCTTCAGTTAGTGGTTGCTTGAATTTTATTATCTGTTAGTAATTGGTCATTGCTTATTTAAGTGGTACAGTTTGAAATATTTTCTGCTTAAAAACCTCAGCTTTGGCCAGCTAAGATCTAAGTGTATTCAACTGGACGTATAAGAGAATTTAAGTACCTTTATCTGCACTTTTTTTTTAAATAATACAGTATTTAAATTGATTTTATTGTGTTGCATGAATATTACCTGAACTGGAAGTTTTGACTCTGTTCTTCAGTTAGTTTTCCCACCCACTCTCCCAGTTTCTGTTTTGGGGTTAATATTAGTGGCTTTGAAACTGCCCGCCCCTCTTGTAAATTTGTGTTTGGATACTCCTTCTGGGCCCATCTCATTTGCTCACTCATCTGAGTGCAATGAGATCATATTATGATTTCTGGCACTCCTACTGTGTACAAAGAGAGCATCCTGGGAAAGAGAAAAAAAATTAAGCTTGTTTCCTGCCTTTCCTGTTAAATGGTCTAGACTGTTTGTAGGTCTCTGAGCCCCCAAACCCTTCTGGGTTGGAGGGAAGCCTTCTAGCTTAGTTTTGTTTCTTATAACTAGCCAGTTTTCTAGTTTCAGCACTCAAATCTGTTTCTTTGAACTCAGCACTTGTTCAGAACTCATTGTAAGCACTACATAAGCTGCAAATTACTACAGCACTCAACTTTCCTCACTTGTCTAGTGGAAAGCAGTTTTTAGTACTTAACAAATAAGCACTTATACAGGCATGTCTAAGGGTCAGCTCCCAGTGATTTCTCCTGTCTACCTGATGAATCTGGGCATCTTGGGGCAATGCAGCAATTGCCTCATGTACACAGACAACCCTCTCCCTCTACCACCCAACACTACAACCTGTGAGAGATGCACTTATATAGCCAAACTGGAAGCAAAGCTCTTTTCACCCGACTGGACTAGACAGTCAAGAGGAGAAGGTAAACACTTGCACCACACCACACTCATCACAAAGTCCCTTAAAACATACACCACCAAAACACACACATAGAAACACAAAACACACACCTACATTCACAGAGGCTCTCAATAAAAACCTGCCCAAGCATCAGGGACATCCAAAGCATAAACGCAAGCAAACTCCACCCCCCCAACACAACCCAAATGACACATAGCCCACAAACTCAGTGTGCCACTCAACCACAGCCCATAAGGCATAACAACGTACCCAAAACTCTAGTCATAGGTGACTCTATAGTCAGGCACACTGATGTTCCACTCACTAGATTAAGAAAGGAGAAAGTTACTGTCAGCTGCCTGTCAGGTGCCAGGATCCACCACATAATGCATGCACTCAGGTCACTCCACAATAAATACAAATATGACACTGTCATTGTCCATGTTGGTGTGAATGACCTGAGTTGTACCTCCCTGGACTACATGAAAAGAGACATGGAGGAGCTCTCTGATCTTGTATCCCAGGCAGGTATGACCCTAACCCTGAGTAGCATCCTGCCATCACCCAGAATGATACCACAGTACAAGGACAAAATGATTGACTTTATCAATTGGCTAAGCTTCTGGTGTCATTCTAAGGGGATCCAGTATTTGTCTGCCTGGGACGACATGATCGACAGACCATGATGCTTTGCCAGAGATGGCTTGCACCTGTCACCCTTAGGATTCCAGATACTTGCTAAGGCTCTTGCCACCCCTATAGTTTCTTTTTTAGGCAAGGTTCAAATGACAAATTCACCACCATAACAGGTACAAGCAAGCAAAATCTGAGGGTAATGCTACTCAATGCTAGAATTCTAAACCTCAAAATGCACTCACTCAAGACACTCCTTAAAATGGAGAACATTGACAGCTGTGCAGTGACAGAGACCTGGTTCAAAGCTCCAGAGAACACCCCTGCATTACCAGGCTACAATTCATACCACACCTTTCGGCCATCTAACCCAGAATGAAGCACTAAAGGTGGAGGCATGTCCATATTCATTAAGGATATCCACACCTCCAGGCTAGTTGCACAGCATAATGCATCCGAGATTATCCAAGTGCAACTAACTCTGGGCAAGACTGCAATCCAAATTGTAGCTTGCTACAGACCCCCCACCATGCCCCAGGATTCACACTCCTCATTTCTTGATACACTGGAAAGTATTAGGGTACAACCCAACACCCTAATAATGGGCGATTTCAACTATCCCACCATTAACTGGGAAAACTACTCATGTACCAACTCTTTTGCTCAACGTTTTCTAGAATTCATAAATTCCAACGCCTTGGATCAACTTATTCACACCCCCACCAGGGGCAGCAATATCCTAGACCTGGTCATTACCAACATGGGAAACCGGTGTTCCACACCAGAGGTCAATTCCTCATTGGTCAGATTCGACCACAAGCTAATCAGCCTAGACATCCACATCCCACCCCCACCACCATTAAGGGAAACCATCTAAGTTGGGCATAGCTGAACAAAAGCCAACATGCTCATATTTGCTCTACTGGCCCTTAAGCAGTCTGGTCTGCTTAGTATGAAAATATAAAGCAGTGACAGTCCTTGAACCCTGGGTACTGTGCATTATAGTCATAGTACTGAACCACTAAACCATGACAGTATTTCAATGAGCAGCCTGTATGAAGAAATGTTGATAAGTCTATGCAAAGTATCTCATGGAAACCCTGCAGGCACAGCATAATCCCTGTCGAGTTATGACACAAAGGTGAGCCCTGCAGTAAGAATAGAACCTGATTTTCAACACACATATAGTATAAATGTTAATATTGGTCATGTTCACACACATCAACAAATGTAGTGGACTTCAGACAGCAACATACTGAAAGGTCACACTGGGCATGCTCACACACTTGAATAAATGAGACAAATGTCAGGAAACATAACACTGAAAGGCCAAACTGGGCATGCTCACACACTTAGGCCATGTCTGAGTACAGCAGTGGGCCACACATATCCGGCAGTTGCATGTGTTAACCCAGGAACCTCTCACTATTCACCAATCCACCTTGTGCACACAGTTATATGGCACCAGATACATATATAATATATTGGAACCCTGTCATAATCAAATATGTTCTGCAGATACTTAGGTTGTTCATAGAAAGTGGGAAAGCAAAGAAGATAAAAAACCTGCAGTCAGTATCATCAATAAACAATGTGCATCCCGAACATTATCATAGGTTCATAGGTTGATACTAGGCTATCTGCCCTAGGGCATTTATAAGCATAGCCAGAGTGTGTTTGGCTTTTGCAACCCTGTTAGATTAGTAGACTGTGCCTGTGAATAGTAGGTCACACAAGATAGCCCTTTTACGTTTAGTTTATTGTGCCTCTGTCTAGCAGGGACCCAGAAGAGATCCCAGGGGTAAACATACGATCACACATCCACTCATCAAGATGTCTCCTGTAGGGGGTCAGTGGGGTGCTCTGCCTATGCGGGACTGGGATCTCATTCCAGAGTGAGGGGAGCCTCTGAGATAAGAATCTGTCCCTCCAGCATGTCCTATTAATATTTGTGCTGAGGTTTAAGTCCCTGGAGCGTGTAGCTCTAAGGGATTCAGATATCCTGAGGTGGAGCATGTCCATTAATTCTGGGTTGGACATGGCTTTAAACAACAGGCACAGATCACATCCGAGTAGGCGGTAAGTGACTGAGTAGAGCTGGAGTTACTTTAGCCAAACCGCACAGGGCATCTGTGTGAGTCCCTAGATCTACTTGGTGAGGTACTTTTGTGGCCATTACAGTTGCTGCAGGTGTTGGGTAAGGTACATCCCAAATGGGGCATTGTATCCAATCATGGGCCTGATGACTATAGGGGCACAATGACCTCACTTGATCTAGATGTGAAACCTTTAGGGATAAAGTGGGCTATATAGAAGGTCTGTCTAACCACTTTGGCAACGTGATTGTCAAAGGTGAGATTACTAACTACTCGTGTCCCCAAATCCCTAATAACTCCTACCGTACTTAATGGATTACCACCTATGTGGTAATGTGTGGGCATTTTGTTATTCCCAAAGGGGATGACTATGCATTTAATGGCAGTTAGCTGTAGGCCATGGCTCTGGCACCAGTTATCCATCTTTGTGAGACCCTTTTGGAGGATACTTGTGTCAGCTGGAGAGTCGATTATGGCACCCTGTTTGCAGTCATCTGCGAACATGGTCAGCCATATTCCTTCTGTGTTAGCCTGTACACCAGAGAAATATATACTGAACAAGAGAGGTCCCAGGACTGAGCTTTGTGGGACTGCACGTGTAACTGGTGTAGAGTCAGACATGGCACCTACAATACTGACCATGTGGGTGCTATCCCTGATCCAGTTAGCAATCCATCCTGTGACATGTGTCGATATCATAGATTCATAGGTTCATAGCTTCATACTAGGCTATCTGCCCTAGGGCATTTATAAGCCTAGCCAGAATGTGTTTGGCTTTCGCCACCCATTTTAAATTTATTTTGCTATGCCCTTTTTCGAGGTTAGTATACTGTGCCTCTGTCTAACAGTGACACAGAAGTGATACCTGGGGTAAACCTAAGATCTCCCATCCACTCATCAAGATTCCTCTTGAAGAGAGTCAATGAGGGACTCTGCCTAACCTGGACTGGGATTTTATTCCAGAGTGAAGGGAGCCTCTGGGTTATGAATCTGTCCCTCCAGCATGTCCTATTTATTTCAGTGCTGAGGTTCAAGTCTCTCGAGCGTAGCTCGATGGGATTTGGATTTTCTGAGGTGCAGCATGTCCATTGATTCGGGTTGGACATGGCTTTATCGTCAGGCACAGATCACCTCTGAACAGGCAGTATGCCACTGAGTAGAGCTGGAGTTTCTTTAACCGGGCAGCATATGGCATCTGTTTGCGCCCTTTGATCCTCTTGGTGAGGTACTTTTGGGGTCTTTCCAGTTGCTGCAGGTGTCTGGTAAGGTACATCCCAAAGGGCATTGTACTAAATTATGGGCCTGATGAGGGATGAGTAAAGAGGCACAATAACCTCCCCTGATCTAGATGTGAATCCCTTCATGATTAGGTGGGCTATATAAAATGTTTTTCTAACCACTTTGGCCACATGGTTGTCAAATGAGATTGCTATCAACTTAGGTCCCCAGGTCCCTAATTACTTCTTTTGTACTTAATGGATTACCACCTATGTGGTAATTTGTGGGCACTTTGTTTTTGCCAAAGGGGATGACTATACACTTTTTGGCATTTAGCTTGAGGCCATGGCTCTGACACCAGTTGTCTGTTTCTATGAGGCCCTTTTGGAGGATGCTTGTGTCGGCTGGAGAGTCGATTATGGCGCCCAGTTTGCAGTCATCTGCGAACTTGGTCAGCCACCATCTTTCCGTGTTGGCCTGTACCTCCGAGAAATATATACCGAACAAGAGAGGTCCCAGGACTGAGCCTTGTGGGACACCACTTGTAACTGGTTTGGAGTCTGACATGGCTCCAGCAATTCTAACCATGTGGGTTCTGTCCTTGAGCCAATTTGCAATCCACCTAGTGACATAGGGGTTTATATTTAAGCTGGTGAGCTTATCTATAATACCCGAGTGGGGTATTGTATCGAAGGCTTTTGCGAGGTCCAGGTAGGCTGTGTGGACCACCTTCCCTCACAATGGCCTTGGTGACTGTTTCAAAGAAATCAACCAGGTTTAAGAGGCAGGATCTGCCCTTAACAAAGCCGAACTGGGTAGGATCCAGTGTTTGTAGGTCCCCAATATCTTTATTTATGAGGTCCATGATGATCCTTTCCATAGCTTTGCAGACCAAGCTAGTTAGGCTTATGGGGTGATAGTTTCCAGGATCGAAGCTGGTGAACTTATCTATGATGGCCGAGTGGGGTATTGTGTAGAAGGGTTTTGCGAGGTCCAGGTAGGCTGTGTGGACTACCTTCCCTATGTCTATAGACCTGGTAACTGTTTAAAGAAGTCAACCAGGTTCAAGAGGCAAGATCTGCCCACAACAAAGCCGAATTGGGTAGGATCCAGTGGCTGTAGGTTCCCGATGTCTTTGTGTATGAGTTCCATGATGATACGCTCCATAACTTTGCAGACCAGGCTAGTTAGGCTTATAGGGCGATACTGTTCGGGGTCCGTTGTGGCACCACTGTTGTGGAGTGGAACCACTGTTGCTGTACGCCATTCCTTGGGTACATATCCTGTAGTAAGTCTGATATTGAACAGTGACTTAATGTGAGGTTTATCTTTGTCATGAAGCTTGCGTAAGACGCAGGATGGGACACCGTCCGGTCCCATTGATGCTGTGTTGTCTGCTTTGGAGAGGGCAGCTCTCATCTGTTCATCTGTGATGTCAGGGAGGCTACACTCTGTTGGGATGGACATTTGCTCTTTAGGGGGGATGTGGGGAGACATTTGCACTGAACCTGTTTGCCAGGATGTTGGCAATGTCTGTGGGTTCAGTGTATGTTTTGTCATTTTGCAGTAACTCACAGCATATCTGGGAGTTGCCACCCAGGTTCCTGACATAACTAAAGAAGGCCATGTGACTGTCCTTAGTGTCTATTGCAATTTTCCTTTCGAAGCAAGCCTTAGATGAATTCATGAGTGATCGTAGCTTCTTGCTAGTACTGATCAGAGATGCCTTCCCTTTTTGGGATTGTGCTCTATCATGTAGTAGCCTCCTCCTTTCGTTGTATAGCTTATTTATGGCCGGGTCCACCAGACAGGTCCCCTGCCTTTGGAGGAGTGAGTCTTGTTGTTATTTGGGATAGCACGATCCATGCATTCCAGTAGGTGTCCATAGAATGCGTTTGTAAAGGATTCAGCAGTCTGAGCCGTATTTACCACTGTCCCAGGGTCTTTGAAGGATATCACCTCAGTTTGGTGAAGTGTGATGTTTGCTTTTGAGAAGTTCTTCACCGAGATTACCTAGGATGGGGGTGGGGACGGGATATGGATGTCCAGTGAGATAAATGTATGGTCTGACCTTACCAATGAGGTTTATACCTCTGGTGTGGAACATAGAGTCCCAATGTTGGTGATGATCAGGTCCAATATGTTTTCCCCTCTTGTGGGTGTGGTGACCAGTTGTGCCATAGCATTTGAGTTTATAAATTCTAGCAACCGTTGGGCGAGGGTGTTGGGGCTTGAGTAGTATTCCCAGTCAATGTTTGGGTAGTTGAAGTCACCCAATATAATGGTGTTTGGAGAGACCTTCATATTCTCAGTGTTCCCAGGAAAGCTGAGTGGGGTTCCTGAGTTTGGGAGGGTGGTCTGTAGCAGGCTACAAACTGAAAGGCAGTTTTGCCCACTGTTAATTGCAAATGGATGGTCTCCGATGCTTCATGCAGTGCTACTAACCTGGAGGTGTGTGTATCTGTGATGTATATGGATACTCCCCCTATTTTAGTTGGTCGGTCCGAGTCTTGTGGCTGAAAAGCATGGTATAAAGTATAACCTGGTAGTGCTGGGGTGCTTTCAGGAGCCTGAACCAGGTGTCTGTTACTGCACAGATATCGACATTCTCCATACTGAGGAGAGTCTTCAGTGTGTGCATTTTGAGGTTTAGAAATCTGGTGTTGAGCAGCATTACCCTTAGTTTCTTTTACCTTGTATTGTGTATGGAGGTGGGTTTGTCTTTTGAGCCTTGCCTAAAAAAGGCACTATGGGGGTGGCAAGAGCCTTAGCCAGTATTCAAAAGTCCAGGGGTGACAGGTGCAAGCCATCCATAGCGAAGCTATGTGGCATGTTGAGCATGTCATCCCAGGCTGACAGACACTGGATCCCCTTTGAATGACACCAATATGTTAGCCAACTGTTAAAATTGATCAGTTTGTCTGTATACTGTGCCATCATTCTTGGTGAGGGTAAGATGCTACACAAGGTCAGGGTCATACTGGCCTGGGCTATATGATCAAAGATCTCCTCTATGTCTCTTGTCATGTAGTCCAGGGAGGAACGTCTGAGGACATTCACACCAGCAAGGACAATGATGGAGCCATATTTGTACTTGCTTTGGAGTGACCTGAGTGCATGTGTTATGTGGCAGATCCTAGCACCCAACAGACAGCTCAAAGTGACCTTCTCCTTGTTCAGCCTGGTGAGTGGGATGTCAGTGTGTCTGACAATACAGTCACCTATTACAAGTGTATTAGGTGTGTTGTTTAGCCCTAATGGCAGTGACTGTGTGTCATACTGACTTTCTGAACTATGTGATATGTGGGTATTGTTGTGGGGTAGCAGTTGTTTGGGTGTTTGCTTTGGAGGTCTCTGCTGCTTAGACAGATTTTATTTAGAGCCTCCGAGTATGTTTTTGTGTGGTAATGTATTTTGTTTGCTGTCGCTATAGGTCTATGTGAGACTGGATTTGTGGTGTGTGTGGTTGCCTTCACCACCTGATAGACTGTGCCAATCATGGGTCGAGAGAGCTCAGCCTCCTGTTTGTCCATATAGTTGCATCTCTCACATATATTTGAGTTTGTTGGGAGGAGGAGAGGGTTGTCTGTGTACATAAGGCAGTTGTAACATTGTGTCAAAATTCCCATATTCACCAGCTGGACTGGAGAGTACACACAAAACCGAAAATTTGTGACATCATTTCCTGTAATTAATAAAGTATATGTTATAATAGTGAATAATTCACTATTATAACATATACTTTATTAATTACAGGAAATGATGTCACAAATTTTAAAAAATTCCACAGCTATATAAGGGCCTCTTGTAAATTCATTGAAGTATTACTGAGGAAAGCTTTTAGCTGAAACCGGTCTAATCACCAGCTTTTTGAAGTTTAAAATAAACTTTTCTGTTTGACTCTCCAAGGTGCTGGCATTTTTTGTTTTTTGGATCAACTTCCTTCAGCTATGTCATAAATAGCAATGTACACTCATATATGTCCTGAGTCAGGGTCAACTGTACCTGACTGACAATGCCGACATCCTGTCAGACAGGCCCATACATACATACCCACCTCTCACTGACAAAAGGCCCTATCATCATACCAGGAGATATCACGTGTAGAATGGGTAAACAGCCCCTCCCAAAGCCTAAAACATGGCATCAATTGGATTACATTGTTTCCCTATACGTGTCATAAGTGAACAACAGAACAAACAGACCCTGCACCTGAACAGTCTGTTGAGCCTCACCCAGTCTACAGGATAAGAAACTGTTGAATGTGTTACAGCAACATATGGCATGCCCCACAAGTGTTGGTGCACAACAGACCATGGGAACTATAGTCCTATAAGCCTATGAAGTCTGATCTGCAAGGCCATGGAGTCCATCATGATTAAAGTCATACCCAGAGCTATTGGAAGCCAACAAACACACAGCCCTACCAACTTTGGTATGTTCAAGGGCAGATCATGGTTCCCAAACCTGCTAGACTGTTTGCAAGGCAGCCACCCAGGACATACATTACTGAAAAGAGCTACACATGTCCCACATAGACTTTGAATAGCCCTTTATCAACATCCCAGACACATGTTGTATCCACAAAATCAACAATCTGTGCATAAAAATGTATTGTCATATGAAGGAATGGCAATTTGTCCACAGATAGATCACACAAGCTAAGAATTGTGGAGTCCTGTTCAAGCTGTTAACACCTGCTGACCCACATGGTTCATTCCTGGGATTGCATAAAACAAAGTGCACACACATTACCATGTCCAGTCTGATGATGTCAGCATCCTATAAATATAGCAGGAGAAAAGAAACCAACCAATAAAGCATATAGCTCGTAGTGTTAATGCGTATCTCGCTAATATCATAACAAAGTTAGGTAGGGGTTTGAATCCTGCAATTGCTGAGTGTGTGTATGTGACACTGTTGATCAATGTATTGTGGGTTTTGCTTTTACTACTGTATGACATATCAGTAAAACAACAGTATGTGCATTGCACACTTCAGGTATCTGTGTATGTGTGTGTGTGATTTCCTTTGAGAGGAGTGCCCTTTTTGGAGACTGGAAAAACACATTAAAAGAGGTAAATTCCTCTTTGGCAAGTCTGATGATGTCAGTATCCCACAAATACAGCAGTGGAAATAAAAACTCCCAGTAAACATATAGTGTGTTGTATTAATGTGTATTTCTGTAGTATCATAACATAGTTAGGTAGGGGTTTGAATCCTGCAATTGCTGAGTGTGGCTGTGCATGTGGGGGGTGTATGTGTGTGTGTGTGTGATTTCCTTTGAGAGGAGTGCCCTTTTTGGAAACTGGGAAAACACATTAAAGGAGGTAAATTCCTCTTTGGCAAGTCTGATGATGTCAGTATCCCACAAATACAGCAGTGGAAATGAAAATTCCCAGTAAAGCATATAGCGCGTCATGGTAATATGTATCTCTCTAGTATCATAACATAGTTAGGTAGGGATTTGAATCCTGCAATTGCTGAGTGCGTGTGTGACACTGTTGATCAATGTGTTGTGGGTTTTGCTTTTACTACTGTATGACATATCAGTAAAACAACAGTATGTGCATTGCACACTGCAGGTATCTGTGTGGCAACTACATATATGTACATGTGGCCTCAATTGGTAACTGTGTGGCAAAGATATATATGTACATGTGACCTCAATTAGTTCATAGGTGTGAAGCCTGCTTTCTACACAAATACATCTGTTACCATTGACAGTTTGTGCTGCTGCTTCTCAGACCTTAGGTCACATAAGTATGTATGTGACAAGGCCAGCCACTGTAGTGATCTGTGGCCTAGGTCATCTGTGTCACACACACCCATGACAGTTTCTATAGAATTGTGTGAGTGAGGGGTCATGCCTGGGGTATATTTCAGACATGTTCAAACACAACACAGTCTGTCAATAATGGGCATCCATTATAGGTTTACAACAACTCCGTGGGTATGCATACAGACCCCTTATTGCTTATGTGATACACTGAGGGACATCAGCATACCTTTGGAAATGTGGATACCAAAGGGCAGATGACATCACATATGGATGTATGTACACATCAGTACCCCTGCTATATGTTGTGGGCTACTACCAATGTGGTACTGTCAGGATACTATGTATAGTAAATGTGGATGACTATGCTATATTTGGCTTATAGCTTCACAGCATGGGTTGATCAACAGGTATCTGTCTGTATGATACCCTTATGGAGGATAAGTGTCTCATTCGGAGAATGCATTGTAGGCCACTGTATGCATTACCAGATGTGGACGGACATATCCCTAGTGTGTTTGCTTGTACCTAGGATGGCCACATGCCAAACAGGAGTGGTCACAGGAATGTGTTGCGGTCAATACCACTGGTTACTGGTATAGTATAGTACCAGAAGGATTCATATGCTACTGTGTATCCTACATCTGTGTGTCAGTTGTCAAGACATCATCTAATGATTGGTTAAAATCAGACTGTTGAGGTTATTTATACTACCAGAATGCAAACCAATGACCGATATTAACAGTATCACCCACAGCATAGTGTCAAACCATGTCATAAACACATGTATACTCAAGTTGTAACATATGTGTAGTAAAATGCATACTGGCCGCCAATAGGAAATATGAAGTGTTAACACTGTGTAATACAGGGCATGTCACCCTTCCCATGTGTCCACCATGCACGTACATACAGACAGTGCACCTCCAACATGTTCACAAATGTATACCTGCAAATCTGTACTGCACAAATCACACATGTACCGTCCACTCACCAACACATGCTGCCAGTACCACACACAACAGCCAAGTGGCACATGGGCAGACAATCCATTTTTGGAATTAACACTTGTGTAAACAATATTACATTGATAATCATGGCTTTAATGCATCATGCCTGCTCAGATATACCTACAAGGATATCATTACACTTTACTGTTGACAACATGCTAACATTGCTACACTGCTATTAGGTCACCCTGTGCATCAGCACCATGTTAGCCTGTTCCTGCATCAATGTCACAGATGACAGGAGGTGGCACAGTTTCATCATATGCACAGGGTGAGTTATTGGTTTGCCAGAGCCCAACAATGACCCATCCAATCGACATGTATGTGTGTGTGTGTGTGTGTGTGTGTGTGTGTGTGAGTGTGTGTGTGTGTGTGTGTGTGTGTGTGTGTGTGTGTGTGTGTGTGTGTGTGTGTGTGTGTGTGTGTGTGTGAGAGAGAGACAACAGTACAGTATGGGTCAGTGTTGATGTAATGTGTGTGCGTATATGTTAGCCCTAGGTGTTTGGTTTATGTGTGTGTGTCTGCATGCACACAGTTCCACCTTGTGGCTGCCAAATATGGGAGGTTGTGGGACAGCCAGAGACTATACCTGCCAGGCTGTACAGATCACTGTCTCTGGCCACGGACACAGTACCTGTGCTGGCAGGGGTGCCACGGACAGTATTGGGTACTAAGCCAGACTGGGTACTATCGTCAGAGGCAGAGGGATGTTGAATGAACCCATGTCTTTGCTGGGACTGGCCAGAGCCACATGCATGTGGTCATCTAGGATGGTCTATTAACAGTCCAGCCCCAACATTGCTGGGGCTGGTACTGCCACTACAGGAGCGGCTGAGACTTGTGTGCCGTCCGCGATGATTGCCAGCTGATAATGTTGCTGGCATATGTCCACATTGATGTCTCAGCCATCCTGCACTGTCCTGGGGCATGGACATTACATTGCGGAGGACATCTAGTGTCTCCCCCAATGTCTATCAATGACCTCAGTGTAACTACAGATGGCACCGGCAAGGTCACGGATACTGTCATTGATAGCAGTGTTATGAGCCCTCTGCACCCTTAGTCCCTGCCTGGTGTACCATTCCATACATGCCTGTGCCTGCATTACAGCCCGGAACATACCTGAGGTTGTGAGACCTGTGGGGGCATGTCTGCCAGGGGCATTATGACCAGCAGTGCTCCCACAGGAACCCCTGGACATATGCCTATTTGGTACCATTCCAGGTGTCTGGGTATAGCTGCTGTGTGGGGTTGCATGTGCCATAGATATCACACTATCCTGGTCAATGCCTACTGTATCCTGTTCCTCAGCTAAGGCCATTGGTGTTGAGTGATGTATTGGCAGTATGAATGTGCGCATAGATGTGGTGGAAAGCTGTGTACTGTCGATTGGCGGACCAACGACAGACCCTGTCAAACCTGCCTGTGCCACAACACATGTATCATCATGTCCACTATTTGTGGCAGTGACTTCAGGTTCCCTGTTGCACTCATCCAACAATAACTCAGCACCAGTGAGAGGGAGACAGGAAACACACTTTACCATCTGTACGGGATGTTAGCACACATGAACACATGCACATATGCCCACATGAACACATGCACACATTCACACATGCACACATGCACACATGAACACAGGAACACATTCACACATGAACACATGAACACATGAACACAAGCACACATGCACACATGCACACATGAACACATACACACATGCGCACATGCACACAAATACACTACTCAGTCAAGTTGACACACACACACACACACACACACACACACACACACACACACACACACACACACACACACACACACCAACAGCAATATGGAACATATTCATTAGTGGTTGATGGTGGAGTACAGTATCACAAGCCAAAGAGTCCTATCACACGTGTCAGCATGCAGGATGTGTGTTGCTCAACAGTATGCAGTGCGAGTGTAGAGAGTCCTTGTTGATAACAGTATACATGTCTTTGATGCATGTGTGTTGTTCAATGATTGGCCTCACCCTGGCACACAATGTGTACATGGACACAACATTGCTGTGCAAGTCTGAAATGCTTTCCAATGCCCTGTGCACCATCACTCATAGGTATACATACCATGGCCGGATGCACACAACTGTCAGGTGTATAGCAATGAATGCTATGTGTAGTACTGTAGTTACTGTAACTGGATGTAGTGTAGTACCATGAGCCATCATCAGGCAGCATCATGTGGTCACTCAATGCCACTAATGTATGTCACACTGGCAATTATCTTGCTGTACCTGACCTGCACAACTTTGGCTACATTAACCATTTCACAGCCAGTTGTTACATGGGTATGTAAGGTGTTCAATAGGGAGCATTGCCTAACATGAATGTGTTGTGTGTTGAAGCGTGTCACACTGCCCCTTGATAGGCCTCTACCCCTCACGTATAGTATGTGTGCTGTGTTGATGACATTTGGGATACTGGAGTATGACCTTACAGCAGGAGTCTACATACGCCATGTGTATCATATTAACACTTACTGCATATGACAAAGTGGTGTATGTTGTGTGCATGTGTATTGACTCTGCCTATACAATGTCCACTACAGTGCACCACAATTGGTTGGGATGCTCTGTGTATTGCATGTGTTTGAGGCAGCCACTCATGTTACTGGAATGTGCATAGTCCCACAGAGAACATGCAGAGCATGCATTATGTGTAGGTGTTTTACATGTGTATATAGCCTACAACTCTCCTATGACATGCACATGTTATATGCTATATTAAATGTAGAACACTCCCCAGCATGGGTCTGATGTCTTGCTATCACACCAGAGGGACCTACAAGGATATGAGACAGTTTGTCAGTGTCAACAACTATGGCATTGCTGCTGTGTGTTTGAAATTTTACAGTGGTACAAGAGGTGACAGTCACATGCATACAGATTATGTTCCAAATTATCAGTATTACATGACACCAGGCTCCACATCTTCTGAATACACAGTACACATCTGATAAATGCATGTTCTAACAATTGAGCTAACAGTAGTCTACAGATATGCCATGTTATCTGCACGCTCTGAGTCGAAGTGCTGGGTGACTCCGGCCTCCATGATGACAAATGTCTGTTGTACTGGTTAGCCAGGAGCCACCATGTTAAGGAGCAGCTCTTCCACTCTGGTGAGGGGTGGATGTGTTGCTGCACCACCACCTGTGGCAAGCTGTTGTCTGTGGACATCGGAGGCATGCTGCTGGACATGTCTGATTAAATCACTGCAGTGATGGCGTACCTGCTCATAAGTCCGGTTATGCATGCCTACATCATTCACCCGATGGACAACATCCTGCCACAGTGCAGTGCACCCATGCTGGTCCTGGCTGGTTCTGGAGAACAGCAGGTTGTGATGTTGTATCAGGGCATCTAGGATGACTTCCTCCTCCTCAGGGGAATACGCAGGTTTTCTGTTGTGAGACATGTCCCTGGAAGACAATAAAACAGTAATTGTGAGCAAGTCATGTGGCACACTTAACATTCTAAAGTGCAGACATCAATGAAATGCCATATATAGCAACCTATTGGTTGTCAGTAGATACACACTTTTAATACCTCATATCACTGCTCAGCCCACAACAGCCTGACAGTGCCTGGCACATACTATATACCAAACCATGTTCTGCACAGCAACAAAGTGAAACCAGTATGTAAGACTATACAACAGTACATGTCACACTGTATGTGACACAATGCACCACCTAGCCACAGGAGGTGTATATGAAGCTAATGCATACAGACATTTGTCATCCATTGAAATGAATGTAAAGTACAGTTACAGTACTACCAGTACACCATGCTACTTGTTGATAGCAAACCCCTCAGTAACATATGTGCACATTCATCACTATAGGTGGCATACTGCTGTACTACACTATACATATCGCTAGATATGCACTTATATCCTGTGACACACATACCACTGAGGCCATGTTACAGGCATACCCACACACACACATCAGACATACCTGCAAGACACAAAGGTATGGCAACCCAGATGAGTTTTACCTGTGTACCATACAGTACTGTGTGTCAGCACCTACAAAACCTCATGCCTGAGGTATGTAATGTGTGAGGACTACAGGTAACAAACAAAACAGTGTTTCCAAGCAATGTGGATATACACCATACTGTGCTGTTTAGGCCTACAGCTTCAGGTAGTACTACAGTTCATACATGATTTGTATTCACTAGTGTTAACAATCAATAAGCATACATGTACTGCTTTAGCCTACAATGGCACACTCCAGTCAACACCATGGGACTATGTCACACTGTATGCCATACTGCTTTTCCTGCCTAGCAATAGCATATGTATCTTTTGCTGGGATCAGAGCTACATCACTACATAGCATGATATACACAGTTTCCCACTAGGCTATCACACATATACACAACTTTGACACATTCACCTGCACATTCACCATCACACCCAGTCAACCTCACATATCAAGTAATGCAACAAGTACATGCATGTGTGTATCGGGTCCTAGGCAGCTAATAGGCTATTATCCGTAGGGCCTATGGAAGCTTAGCCATATAGTACCCTGCCCTTCAACACCCATGTAATTTAGGTTCATGTGCCCCTGTCATGCATAGCCACAGAGGTGATTCCTGGGTTGTGTTTCCTATCTCATATTCAATCATCATGATTATTCATGACAACTGCTAATGAGGACCTTCATTTGTTATTGATAGGTAGTTAGTTCCAGAGTATGGTATGTGTCTGAGATGATAATGTACCACTCCAGCATGTTCTGCTTTTTGATGTTACAAGGTTTAGATCAGTACAGTGTGTCGCTTGTATGGAGTTTAATCTGTTTATATGAGGCATGTCCAACACCTGTGGGTTTGGCATAGCTTTGTATGTTAGGCAGAGGTTGCCTCTGGGTAGGCGGTATGCGACACAGTGTAGCTGTGGTTTTGTAAGACAGTCTGCATAGGGCATCTGTTTAAGTCTGGTAATACTCTTTGTGAGGTATGTGTCTGGCGTCTACAGTTGCTGTGGATGTCTTCTGAGGTACATACCAACAGGGCCATTGTACTCTATGATGGGTGTTATGACTAATGAGTAGAGTGGAGCACTGACCTCTTTTTCCATGGATGACACACCTTTTCTGATGACATGTGGACCATACACAGTTTACATGACTAGTGTGGCACTGTGATTATCAAAAGGGACACTACTGTCCACCTGTGTCCCATAATCTCTTATCACACTTTCGGTGTTGAGTAGACTACCATCTATGTGTTAGTTCATGGGTACAGGGTTTTTAACAAAAGGGATGTCAATACGTTTACAACATTGAGCTTGAGCGTACATATGAACATCCATTGGTGTACATATAGATATACATATAGGCACATATACAATCCACCTTTCTTGGTGGGAATATCAATTATGCAAAGGTTGAGAGGGATACAGTTATGTAATGATATTGCACAGTCTTGTGCAGAATGCATAGAAGGTATTCTCAGCCCATGTATCTTTGGCAGGACCCCCTATCTGGAAGACTAAAAACCTAACAAATCATACCCACAGCATTTAAACACCACATGTCATATGCCAGCACTGTATGCTGTTTTGTTTGCCACACACTACAACCTACATATAAATATGCACATAACAACCTGCACCAACATATAAATGTCCACCCTTCACAAACAGTTGCAATATGTCCCTTGCTCTATGCACATGTTCAGATGTTAATATATCGGACACATAAATATCTCTCCATATGTGTGTGCCATACGCACACAAGGTCCACACTGTTGTAAGTCCGTACACCTCAGAGATGACTTGTTGGGCCTTGCTACAACATGGACAGTTGTCACATGTGTGCATACAGTAATAGTACAGGGTGTATATATAGCTGCAAATGCTACATTACTATACTAGCCTGGTACAGCAGTTGCCAATGCTAAGCTACACATTATGTGACTATCATGCATGTCTTACTCTGTCACATCCGAGTTTATATAGGTGTTTGCGCTACTTCCCAAACTGCCATTATATGCAGTACTGTACAGACCATAGACAACATGTTCAGATGTTTGACATATAATGCTGGGCTACATATGTCACAATTATGTGCCACTGCACACAGCTACACACTAATTTGTCCATGGCAGTAGTTATGCATGGCATCAGTTCATACATATCTACTGCTGCCACATATGCATGTTTCAGAGTATGTACAGTACTATTCATAAACATCTACTACTTGCTGGTAACTACATATCTGTTACATACCTGTTTGTCACTTGCAGGTCCGTCTGTGTATGCTTTGACAACTTTTTTTTTTTTATTTATTAAGTAAAGTTTCTTTACTTAAGTTTTATTTTTGGTTATTAATTTTTTTTCTTAATTAATATTTTAGTTAGTAATTAAGTATATATATTTTTTACTTAATTAAATATTTCTTTATTAAGTAATATTTTTTGTCACTACTCTCCAGGAGTTCTAGAGTCTCTGACATGTGCAATGTAATGATTTCATGTGGGGATAGCAAGTACAGTCTGCTTTTATAGGTATCTGCGCATGTGCATGTGATGCCCTCTGCACCAATTTGTGCCCAGCATTTGGTAAATGCATACAACCTGCTGTGTGGTAATTGCAGTACTCACTGTCATAGCAACCCAATGCTATAAATTGCTAAGGTATGTAGGCGTAGCCTATTCAGATTTCCAGTGTGGGGCCCATGCTTGTTTGCTGTGGACACTGTTGTGTAAGTCAGAAGATTGGTATACTTCTTATATCTGAAGCTAGAGGTGTAGACAGTGATGTAAATGTTGTACTCAGACCTGACTGTTGCCACTTCCAGTACAGAGCTATCAGTGTAGAGTTTAACTCACCCCTACAAATGCTTACACAACATTTATGTGACTAAGTAGTTTCTTTTCTACTCATATAATTTACTGCCATACAAAAGTAGTTATTGAGAAGTATTCTTTTGGCACATGAACTGTTTGTGAACTGTTATACTGTGAATATTAATGTACTCACTTCTGCAGGGTTTGTGTTTTTTATTGTTGACATTAGCACAGGGTTCTCAGGAAAACTGGACAATTCCAGTACTGAGTATGCCTACCTACATGCTTGGTAGACCCTAAATACACAAGTATATTTTAATTGGGGGGGGGGATGCTGACATACAGAGAGTATTATGTATTATTGTGTGAATGTTATCTTACTGGACTTGAAGGATTGGTGTGTACCTGTTAGTTTATCAAGGCAGGTGGTTTGTCTGCATAGTTCCGAACGGTGAACCTATCCAGATGGTAGCCAGATGTTACACTGTTATTCTTTGTCTGTGCAACCCACAGGTGTTTTTATCACTGGTACAATGGCATTGTTATAGTCAGTTTCTACCAGTACATGGCTACATCCTTTGGTATTTCTGTGTTGTACTCCTACATAAGGGTATGCTTGTGGAAGTCCTACCAAAACTATTTGCAGAGTGTGTAACAGCAGAATAGCTGATATGCCTGTGTGTTTGTGCCTCTGCCAGGCCTATGAAACACTCAGATACATATTTGCATAGAGTCAGGGATAGGTAGTTAAAAGTGAGGTACACCTTACACATAATAGAGACAGTAAGTGTAGACTTGAGTGAAGCAGTGCATATGGATTAGTACTCCTTTTATGAAGTACAAGTGGTGTCTACTGTTATTATTGTCAGTATTCATCGTGTAATACCCCACCTTTCTGACTGACGTCGGTACTTTTCAGAGGTATTCAGAGGGACACAGCTAAAATATGTTTCACAATCAGGGACATCCCTGAAAAGTAGTCACAGTTAGGAAGTATGGCCTCTGCCCTAATCAGATATGCCAGTGTTTGTCCTGTTATGAAACTGTGTGGGGGTTGTAAAGTGCCTCTGTAACATTATTTGATGCTAGAATGGCTGCTTCTCATATCACACTCATGTAATGAAATTCCACAACAATTGCTGGTAAAGATCCACAGAACAAGCTTTGTGTTATGGCCTTCCTATTTTTCCTTTACATTCACTCATTGTAATGCATGATATATTTATTTCAGCACCAAATTATTGTATATCTTCTGTGGCTTAGTGGTACTTCATGCAGTCTAGTATGTCCAAGATCTGGGGTTCGAGACAGAGGTGTTTTATTTTGCTGCTGAGCAGAACAAGGACCCTGACATAGAGTGACTAAGGCACTTTTAAGTAGTTGTAAGCGGGTTTGCGTGACGCTTAGCAATGCTTAGCTAAGCGCACACATGCGCACACTCGCTCAAACCCGCTTACTACTACTTAAAAGTACTTACTCCCGCTAACCCCCGCACTAATTTCTTTGAAAGAAAAGAAAATGGGGAGATAGGAAAGTGGTAAAAAAGTGGGGCACAAAGAGGGACAGACAGTAGGAAAACAAGCTTGGGATGTGCAAGACGGGTGTAGGGAAGGTCCATAGCTGCCCATTTCTTTACTAGCAACAGCTGTGCATATGCAATAAATTTGGAGTGATATTTGAAACCTTCCACCCCTGGGAGAGGGGCGAGGACAACAAAGTATGTTGTACTGCCAATTATGATTATCAGTTTACATGTCCAGCGGACATGTGTGCGAAATGGGCAGCTATGTATGGGGCGTAATTTTTTTGTGGTTACATTTTGCCCTTTTTTTTTTTTTCAGGTGAGAGTGGAAAGTGAGGTAGAGGAAGTAGGTATATTTGGGGAGGTAGGTTGGGGAGGTAAACAGACAAGACAAACAAGACAAATACAGGGGCGGTGAATGACACATGGGGTGGGTGAACACAATTGATGGGGATGGATGTTTGGAAATCGCAAGCCCATGAGCCCACAGATGGTAACAGTGGAACTGAGATCCCCACCCATGGGCAGTCACCACTGCACCTTCACAGCCCCAAGGGTGGCTGTGCTGGGGGCTGCGTAGGATGGGCAGGCTCACCCGTGAGATGTGCCACTCTCGCCTCGAGCTGGCGTAGGGGATCAGCGACTGAACACTGGATCTCCCTACGCACCACAACCCGGACCCTTCGAAGGGTGACAGGTGGCCCTTCTCCACCCAAGCTTGCACGGGGGGGGCGAGCCCCATCCCCTGCAGTGCTTCCACCCGAAGGTGGCACAGGACCAACGGAGGAGGGGAGCCTGGGCTGGGCACCAGACCTGCAGGTGCATTCTCCAGCTGAGGAGGGACCGGCCTTCCCATACGTTCTGTGATCAGGTGTGTTTAATTACAACATAAACAACAGCATTCCAAATTAGTTGTAATAGCATGCAGTAATATTCCCATTAACCCAACACACCAAGGTTCCAACAGTTGAACAGCAAGCATAACACATTCATATATTGAACGACAATGGACATTCCAGCAGCATGCAGGGATGATTGGTGGCAACAGGCCACCATGATTGTGGTGTTTGAAAAGGGCACATGCGTCAAAGTGAATGCAGATATTTATAGAACAATAGGACATATGTCCCAACAAATGTTTTGAGATTACACATACCCATTGAGGTGTGGAATTGCATTGTTTATGCACATACAGTAGGGAGTAGAAAGAAACCTCAATTAACATCTTATAAGTGCTTTTAGTCTACACTACATTCCTATTGACTGCAGGTGTATATCCCCTACATGTATTATTACACTTGCCAACATGCATTAGGTTGTGTAATGGGTTTGGCTAGTTCATGATATACCTGACCTGTATCTGACATACTAACTGTCCAAGATGCAGATGTTACTGCTACAAATTTATTGATTTTATTTATATTTCTTTATCTACATATCTGGATGTGTTCACATGACATTTTCAGTTAAATTTGTACAGAACCCTGCATTTCGTGTAGCACACTCACATTTCTGGGGAACAAATTAACAAGCTACTTGTGTGCCAGATTAACTTATGCATGCCAGCCAGTAACTGACTGTTGAGGACTGTATTAATGCTTCACAGCTACTGGCACTTCCATCAACCACTTTAGATGGGACTGGCCAACTGTGGGTTGCCAGCACTTATTAAAACAGTACTATTTGTATAATGCAAGGGTACAACAACATTTCAAAGTAAGTGACACAGACACACTCCAGGTTTTATACCTTTATTAATTACATTGCACACTTTTCCCCAGGCTCTCTCCTTTATTTATATTACAGTGCATATGGCAGACATATTCAAGACATATTATACCTTTATTAATAGGTTAGAACACTCTTTTTCAGGCTCGCTCACTTATTTTATTTGACAGTACATGCAGAGATATTATTCCGGACATATTTTACCTTTCTTAGTGGGTTACTACACTCTTTTTCTGGCTCTCTGACTTATTTTATATGACAGTACATGCAGAGGAATTATTCTGGGCATTTTATGGCTGTGTTATTGGGCTACAACACTTTCTTTCTGGCTCACTCACCTATTTTATATAACAATACATGCAGAATAATTACTAACCTGCCTTGTGGTGCAGCCTTAGCAGCCTATCTGCATAGGCTTGCTGAGTCGCAGCACGGACACCTGCAGCTGTGAATTAAATGAAGGGATATTGAGACATACCTATCCATTATATAGAATAAATTAGCATGCCGTACATACTGCATTCCATGGCTACCTACTCAGTTGTGGAGCATCTTGCATCCACGGGCCTCCTGTATCCATTGGTTCAGTAGGTCCTGCTTCCATCTCTTCAGGTCTGCATGGTGGTGACGGACCTGCTCACCAGTCTGAGGAATGCCTGTGACACTGGTGAGGTCATGAGCTAACCAGTTCCAAGCCTCTGCTTTGTACTCTTTCCCTTGGAACTGGCCCTGCAGGAGTCTTGACTCATGATGGTGGACAAGGAGCCAAACCATGTATTTCGACTCCTCGATGTCGCAGCATTGCACTCTAAAGCATCTACCCTCTCCAGCACCAGCCATTCTAACTGCAGATGGGAGCTACAATCAGTTATGGAGAGTATTCCCGCCTATGGGGCTTAAATATGCCACATTTCCTGCACTTTTTTGTGATTGGCCGTTTTTGAAAATTCTCGGCTGACTGCAGACCTGCTTAGCAATGGTTAATCTATCATTTATAAGTATATGTATGTTAACAGTGGCTGTTTACCCTAAGCTGTCGTGGCTTAGTGGTTCAGTACTTTGATTATGGTGCACAGTGTCCTGGGTTCAAACCTTGTCATTGCTTTTTATTTTACTACTGTCCAGACAGGCTAGGGAGTGTGGCTGTGTTTAGGCAACTTTGCTCTACGTTGCTCCACGTTGCCCGATGGTGCGCTGGTTGGCACGGCGTGCACCTCCGCACAAACCTATTGTGCTGGGTAAAGCGCTATTTAGCTATGGGTAACTACATTGCGCTGGGTAAAGCATTGCTTAACTGCAGGCAATTATATGTCAGGTTCCTTTATAAATATACATTTTGTTCACTGATACATAGGCCATTTCAATGCTTTTTCATAAAAGTTTAATCACATATGTCAGGAATTATTTCATATACTAATTTAGAACATAAAATAGGAAGAGAAGTGGTGGGACTCGAACAGTGAATGCCTACTCTTTGTGCCAACACTCTACCACTACGCTATTGCACGTAATTTGCATAAGCATTCCTTATTATGCTCTTCCATGTTGAGATTGCTAACTGCAGCTAAGCAATGGGCACACCCGCGTGCACACGCGCAAATACGGGCAGCTATATTGGGAATTAGAAAAAAATAAATAATGTTTTACTTTTTATAACTGTGCTGGGGGTTTACAATGTCAGGGAGTGTGGTGTTGGGTACATGGACATTTGTGCGGACTCATTCTTGTGTGTTGACATTTTACATTTCAGACACTTGCAGGGGCATGGACCTTTAGACTGCTCGGCAGTCGGACACGCCCCCTGCTTTCCTGCATGGTCTGTGTTAGCCTTGGAGTGGAGTCAGCGTGCCCTCATGAATATTCATGGCATGCTGATGTCATACCGTTCAACTGCAGTCTCCAAGTAAGACTTATTTAGTCTTACACGGAGGATTCGTGAATCCGGGGGAATGTAATTAGACGGACTCACTTTAGAAACTTGAAATACTGAAATGATGAATTCAGTATTTCGATCCCATAAAGTGGAATCCTGAAAAGAGCGAAAGCTCAGAAGCGTGAAATTCAAAAACTTGAATACCAGAGGGTTTGAATTTTGCGCTTTTGAGGTTCCGCTGTGGTTACGGATTCAGGTAAGTGTGTGTGTGTGTGTGTGTGTGTGTGTGTGTGTGTGTGTGTGTGTGTGTGTGTGTGTGTATGTGTGTGTGTTAAGGGTTTTGGGTAGGGGCTGTGGTGTGTGTTAGTGTGTTTTGTTGCTGTGATGTGTGTGTGTGTGTGTGTGTGTGTGTGTGTGTGTGTGTGTGTGTGTGTGTGTGTGTGTGTGTGAGCAGAATGTAGTTTGTGTGGTGGTATGTGTGTATTTGTGTGTAGTGCGACCTCGGAGTTAGAATATTTAAGTAGGGGAGGTGTGGGGGTGCAAGGGTGCTTGCCCCCCTGCTTTTATGGAGTAGAGAGCTTGTGTTTGTCCATGGGGAGGATGGTGTGTGTGTGTGTGTGTGTGTGTGTGTGTGTGTGTGTGTGTGTGTGTGTGTTTGTGTGCAGTAATAGAGTGAAATTCAAAATCTCTAGTGTGCGAGATTTTGAATGTCACGCTTCTGAGTTTTCTCTGTTTTAAAGATTCGACTTTATAGCTTCAAAATACTGAATTTCGACATTTCAGTATTTCGAGGATATAAAGTGAATCCAATTAGACATATTCTTCAAAAATGCTAAAAATGTGTTGAATGTTTCATTAAACTACTGTCTACAGCCTGTACTGTAATATGCATTTTACTCGTACTGATGACATGTTTTTTTTTGTTTTTCAATGATTGATCTAATAATTCATTTGGGAGCCTGAGTTTATCTTTATCTCCCCACATGAAAAGTTAATAAACCCTACATTTAGCTTTATTTATGTAAAGGCAAGGTTGCCATAGCCAATGATGAAACATTATAATACTGAGAAAAAACAGTACTAGCATACATATTATCACAATAAGTTATTATATTGATCCTATTTTCATTATAAATGCATTTCTTAGTGAGTGACAGAATTATCTGGACACTTGGACTGAAACATGACTGAATTTTACCTTTGATATGTTGTTTACTTTTACTGATTCAGTTCTCTATTTAAATACCTACCTCATCTGAGAAGACACTGCTACACAAAAACATGCAACCGTAGTGAAAGAAACCCAAGAAAGGGACATATTATTATTTGAAATGTGTTTCAGAAAAAAAAAAAACTAAAATGTTGATGCTCCTCAACACATACTAATCCAGTCCGATTTCATATGTAGCGTTTTCATACTTCAGGCATTTTATTCTTTTCATCAAAATTTTTGTCTTTTAGTGTACCCCTATCCTATAAAAGCATTGTAATTCAATTAGTCACATGACAAGATGTGTAAATAATCAATTTAGTGGCCTGATAAGATTCATGTCCAGCTTCTACTTAAAACAATAACAGTACTTGCATGTAACTCATGCACTGTGTTCTATTTTTATTGCACAAAACCTTTGCAGTTAGAAAGTTCTCATTTGTTATTATTTTGAAAGTTAGAAAGCTATCGTTTGTATCATTTTGAAAGTAACCGCCTTCCTTCTTTACATGTTTTGGTTTGAGAATGCCTTTTGAATTCTTATGGTTTATTTCCATTACTGATTCAGAAGGTGCTGCTTTAGGGAATATAAAAAAGCGACCAGCACAAAAAGACAATGATCTCAGACTTTTGAGAGGTGACATGGGGCCTTTAGACTTACTTCCTATTGTTTCAGTGTGCTAGTATTTTCTGAAATAGTGTTAGTGTTTAGGAGCTGTCAGCAGATTTATGTCTGACTCTACTTTTAATTCCACATCTCCTGTTACTTAGTATCATTTTTGCTTGAGAGCACACAATTTAATTTTAGTGTACATCAAAGCTCATCCTTGTCTTTTGGAATAAAGTATTTAATTATACTAAGCTTCCTAGCTCATTAAAATGGTCAGCTCATCAAATGTGACATTACATTTACAGAAGGCTGCACTTAGCAACTTAATTTCATTCAACAATTAGGTTTTATACCTACACCGTCAGTGCTGGCATAAACAAAATTGATTTTGTACATGCAGAGCCCACGACTGGCTTATCTGAAATGAAGTAAAACTGAAATGGTGCTTTATACAATAGATTTCCACTTGTAAAGTCATAGCCCATATCGAAACAAGGCTGTCTTCACAACAGATGCACCTCTGGAATCATTCAAAGCATTTTTATTAAAGCTAATTCAAGTGTGCCATGCAGATTACCAAAAAATGTAAGTGGTTTTATGATTTTTTTCAGTGCTGAAATATGACTTTGTATTTAATAAACTCTACTCATCAAAGCTGTCGGTGCTCAGTGCTAGGATTTTAAACAAGAAAATAAATGACCTTGAGAACATCCAGACCCCTGAGTACATACACACTGTTTAATTACTGAAAACCCTCCTTCATTACCTGAGCTCAGTCCCTGCCATTAGTTCAAATCCCTTAGAGATGGTTGGGGCTTATCTGTAGTCAGCTATAATCTCTTATTTTACAACAAATTCAGCAAGATAATGGCTTTATACATCTAGATATTTGAGTGTCTATAAATAAATAAACCAAATTGCTTTATCATTGCTAATTATAGAACTCCTTCTATGTCATGTGTTACCTGTGACATCTACTTAAATCTGCTTGAGGTCTTATCTTTTGAACCAAATAGTGTTTTCTTAGGTGACTTCAAATGGCCATCTATAATCTGGTAAAATTACATTTCCAACAACAAATATGGCCAACATTTCCTCAGCTCTATTAATTTTAAGGCCCTAGATCAGATAGTGCCATCTCCTAATAGGAGCTCAAATTTCTGTGACTTCTTTATCATTAATATTAACAGCTATCTCTTCCACACCTAGTGTCTTTCCCTGCATAGCCAGATCAGATTACAAGACCATCATGTTTTACCTGAAAATTCAACACAAAAATACAGCTACTGACACCACCGTATTCAGGAATTTCTTTAAAGACAATCTCCTAGCCCTCTTGGATGACGTAATGAACTACCTAACGCAAATGCTTGCACCATCAAGTTTTATTCCTTCCTGAATTCTTACATCTAAACATCTGTCCCCATCCATCACAAATGTTGTGGTTAATATAAGAACAACTCCCTGTGGTGGAATCCTGTTATCAATAATATCTGTAATAACAGAAAAAGAAATAATATATAGCTGTAAGGGATAAACTCAATTTCCCTCTTTCAAGTGATAATTTAAAACAGCCCTCAAAGCCAGGTATGAGCCAAATATCCCCACCTCCACCAAAGGTAATTAGAAGGCCTTTTTTAACTATGCTATGAATCTACAGGGTAATTCTCAATACTGTACCAAGCTGCTCTGCAATAGTACTACCTTTTCCGATGTGGAAGACATCTTCAATATACTTGCAGATAACTTTAGCCTGAACTTCATCCAACATCTCCTGAGTTATTCCCCATATTTAATTTGACCCTATCACCCAAACAAATTTCTTTAGAACATGCCCTAAAATGATCTTTAAGAAATGAGAAGTACTAGATACATGATGTCTGACAAGTTATGATGCTGTTACATTGTCCAAGCTAAGCGCAACCTCATTAGTCTCTTTAGAAAACATTTTAACCTCAGCCTCTTCACTGGATATGTGGCCAAAACTTCGAAAGAATGACCATAGTAGTACATAAAGATCATCCTACAAGTCACCCACAGAATAATAGACTTATTTACTTTAACCATTATCTACAAAGTAATGGATTGTACTATAATGAAATTCATAAATAATGATGCAGTCAGCCTGCAATCCCTTGACCACAGACAATTTACCTTTGTGAAGGACAACTCCTGTCTGTGAAATGTGGTGGACTTTGAGAAGTGAAATGAAGCTTTGTATAACAGTAATCATTATTTACCACACACTTTGATCCTGCAAAAGACCTTTGACATCATTCCATGCACTGGTATTACAAAGAAGCTTAAGCTCTAATGGATCAACCCATGTGTAATCTGCTGGTTTGCACAATTTGTGGTAGACAGCAACTACAAACAAATGGAAGACATACAAAAGTCTGACTACAGAAGAGGTAATGAGTATTATGAAAACTTGAGAGAAATTGGAGGCTATGTTCATAGGTTCATAGGTTCATAAATAGGTACTAGGCTATCAGACCAAGGGCCTAAGTAAGCCTAGCCAACAAGGTACCCTGGTTTATGCCACTCAAGAAAGTTAATTTCCTGTGCCTCTGTTGAGCAGAGCCACAGAAGTGATCCCCGGGGTGTATTTTCTAATTCCCATCCACTCATCAAGATTTTTCTTGAAGAGTGCTAATGAGGAACTTTGCTTGACATAGATGGGTAGCTTGTTCCAGAGTATAGGAATTCTCTGGGACAGGAATCTATCCCTCCAGCATGTCCTGTTTATTGTGGTGGCAAAGTTTAGGTCCCTAGAGCATGTAGCTCAGAGGGATTGGAATTTTTTAAGGTGTAGCATGTCCAACAGCTCTGGGTTTAACATAGCTTTATATGTTAGGCAGAGATCTTCTCGGAGTAGGCGATATGCTACAGAGTAAAGCTGGAGTTTTTTGAGATGGTCAGTGTAGGGCATCTGTTTGAGGCCAGTAATCCTCTTTGTGAGGTACTTATGTGGCCTTTCCAGCTACTGCAGATGTCTTGTGAGGTGCATTCCAAAAGGGGTGTTGTACTTTATAATGGGTCTAATGAGTGCCGAGTAGAGAGGAACAATGACCTCTTTTTTCCTGGATGAGAACCCTTTTGTGATTAGGTGTGCCACATAGAAGGATTTCCTGACTACTGTGGCAATGTGATTATCAAAGGAGAGACTACTGTTCACCTGGGTCCCAAGGTCTCTTATTACACATTCAGTGTTAAGTAGACTGCCGTTTATGTGGTAGTTTGTTGGTACAGAGTTTTTACCAAAGGGGATGACAATGCACTTTTTGGCATTGAGCTTGATGCGATGCATCTGACACCAGGCATCTGTCTCAGTGAGGCCCTTCTGTAGGACAAACTTTGTTAGCCAGAGGCCTTCTGTGTTAGCCTGTACTTCAGAGTAGTAGATACCAAACAAGAGAGGTCCCAGGACTGAACCCTCTGGTACTCCACTTGTCACTGGTTTGAAGTCAGATTTGGAGTCTTCAACATTTACAGTGTGGGTTCTGTCAGTGAGCCAGTTGGCAACCCATCTTGTGATGTAGGGATTTAAAACTAGTTTAGTGAGTTTAGCTATAATTCCAGAATGGGGATTGTGTCAAAAGCCTTTCTGAGGTCAATATAGGCTGTGTGAACCACTTCACCCTCGTCTATGGCTTTGGTGACTGCCTCAAAGAAGTTGATCAGGTTCAGAAGGCATGATCTGCCTTTCACAAACCTGAACTGGGTGGGGTCCAGAGTCTGGAGGTTACCAATGTCATTGTTTATGAGTTTCATGATGATATGTTCCATGGCCTTGCAGATCGGGCTCATCAGGCTAATAGAGCGATAGTTCACAGGATCAGTGGTGGCTCCCCCTTTGTGGAGTGGGATAACGGTTGCTGTGCACCATTCAGTGGGCACAAAGCCTGACGTAAGACTGTGATTGAACATGGTGCTTAGGTGGAGAGCCAGTTCATTCTGAAGTTCGTGTAAAACGCAGCCTGGGATGATGTCCTGTCTCATGGTTGCTGTCTTTTTGGTTTTAGAGTGTGCAGCTTTTACCTGCATAGATGTGATTACATGGACTCTGCATTTTTCCTGTATAGATATGGGCCCTTTAGGGGGTGAGAGGGGGGTAAAGTTAGCTCTGAACCTATCTGCCATGATGTTGGCAATATCACTTAGTTCTGTAATTTTCCTGCCATTGTGCTGTAACTCAGAGCAGATCTGAGTGTTGCCATTGAGATTCTTGACATAGCTATAGAATGCTTTGCGGTTGCCCTTAGAATCAGTGGTAATTTTGTTTTTGTAGCTAGCTTTGGAGGATCTTATAAGGGATCTCAGCTTCTTACTGAGGCTGACCAGGGAGCTCCTCCACTCATGGGATTTTACTCTCTTTTGCAACAGTTTCTTCCTTCTGTTGTAAAGTTTGTTTATGGCAGGGGACCACCAGATTGGCTTTATTTTTTTGGAGGAAAGCATCTTGGTTCTGTTTGGAATAGCATGATCCATGCACTCGTATAAGTGCTTATAGAGTGCATTTGTGTAGGATTTAGCGGTCGTAACTGTATTGCCCATCTGCGTGGGCATCATGAAGTTCACCACTTCTGTCTTAAGAAGCATGAAGTTGGCTTTAGAGAAATTTTTACCATGGTTTCCTTAATGGTGGGTGGGGGCGGGATGCAGATATCTAGGGTGATTAGCTTATGATTGGATTTGACCAAGGAGGAGTTGATTTCAGGTGTGGAACACCGGTCACTCATGTTGGTAATGACTAGGTCTAGGATATTGTTGCCCCTGGTGGGGGTGGGGATAAGTTGATCCAGGTAATTGGAATTTATGAATTCCAGAAAGCGTTGAGTGAAGGAGTTGGTACATGAGTATTTTTCCCAGTTAATGGTGGGGTAGTTGCAATGGTCTGTTATTAGGGTGTTTGCTTGAACTCTAATATTTTCCAGTATATCAAGAAAAGAGGAGTGGGAATCCTGGGGCATGGTGGGGGATAAAATTTGGATTGCAGTCTGGTCCAGAGTTAGTTGAACTTGGATGACCTTGGATGCATTATGCTGCGCAACTAGCCTGAAGTTGTGGATATCCTTAATGAATATAGACACACCTCCACCTTTGGTGTTGTGGTCCAGGTTAAATTACCAAAAAGTGTGGTATGAGTTACAGCCTGGTAATGCAGGGGTGCTCTCTAAAGCCTTGAACCAGGTCTCAGTCACTGCACAGATAATGTTCTCCATTTTAAGGAGTGCCTCGAGTGAGTGCATTTTGAGATTTAAACTTCTAGCATTGAGTAGCATTGCTCTCAGTTTTTGCTTGCATGTTCCTGTTATGGTGGTGAATTTGTCATTTGAACCTTGCCTAAAAAAGGCACTATAGGGCCTGCAAGAGCCTTAGTCAGTATCCAGAATCCCAGGAGCGACAGGTGCTGTCCATCTCTGGCAAAGCATCATGGTCTGTCGACCATGTCATCTCAGGCAGATAGATGCTGGATCCCCTTAGAATGACACCAGAAGCTTAGCCAATTGTTGGTCAAACATTTTGTCCTTGTACTGCGGTATCATTCTGGACGATGGCAGGATGCTGCTCACAGCTCGAGTCATGCCTGCCTGGGATTCAAGATTGGAGAGCTCTTCCATGTCTCTTTTCATGCAGTCCAGGGAGGTATGTCTCAGGTCATTCATGCCAACATGGACAATGACAGAGTCATATTTGTACTTGTTGTGGAGTTACCTGAGTGTGTAGGTTATGTGGCAGATCCTGGCACCTGACTGGTAGCTGACAGTAACCTTCTCCTTGTTTAGCCTGGTGAGTGGGACACCAGTGTGCCTGACTATTGAGTCACCTATGACTAGTGTGTTGGGTACACTGGTTTGCCTTATAGGCTGTGATTTATTGGCAAACTGAGTCTGTGGGCTATGTGTCATTTGGGTTGTGTTGGGGGGTGGAGGTTGCTTGTGTTTCTGCTTTGGATGTCTCTTTTGCTTGAGCAGATTATTATTGAGAGCCTTTGTGAATGTTTTTGTGTTTCTATGTGTGGATTTTGGTGGTGTAGGTTTAGTGGGACTATGTGATGAGTGTGGTGTGGTGCAAGTGTTTACCGTCTCCTCTTGTCTGTCAAATTCAATCTTGGTTGGAGAGAGCTTTACCTCCGGTTTGGCTAAATAAGTACATCTCTCACAGGTTGTGGTTTTGGGTGGTAGGAGGAGAGGGTTGTCTGTGCACATGAGGCAATTGTTACATTGCCTTAAGATGCCCAGATTCATCAGATAAACAGGAGAGAATACTGGGAGCTGACCCTTAGTCATGCTTGAATAAAAAAATACTTTCCTCTGGACAAGTGAGTATAAGAGCTGTTTTTCTCTAAGCGAAGAAAGTAAGTACAAAAACTGTCAGATTGCATCTGATTAGATTACAGACCCTTAAGTGGACATTGTGGATTTAGCATCTATGTACAGAGGAGTGAAAGAAACAACATTAGAGGAAGAGAGCAACAGACGTGGGAATAATCATTATCATGAAGAGCGGATGTAGTCGGAATTGTCATGTTTGTTAACTATTAAGTTTCACATATAAAATTGAATGACTGTTGGCACTTGAAATATCATTTTACATTGTGTAAAATGTTGGAAAAGAAGGACTTTGAATGACTTCTGCCTTATATTGTCTTTGATATCGTTAAGCATTTAAAGCAAGGAACTCAAATGGAAGTTGGGTGCACTCATCCCAAGACAGAAAAGCAGCCAACCCTAACAAGAGTATCAAGGTTATGGCCGGTAAACCATCTAATTTGAAATCCTCTAGTCATGAATGACTACACTAACAGGTGCTGATTATAAACATCTCATTGTGACAAGAAAATAGTAGTTCAAAAAAGATAAAAAACTGATCAGCCAGACAAAGGGATTTTAATTGGACAATAGAAGAGAAGAAAGGAATTATTTTGCTGTTATTATGTCATAAACCCAGAATCCCCCAAAAGACAATACACAAGAACATGAAAAAAATATAAAAATGCAGAATATATAAAAGTTATGCCAAATGAAAAAACAAAGTATGTCAAGATTTGTAGGTGCCCATTTAAGCTAATTAAACAAACAATTTTAAATAAATTGGTACTTGGACAAAGAAACTGTGGTTAAGCTAGACAAACCTACAATGGAAGAGGTATTGAGAGAGACAGAAGAAATGTAAGAAGCATTTTGAATCTGAAAGACAGAAGAACAGGATTGAGATAAGAAAAGAAATTTAACACAGTATACCATATATGTAGAAAAGAGAGCTGTATTAACTGATATGTCTACAAGCAACCTTAAACATTTATACAGTGAAAATCACAAAGACCTAGTAAATATTACAAAAAAGACAATGACAATACATAAAGAGAATGCACTGAAAGTTAAGAATTTCAGAAGTCCAGAAAGAAATAAAAATCTGAAACTGAAGTATTAGACAAGGTGAGAAATGAATGATTTGTTTTGAAACTCATATGCAAACTATGCCCCCGGTATGATGGTTTATTAAAACAGATACATTCTCAAGGATTGACAAATGAACTAAAGATGTATATCAGTGAGGAAGATGATTCATTAAAAATGTTTTATGCTTTAGAAGTGATGAAATAATTAAAAAAAGATATCAGTAAATGTGTTTCACAAAACACATGCAGAAACTTAAGCCACTGTGTGTGTTGGGATTCACATAGATGCATTGTACATCTGTACAAGGCTTGCAGAATTTGCACTTTATCTGAAGTAAAATGGGCAACATTTTCATATGTACATTTGCCCTCCATTCTATATAAGTGGGCAATGCAACAAATTAGCAAGGTTTGGTACCTATCTCTCTAATGCAAACAAGTAACCTGTAAATGGTTCATCTCCCAGGCCCATGCTTACACTTATCAAGGGTGTCAGAACTTGTCAGATTCGGGGTGCATGGCTAAGCTTAAAAAGGCCTTTGTGGTCATTAGCCTAGTAAACACCTATGAGCCTATAAACACTCATGAACCTATGACCCATTCAAGAAGTGAGGCATGCACACAGAAACACAAGACATATCTTTTCAGCAGCCACATGCCACCTTGCATAAGTACCATGAGAGCTGACAATGTTACTTCAGAGAGCACTGCATCTCAGAATAAAGCAGTATATAGAGAGGCTATGCTGCATGTGACAATGCATCACTCAGCAGGATGGCACAAAGAGGTGCCTAAAGATGTACAGCTATACAGTCATTTCAACTGCTGTGCTATAGTGATCACATACATAGATACTTGTCAGATGCAAAAAGGGGGAAGAAAGAAGTGTGCAGCAAAGTAGGTAAAAGTGGGAGGACGGCAAGGTATACACAGATGAAAAATCTGTAGGAGTGTGCAAGTTGGGAGGTGGAGAGGTATCCTGTTTGGGGAGATAGGCCCAGTTTTCTTTATAAAGTGAGAAAGGAAGAGGGGGAAGGGAGACAGGAAAAGAAGGGAAGAGAAGAAGAGCAACTCGGTGTGCAAAGACATATGACAGCACAGGCAAAGAGAAGTGTCTTTACACACACAAGGCTAGGAAGATATTATCAGATAGTGCAGACATATGGCAGTGGGGAGGTTGGACAATGCACAGGGTATGGAGTCTTACACAAGAGTAAACAGACACATCAGACTGAATGTAGGGTAGGATAAAAACAGCAACCTGATGTCTGCATTTCCAGCCCATATGGATATTACTGTGATCTGTCCCTAGCTAATGGATTAGGATTTCTGGTGGTATGGGCCATACCCTCCTTTTACAGCTTGAGAGTTGGGGCTGGATAAGTGAGTAAATATACAACATCTTTCAGGAAGTTCTCCATTCTGGCAATGCACTTGCTTACTTCTCTCTTGACTGGACCCTTTACTTCATGCTCAATCTGCAGTTGGACCCCCTTCAGATGATTGGGCCAGGTTAGCTGTAAGTAAAACATCAAAATCCCCACCCCTGAGGCATTTCCAGTTGCTTTACCCTCTCCATCTGCAGACTCAGTAGTGACAGTTCATGTTTAGTGTACCTGCTAAGCACATTTATCATCCTGAGCTACAGGGAAGAGATAGCATAAGATATCTACCGTAAATAAACCTCGCTGTGCATTGGAACAGATATGTAATTGGAACAGATATATATATATATATATATATATATATATATATATATATATATATATATACACACACATCACAGACTATCATTTGTCAGTAGCTCTAATCCTGACTCTCCTTTAGTTTATTCTGCCTCCTGTGGTATGCAGCACGACTTGTATTGCATTCTGCTCATGCTGAAGAAAAAAGGGACTTATCTGAGAACAGTGACAGTTGTAAAGTAAACTGTCATTACTAAACTTAAAACCTACAGTTCTATACATGTGTCATTAGCTGCATCACAAAAAGCAGGCAGGTGTGTATCCCCTATCCATGCATTAACAAACCTACTCAGATGTATGGATCTGGTACACATGGGGCACCCTGCATAGTATGGTGGCACCTTGAAGTGGTGCAGCATTATCCCACTATATAACATGTCCCTACAGAACCCCACAAAAAATGTAGTTGGCATATTTTGCAATATTCCTCACCCCCTCCTTCACCTAACATAGAGATACCACATATTTCACAGTATGCTACCCCTGACATAGAAGTACCAAATATTTCACAATATGCTACCCCAGACATAGAAGTACCACATATTTCACAATATACCACCACCCTCTCCTTCACCTGACATAGAAGTACCACATATTTCAGAATACCCTACCACCAACACCACCTCCTCCTCCACCTGAAATAGAAGCACCACATAGTAGCTCACCCACATTTAATATCTGAAGCAAAGACCTCCCAGTATTAAGAATGGTTCCTCAAATCAGTACCATATTTGGGGCATTGTTCCCTAAATTCTGTATCCCATGCATGGAGCTTATCAGGGTAATGGCAATGCAGGACATTATAGTGGTTACTCACTGTTCCCCATTCTTGGTAATGCCCATGGCTGTAGTCAACACTCAGACAGGTCACATCAGGCATCAGGATTTCAGAACAGATAATCCTAGGGGCTTAATAGTCACTCCCTGAATTGAATGTGAAGGAGACTGAGCACAATCTTGAGCTCTTTCCTGCATCATGCAGGTGTTTTTCACTGGGCACTTGCAAAGGTGTCCATTGTCATGTAAATATCCCTGGAAAATGGTATCATGTTCAAAAGGAACAAAATTGTTGTTTGTTCCCACACAGCAGTGAGATGCACATATTTATGCAGGCTTTTATGTGTGGCCAAACATTGTCAGGGGTGTACATACATAGCAAGCTGTTCTGCATATCATAGACATGTATCAGTAAAATAATTAATTTATGGTATTTGGCTTCATTTGATGCATCACACAAAGAAACATAAAGCTGCAGAGTTAGAGAGAGAACCACCATTTTGTATGCTAACTTCTGTGTACCTTGAAAGCTATGTTGGAGATCCAAGCAGCAAAGTTTAGAAGGACAGCTGCACTACTTTTACAACGCACAGCCAGCTCTGAGAAGGTGCACAGTAATCTGAAAGTGTGGTAAACTGTCTTGTGTACCTTCCTAAGGATGTGCTCCTTTGTACAGGTATTCAGTTGACAGAAGGCTTAGAAATATGAACATGTATACTTGCATGTGTTACATGTATATAGATTGTACAAGCAACAAAGTAGCCTCATTTCCCTATAAATGCTTAATAGTTGCTATAGATACACTTTGCCCCTTGTATAGTATAGGGAGACCTAGGGTGATGGTTATATCATCTGCCTGCCAATACATGTGTAATCCTTCCACTGGAGCACTGCATAGCTATGTCACCTGTGTTTCCCTTGGTGACTCCTAATGTTGGCAGTAGTAACAACTGCCTTCCACCTTATATACTTGTAGTTCCAAACAAGGATGCTGGGCTCCCTGTGTCATGCATATGTGCTGGTATATGGTTAATGTTCTAGCTGCATATGTACCTTTATCTGTCCATTTGAGTGCAGTATGGCATATCTTCATAGCCATCTGAGTATTGCATGGCATACCTATATTTATCCATGTGTCTGTAGCTGTTATCTCATCAGTCTCAGCATTATACAGTCTATAGCCATGTTTCTTGTTGTTTTCAGGTGTCTACATGTCCAGAAGATGAACTGGGTGGCAGTAGGTCAGCTCTGCTGAAAATAACATCCTGATAAAGGCACTCAGGACCACAGAAATCACAAAAACTGACAGGCCAATAAAGAGCCATAATGATGATAGACTGAACTCTTGAGGATAAGAAAGAAATGATGTACTGGTACCATTATGTAAGAAACAGAATTTCCCAACAGAAGATATACAAAAAGATTAAGAGAGAAATTATAGGAAATAAAAATACTTGCACAAGAAAAACTGTTAGAAGCTTTAAATAAAAATCTGTGTTCATTAATACAACAGATTTATGAAAAACATTATATAGATTAAGAAACCTTTTGCTGTTTGGCAAAAGAAGTGACTGAGGAAGTGCAAAAATATAAAGAACAAAATATAAAGATTTTTGAAAGGTATAAAAAAGAAATATAGAGATGGGAAAGAAAGAGAGATCTGATATGGTGTTATATTTATGCGAAGGAGAAAGCCAAATTAATCAATACAAAAAAGCAGCCCCAAAGATATTTGAAGAGAAATACAGGCAAAGGCATCCAGATATGGAAAATTTTACAACACAAAAAATAAGATCACAAAGAGGGATTGTAGAACAGGATATTACTAAAGTAGAAGTTAAAAAAGTAGTAGAAGTTGATGTTATGGAATACCTGTGAAGGTTATGGAATACCTGTGAAGTAAAGGATTTAGTGTAGAAAGTCTAATGCAGGTTATATCACAGCATGATTGAACAACAAGTCCCCAAAGTAAGGAGAAACAGGAGGAGCAGGAGACACCTGAAGAAGAAATATGGACATGGGAAAGAAAAAGAGATTTAATATGGTGCGATATTTATGCAAAAACAAAGCTAACCAGTACAAAAAGAGCAGCACCAAAGATATTTGAAGAGAAATGCAGGCAAAGGTATCTGGATATGGAACATTTTGCAATGCAAACGAAATACGAAAAAAAGAGAAAAGAGGATTAGAAATGCTGAAGTTAAATAAATAGAAACAGAGGTTATGGATTACCTGCGAAGTGAAGGGCTTAGTGTAGAACATCTAACTCTCATAACATCACAGCAGGACAGAGCAATGGATTCACAAATTAAGGAGAAACCAGTGGAGTGGGAAACATCTGATCAGTTGCCATACGAAGATACTTTGCAGCCTTCCACAGGAAATTGGTATAAAAGTTTCGCTGGAGTTGTATGGCAAGGGAAGAAACAGGAAGCTGTGGCAACTCTGATGCAGTCAATGTTGTGGAGTGATAGGCCAGTGAGTTCCCTTATGAAAGGGCAGTGGATGACACAGGATGAAACTGAAGAGAATGTATCACAGGAAGATGCTCTGGAACTTTCTAAAGAATGCCCTCAAGAAATGGAGAACAAAGAACGTGCCCTCAGTTTAGAAGGAAATCATCTAAGAGAAGAGTTGTTTGATTTAATACAGCAAAAACACATCAGCAAACGGAACCACACAGTCCACATTACAAGGAGAAACACTTCTATTGCTAAGGGTATATTAACAGGCACAATGACTGGGTATGCATACATCTGAGGAAGTCAATTGGCTGACAAAAATGTGAGGAAACTTTAAGTGTTTGGTGTTTATGTGGATCGTTGTAACACTGTGGAATAAAGTTGTTTACATTTCAAGAGAACGGGTCGTCCTTTATGAGCGTTCACTATCTTGGTTTATTAATATAGATGTACAGACATATTAAGATCAATGAAAGAAACAGACTACAGAAAGTTAATAAAACCCCAAAAGTTAGAAGTTTGATAAAACAAATGAACACAGTAATTGGCACTGTTCATAGAGATTCATGGAATATAACAGAAGTAAATAGGATATCTTACTGTGCAGCTAAATTAATAACAGATAAAGTCTTACCACAAATGTACAGGGCATTAAGGGAAAGGAAGGGGAGAAATTGAATGTCATCATGGAATTATCAAATACAGAAAACTATAAAGCAATTAAGAAAAAAGTGTCACTGTTAGAAGATTATAGAAGGCGGAAAAGATCAATAAAAATACTTGGAAAGATACAAGTAATAAAAGCAATGCACAGTATCAGAACAGATCAGGATCTATCGTGCACTATCACAAATAAACTAAAAATATCAACACAGGCAGAAAGACTTAGACGATATGTGACTAAATATAAAGGAAAAGTACAAAATAAGTAATTTATTGACAACCCAAAAACGTTTTGTAGAGAACTGGGAAACAAGGCAAAGGAATTGAAACACCAGCAAAAAAAGAAGAAATTGATACATTTTGGAGAAATATCTATGAAGATCATGTGGAACATAACAAAGATGCTAAATGGATAGAAAAATTAAAAGAAAGAATAAGAAGTTCAAATGTACAGGATATGAAATAGGATGAAGTAACGGCCAGAGAGACTGAAACAAAGTTAAGAAAAGCTCTTAAATGGAAAACCCCACACCCAGATGCAGTATCTAACATCTGTCTGAAAGTATTAACATCTTTACCTGAAGATTAAAACATGAGTAATAACTATTTATATGCTCACCTCAAAGAGATACCAACGTGGCTAACAACAGGAAAAACAATATTTCTACTTAAGAGCGAACCTGAAAGCTATCCTTAAAACTATTGACCAATAATTTGTCTTCTGATGCATATAAACTATACACTAGAATTGATGCTGACAGGGTTTATTGATATTTAGAAGAAAACTCAATCATGGCAATAGAACAAAAGGGTAACAAAAAAAGTCATATGGAACAAGGGATCATTTATTCTTAAATACAGTCATAATGGAAAACTGTAAAAAGGGGAAGAATATAAGTATGGCAAGGATACAAAATGCATCTGACCGTATCCTACATTCATAGATAAAAAGAGTGCTTAAAGATATGTAAATTACACCCTTTACTGATTGATTACATTACAGTGACCATGAAACAGTGGCAAATCATTTTGCAGTTAAGCCATGATAAAGGACAAATTATTATTCCAGTGATAAAAATTCAAAGGAGATATTCCAGGGTGACTCTTTGTCACCGCTGCTCTTTCATCTTGCCCTTAACCAATTAAGCTTTGTACTTAACAGACTAGGTCATGGCTACAATTTGACTCCCAGAAAACAACAAAGTTTGAAGACTTCTCATCTTTTTTTGGATGATTTAAAACTGTATAGTTCATCAGATGAGGAACTGAAAGCAGAACTGAAAGTGGTCAAACTTTATTCAGATAATATAAGAATGTCATTTGGTCTTGATAAATGTGCAAAAGCAACCTTTAAAGCAGGAACACTGTAGTACTAGGAAAACATCAGTTTGAGACAGGAATGTGATATAAAAGAACTTGAACAAGAGGGTGTGTATAAATATTTGGGAACCGATGAATGATCAACAGTACAATATGAAGAAATGCAAATAAAACTTAGTGAGGAAAATTTTAAAAGACTAAAATTAATACTGAAAACAACATTGACATCTGGGAACAAAGTCCAAGCTATAAAGAAATGTTCTCTTCCTGTCCTAACTTATTGTTTTGGAGTGTTTGACTGGCCCCAAAAGGCATTAGATTGATTGGACAGAAAAACAAGCAGGATGCTGAATGCTTATCAAATGATTTATAAAAATCAGTGTACACCAAGATCATATATTCCCTGTTATGAAGGAGGTATGAGCCTCCTTGGAATGAATTACATGTACAGAGCTGCAATCATGGGACTGCACACATATCTGCTGACTCTCAAGACCCAAACATAGTGAAAGTTTTAAAACATGAGCAGAATAGGTCTAAGATGACTTCCCCTGCTTAGTTTAGCAGAAGCATATCAGTGTCAATCAGGAATGGAAATCAAACCAACAGTAGATAAAAATCAGGCAGCAACAGACTGTGCCAAAAAAAAAAAAAAAACAAAAGAAAGAATATAAGGTGAAGGATCAGACGAGAAGACAAGAAATGTGTAAAAAGCATAAAAATAGTTATAAGTTTAGAAAACTCTTGGAGCAACCTCTTGTTGATCAGGGTAGGACACAGGAATGGTTAAGGAGAATCTAAACCAAATAATGAAAACTTAATTGGCGGTCCAAAGCAGAAGACTATGTACATATTGGTTTATAAAGTCCATTGAACATGTGAGAGAAACAGACAAATGTAGGTTTTGTAAAACAGAATTAGAAACAGTCATACAGCTTGTTGCTAGTTATGATATATTAATGGCTGAAGGACTGTATACCGAAAGGCATAATAATGCAGCAAGACTGTTGCATTGGGGTTTGTGCAAACATTATAAAATTGAAGTAGCTGAAAAACACCGAAAACATGAGCCACAAAGCATTATAGAAAATTATGAAGTTTATATCACATGGGATCAATTATCAATAGTTCAAAAAATAGATGCAAGAAACCAGATATAGTAGTTCATGAAAAAAAGACAAAAGTAGCATTGATCATTGAAATTACTACACCCAGTGATTACAGTGTCTTACATACAGAGAGACACAAAGCCATAAAACACCAATATTTGCAGGCTTTTTTACACTCTGAAGCAACTGTTGCTCCTGAAGATATGCTGTGAATAATTTCCTTACTAATGCTGTTAAATCAATATTATTCCAGTCTGTTTCTGGTAAGTTTAAGTCCCCAGCCACTGTTATTCCTCACTCCTAAGTTTCATGCAAGAAATGTATGAATTTCTCTAGGTCATCAGCACTTAATTTTGGTGGTCTATGCACTCCAGCTACTGTTACATGTTCTATGTCTTTATTGTCATAGATGCACAATCCATAGCATTGCTGTTATCACTGAACATGTAATAATCACAGGTCTCATAACTATCTTTAATACCTATCGTAACATGTCTGCCTGATTTCTTGTTACAATTTCTGAGTAAAAGCATTTATACCCTGACAGAACTGGTTTCCTGTCATTTTTTTAACCATATCTCACAAACAATAATGACATAAATCTTGTGGGACTGTAGCAAATTTTCCAACAAAAAAAACTTTATTATTAATGCTTCTAGCATTAACAACCATCAGAGATACATCAACTGTTGCCATCTGTGAAGTGCTAAATTTTCAACCTAGCAAAATTCCTGCCTTGTGTTTGTCAAATATTGCAAAATATCTACTGCAAAATTTATCTTCCCTGCTCTTGACAAATGCATGCCATCTTGTCTGAACACGTGTGGTCAAAATTAGGCTTGGATGCTCTACACACTGTCAGTTTTAAAACAGGACATTTTGCATGTAGGAAATTGCCGAAAAAGTCTTTGTATTCAAGAGACCTAACCTTCCTTTCTATATGTGATTTGTGAAAAATACATCCTAACACCTGTACAAACTATGTTATATAAGAGGGCTGTAAGTTCCATGTAACAGAGAGTCCTTGCGGATGAGATCATTTGTACCAACATGAATAAAATGGATTTGTACCTCCTTACATTAAGGCATTCAAAGGCCTGCCTCACAGCCTCTATTTTTGCTCCTGGAAAACATAACTCTATTCAATGTTCATTATCTTCTCTGCAAATGTAAGTATCAGTTCCTCTAATAATTGAATCGCAGATTACAAGAATATCTTATCTGTAGATTCTTCAACTTCTAATTTAATAATTTCTGCTCTATCAGTTGTTGAAAAGGAATGATTTTTATCACCATTAGTCTTATTAATTCCACTGTTTTCATTGCAGATTACATTTGCAAGCATACAATTCTCAGCCAGCTGGCTTTCTGCATCCACAGCTTCAGCCATTTTGTCAACTTCTGTTTTTATCATCTTTTTCTTACACTAATGTTCTTCAATCCTTCCACATTCAATTCTTATTTCTTCCTTTTCACCTGCCCCTTGTCTTTTTCTCTACCTTTTCTTTTGGAAAAATGCTGCCTTTTTCTGTAAACCGAAGGTTTTCTGATTTAAAAAATGTTATCATTCCTTGTAATCTGTGTGTAACATTAACAGAGCTGTGTCCTTTTTAGCATGTATTCTGTTTACTTTACAGACATTTATTAGTTTATTTTTCTTCCTTGTTATTCGTTGGGAACTTATTCCTTTCTTTCTCTGAATCCTCAGATTGCTGACCACTTGTATCCAGAATTTCACAGTTGTCAGGAGCATTGTCTTGTTTCATAGGGGATGAGTGATCATTGCAGACAATAGACACATCCTTTCCTAAATGTGTTCTGTTTGCTCTTTGCCTAACATTATTTATCTCATCAGTCCAGTCATTAATATATGTAACAACTGTATTGAAGGCACTGATGTTAGTAAAATTATAATATTCTACAGCATTTGCTACAAAATTATTTCAATCCTGTCTAGAACTGGCTAGGAATTAACAATCAAAAAATCAGAACCAAGAAGCATAATGTCCTATTATTTGGAATAACTAAAATACATTTTTATTGTTCATTATGACTAACTATAGACTCTACCAGAACCTATTTTCTAAAGTGTCAAGCGCAAAGGCACTTAGGCATACTTGTCAGCCAGGCACTAACTTTTCAAAATCAAATGGATCAATAAGCCCAAAAGGTACTAAATTAATTGAAATTGCCTATAGAATGTCTACTTTGCTGGTATCTGATGCTAGGAGATCCATAGCATGTCTACTTCTTGTACGCCAACTTTCATATGCATTTCCCATTCTTTCATCAGCTGATTAGAGACTATGAAAGTATTACAAAAGGTGAAAATATGATCCCTGGAAATATGTCACTGGCCCCTAACACTGAACACCACAGCTATTCCATTAAGACAGCTGAATTTATTAATAGAACATCATTCCTCCATAACTCCATAACTCACAAGCTCTTACATGACTGTTAAGGTGCATCACTTTTCTGTAAATGTAAACGTATAACGCTCTTTACTTGTAAGTCTGTCTGAAAACAAGAGCATAGCCTGTTTTGTAAACTCCATTTACCCATGCAGTAGGTGGAAAAGCCTTCTCAAAATTGGCTCCAGCTTCCTGGAACATCTTCACTGAGAACACAAGAATTTTTGGCAACCTTTCTCAGTTTCATAAACACTTGAAGCTACATCTTCAAAAGTAACCTTATTTTTTATTAATAAGTTCAATGCAATCTTGCTTCTCTGTTACATGTTTCTCTCATCCCAGTTATACCTCTTTCTTGTGCATTGATTGTGCTTCCTATACAGTCAAAAGTTCATAGGTTCATAGGTAGGTACTAGGCTATTGGTCCTAGGGCCTATATAAGCCTAGCCAAAAAGCTACCCTGGCTTTCGCCACCCAAGAAAATTATTTTCTTGTGCCCCTGCCAAGCAGAGCCACAGCAGTGATCCCCGGAGTGAATTTCCTATTTCCCATCCAATCATCAAGATTTTTCTTGAAGAGTGCTAATGAGGAGCTTTGTTTGATATAGATACGTAGTTTGTTCCAGGGTATGGGAAGTCTCTGGGACAGGAATCTATCCCTGCAGCATGCTCTGTTTATTGTGGAGACAATGTCTAGGTCCCTAGAGTGTGTAATTCAGAGGGATATGGATTTCTTTAAGTGGAGTATGCCCAACAGCTCTGGGTTTGACATAGCTTTGTATGTTAGGCAGAGATCACCTCTGAGTAGGTGATATGCGACCGAGTAAAGTTGGAGTTTTTTGAGACGGTCTCCGTAGGGCATCTGTTTGAGGCCAGTAATCCTCTATGTGAGGTATTTCTGTGGCCTTTACAGTTGTTGTAGATGTCCTGCGAGGTACATACCAAAAGGGGCATTGTACTCTATAATGGGTCTAATGAGTGATGAGTAGAGGGGAACAATTACCTCTTTTTTCCTGGATGAGAAACCTTTTGTGATGAGGTGTGCCACATAGAAGGATTTCATGGCTGCTGTGGCGATGTGATTATCAAAGAAGAGACTACTGTCCACCTGTGTCCCAAGGTCTCTTATCACACTTTTGGTGTTAAGTAGACTACCGCCTATGTGGTAGTTACCAAAAGAGATGACAATGCAGTTTTTGGCATTGAGCTTGAAGCCATAGCTTTGACATCAGGCATCTGTCTTAGTGAGGCCCTTTTGTAGCATGTCCACATCATCAGGATTTTCAATTATGGCCATTAGCCAAAGACCTTCTGTGTTAGTCTGTACTTCAGAGAAGTAGATACCAAACAGGAGAGGACCCAGGACTGAACCCTGTAGTACTCCACTTGTCACTGGTCTGAAGTTGGATTTGGAGTCTGCTACTTTCACAGTGTGGGTTCTGTAAGTGAGTCAGTTGATCACCCATCTTGTGACATAGGGATTTATACCTAGTTTAATGAGTTTATCTATAATTCCAGAGTGGAGGATGGTGTTGAAGCCTTGGCGAGATCTAGATCAGCTGTGTGAACCTCCTTACCCTCATCTACGGCTTTGGTGACTGCTTCAAAGAAGTTTATCAGGTTTAGAAGACATGATCTGCCTTTACAAACCTGAACTGGGTGGGGTCCAGAGTTTGGAGATTACCAGTGTCTTTGTTTATAAGTTCCATGATGATACATTCCATGGCCTTGCAGACCAGGCTCATCAGGCTAATGTAGTTCCAGGGGTCCATGGTGGATCCCCCTTTGTGGAGTGGGATAACTGTCGCTGTGCACCATTTAGTGGGCACAAAGCCTGAGGTGAGGTTATGATTAAACATGGTACTTAGGTGGGGTGCCAGTTCATTCTGTAGTTCGTGTAGAATGCAGCTGGGGATGTTGTCAGGTCCCATGGATGCTATGTTCTTGGCTTTGGAGAGTGTGTTTTTTTACCTGTGCAGCCATGATTACAGGAACTTTGAATTCTTCCGGTATAGAGATGGACCCTTTAGGGGGTGAGTTAGCACTGAACCTATCTGCCAGGATGTTGGCAATATCAGTTGGTTCAGTATATTTAGTGCCATTGTGCTGTAACTCAGAGCAGATCTGAGTGTTGTCATTGAGATTCTTGACATAGCTATAGAATGCTTTGTGGTTGTCTTTAGAAACAGTGGCGATTTTGTTTTCAAAACTAGCTTTGGAGGATTTTATGAGGGATCTCAGCTTCTTACTGAGGCTGACCAGGGAGTTCCTCCAATCCTGGGATTTTACTCTTTTTTGCAGCAGTTTCTTTCTTCTGTTGTAGAGTTTGTTTATGGCAGGGACCACCAGATTGGCTTCCTTTTTTGGAGGATAGAATCTTGGTTCTGTTAGGGATAGCACAATCCATGCACTCATGTAAGTGCTTATAAAGTGCATTTGTGTAGGATTCAGCAGTCATACCTCTATTGTCCATCTGGGTGGGTGTTGTGTAGTTTGCCACTTCTGTCTTAAGAAGCGTGAAGTTGGCTTTGGATAAATTTTTTATGGTGGTTTCCCTAATGTGAGGGTGGGATGTGGATGTCTAGGGTGATTAGCTTGTGGTCGGACCTGACCAATGAGGAATTGGCCTCTTGTGTGGAACACCAGTCACCCATGTGGTAATGACCAGGTCTAAGATATTGCTGCCCCTGGTGGGCATGCTGTTTGTATATCTATACTGTTGTTTACTCTGTTACATGTATTACTTTTGAATGCTGTATATTTTTGTACTGTATGTTTGTGTTTGCCTATGGCCTGATTAGGGATTATAAAACATCCTTGAGTCAGCTCAGCTTAACCTGTCAACTAATTTAAACAGATAAATTCATACATACATGCATGCAGAAATAAATAAATAAGTAAGTAAATAAGTAAATATGTAAATCTTGCAAACATGGGTACTGTGCAGACACATTGAATATAACCTCAAGTGCAGTGCTGGATTCCTCCCACTTTACAGAATGGTAGGTATTCCTGCTCATATATCGGTCTGTGGCTGTAAGGCAGCTGGGTCTTTATTGCTACATGTGTGCAATCTGTGGTACACAACACCTCAGGAAGGTGAGTGATGTCACATAATCCATACATAGCAGTGTCTGCCTCCTTTAGTAACACAATGTCCCAGAACATGTTCAGTATTCAAGAAACAAAGGCCTGAGGAATACCCATGGGTCTCCTGTTGGCCTCTGAAAAGATCACTCTAACTAGGAAAGTAAGCCATGGGGGCAAGAGGACCACATATTCTTGGACATTCTGAATAGGTATGTGGATATCAGCCAAGTTCAGCACAACGCACTGATGTAGAAGGAACCAATCAATAACCTCTTGGTCAGTAAAGTTATGGAATGCTGCATTGTGCGGGTACCACTTTTGTAGTTACAAAACACTTCCATGCTGATATAGACAGGAAATGGGGCACACCCGGCTACTGGATGCTATTGTCTTACTATAGTTTCAAGACTTTTTCATCTGCATCTTTGCTCCTTTATAATCTGCCACACACAGCTATGCAATTCCCCTTCCTTACAGTTATGAATAGTGACTATGCTCTCCCTGTATATATTTGCATAACATTATGGCTTAATTTTCTTCTCTGCCTTAATATGTATGTCATTATCCTGTCAATTTTATATATTCTGAGGAGGTCAGGGAAACATAGTATCATGAACTGCTACAAGCTTATGCATGGCTCTTTTCCATGAAACTGCATGTTATATAGTGTGTAACTTGTCTGTGAAACCAGCCATGGTTACAAAGAGGGACAGATACCAGAAAATATAGAAAAAGTGTTACTTATGAAGACAATAATTTAACTGAAGATCTTTTTATCACTCTTTTCCCTAGCTGACTGTCAGCTATCATTCCCATTCATGGCCAATCAGACCTTCAGTTCCACATCAGCTGGACAATGGTTATCTGGTATTGGTTGTCATTTAGACAGCTATTATGGATAATGTGAGGAATTTCATCTTTGCCCTGTGCTCTCCTGTCAGCACTCAACTGGTGGAGCTGAGGAGGACAACTTCACTTTTGCAAGCGATTTTGCCAATAAACAGCCTCACCCACTCTTCTGAAATGTGGAATGTGAATTTATTGGTCTCCTCTAGAGAAAAACACATCTTTCCATGTGCTCCTGAGTACCTCTCACCCTCCCATCCCCCTGGACAGGTGAGTAGGCCACACCCTTTCATTATCTTCCTCCATGCCTATCCTCCAGTAACTAATAGAACAACAGTCACCAGGTTCAAAATGTGAGTCCCTCCCTCTGCAGCACAGGCCAGGCTCAATAGGAGATTTGCTGGGTTTAATAAAATGTACAGATATATAAGAATATATATGACGGAAAGAGGCTACAGAAAGTGAATAAGACACAGACTGTTAGAAGATTAATAAAAAACAATAAATTGAATGATCAAGAGAAATCCACATGACACTGATATGAAATTAACAGAATATAGCTTTTGCGGTTAAACTAATAACAGATAAGATATTATAAGAAAATCCTAAAGTAATGAAGGAAAACTAAATAACAAGTGAAGAAAACAATTATCATTATTCAAAGACTATAGAAATGGGAATTGGTCACTAAAAGATGTAAAAAGAAAAGCAGGATATAGCCTGGCTCCTCGGTGTACAAGACTAGAGCTCTGACTGCATCCCAGCTGACCCAAGTCTGACAAGTTTTTCAGGAGCTGGATAGAAAGTCATTTTACGCATCCTGTTGGTGAGAGGATGGGGCTCTGTTTAAGTTGGAGCATACTCTAGTGTAGGGCATATTGTGATTATCTAGCTAAAGCTAGGCTAATGCACTATAGTGAATGGGGGTGGAGCATGAGCAGGCTGGTATCATGGATAATGATTGGATAATGATACCTGTGAGGCCATCAATGCTCTTCCCATGTAGACTTCCTTTCTTTGAATCCCTAAAATTCTGACCCTTAGCCCAGTGTTTGATGCATGCCCCTGACAGCTCTTGCCTCTGTCAAAAAGATAATGGCAGTCTTGGGGAAAAAAACTGCTAGATTGCTCGCTCCCTGGAAAAGGATGGCCTACCTTAAGGGTTACAGCTTTATGAATAAACACAAAGGTTGTGGTGGGTAGCGGGTTAACAGTCTAATGGATAGTAGATCATAAGGTCAGTAGCGAGTGAGAGTTCAGCTGCAGAGTCACAACAGGGTTGCAGAAGGATTCAACCAGACCCCCTCCCTAATAATAATGGATATAAGATAAAACAAGAAAAATAAGAAATTGTAATGTACAGAATAACAATGGAATTAAGCGACTGCCAGCGAGAAAGAGACAATGTTAAAAGAGGCTCCCAAATAGTAAATTCATGGTCTAAGTGCTGTACCCAAATTCTGCTTAAAGGTACTAACATCCTAATGCCAAGATTTAAACTCGGGTAAAACTGTTTTTATCTATCAGTATCTATATCTATAGCTATATATTTATATCTATCTATACATACACACACACACACACACACACACACACACACACACACACACACACACACACACACACACACACACACACACACACACACATATATATATATATATATATATATATATATATATATATATATATATATAGATATATATATTTTTTTTAAATACATAAAAAACCGCCAGTGCAACCACCACGGTGATATTCATAAAATCAAACCTTTAATGAAAAAGGAGTAAAACAGATGAGTGCTTTCAGCTATTCAGATACCCTTCTTCAGATCTATTTAAACAACAAACAAGAATTCATTTTAAAGTCCTCTCAACCAATTAGTCATAGGTCTTTGTTTATGCCTGTTGGTGGCTATAAGGTAACCAAAGATGGCTTCATTCATAAATCTTATGGCCAATCATATCTACATTTCAACTGATGATTTTTGACAGCAAGCTACTACATCCAATCATACACATCACTGTAAAGTATTCTGAAAAGCTGCCAGTCAAATGTCATCAATATTAAGGCTAATGCGTCCTAGGGGCATATCTTAGTAAAGTCTTAATGTTGGGATGTAAATCTTTCAATAGTTCGATACAGTGATCTTATATATAGTAAATTTTATCATTTCAGTCAGCTTCTCCCAAATAACATTCTACAGTCCTCAAAACATAATTTAATTCTTCTTAAGTTTCGATTGGATCCCTGTACTAGTTCTAGCAGCAACTTTCACAGCCAATCAACAAATTCATTTGTATCAAAAGTTCAGTCATTCGGTTCTCTGTTTTGAAGGGTCTAAACTAATCATTGACTTTTTCTCATAAAACACCTCCCAAATACAGGTATCAGTGAAGCCTCAATATTTTTAGAGGTTGTGACAGATGTCACATAGCCAATCCAGATCATCTTTCCACACAATTGAATATCAGGCAGGATAAAGATAAAATCTCACGTTGATAGAAAACTACTAAAACCAATCATATAGGATGGTATGAAATGTTCCAAAAAGCCACTGGTCAAATATCATCAGTATACCAGCCATACCAGGTTACTCATCCTATCATACATCCAGACCCCAAACCATGGGCAGCAAAGCAAAAGGAGGTTGAGTTGAAATATATATAAACGACATATACACATCCAGCCTAGTCAAACAGTATGATGCACAAGAAACACTCCAGGTGCAGTTAATTGACAAGACCCCTATTCAAATCATAGCTAACTATAGACCTCCAATTTTGACTCAAGATGCCCACTCCACCTATCTGGATCTCTTCAAATCTGTCAAGATTTAACCCTTAATCCCTGATCCTGGGTGACTTTAACTATTCAATCATAGATTGGAAGAAATACTCATGCCAAAACAAAAAATGCCCAGAGATTCCTTGATTTCGTCAAGCAAATGTTTTGGACCAGTTGGTTGACACCCCCACAAGAAGTCAAAATATCTTGGACTTGGTATTAACCAACATGAGTAACCACTGCAGCATCCCTACAGTGTCATCATCCCTAGGTAGGATTCAACCACAAAGCAGACACTTTCAAAGTCACCATCTCCCCGAACACCCTAGCTAGGATCAAACAAAAAACTTCTCCAAAGCTGATTACAATCTCCTGAGGGAAAGTATAAACAGCTTCACAATCCCCCCACAGGAACTGACACATAGGTCCAAACCTACACCAAAGTACTATATGAACATTTACATAGCTGCATGGAATCAGGAATACCCGACAGGACATAATCATCCTCAAGGAAGAGTAAACCTGTCTGGTGGACATCTGCAATAAGTAAACTGTATAATAAAAAGAAAAAAATGCTGTCCAGGACCAAGAAGGACCAGGTGCCTAATTGGAAGCAATATCTCCTTAGCCTGAGCAAGCAAATAAGAGCACTAGCAAAATCCTCCAAAGCAAACTTTGAGTCCAAACTCACCACATCTACTAAAGACAATAATAAGACCTTCTTCACATATGCCTACAATCTCAAAAGAGCACCCAGATTTGCTCAGAACTGGTGGTCAAGGACACTACATACACAAACGCCATAGATATAGCCAACCAGAGAGGTTCAGTGAAAACTTCACCCCCCTCATCCCCCCATCGGAAAACCAGGACATCCCCAGTACCTGCCCCCCTCCCTTATCTCTAGTGAGCAAGTCATTACTGCCCTATCATAGGCAAAAAATACAGCCTCCATAGACCCAATAACGTCCCAAGCTGCATTCTACATGAACTCATGCAGGAACTTCCAGCACCATTAGGCACCCTATTCAACCAAAGCCTGTGTACTGGCTTCATCCCAGCTGAGTGGAGGACAGCCACCATCATCCCTTTGCACAAAGGTGGAGCATCCACTGATCAAGAAAATTATAGACCCATCAGCCTAACTAGCCTGATCTGAAAGGCCATGAAGCAGATTATCATGGACCTCATTAACAAGAACATTGGCAAACTCCAAACACTCAATCCCACATAGTTTGGTTTCATCAAGGGGAGGTCATGCCTGTTAAATTTGGTCGACTTCTTTGAGACAGTCACAAAAGCCATGGATGAGAAGAAGACAGTGCACTGCATACCTTGACCTGGCCAGATCCTTTGATACTATTCTCCACTCAGGTATAATAGATAAACTCTCTCAAATAGGCATCAGTCCATATGTTACCAGATGGGTAGCGAACTGGCTCACTGATAGAACCCACCTAGTCAAAATAGGGGAAACCACATCAAGCAGTAGACCCATAACAAGTTGTGTACCCCAGGGATTGGTCCTGTGGCTTCTGTTGTTTGGGATATACTTTTCTGAGGTGCAAGGCTATGGCTGACCAAGTTTGCAGGTGACTGCAAGCTGGGTGCTGTCATGAATTCCCCTAGTGATGTGGACATCCTCCAAGAGGGTCTCACCCAAACTAATGACTAGTGCCTGACACATGGCATCAAACTGAATGCCAAAAAATGCATCATCATCCCCTTTGGGGAGAGTGGTGTCCCCACAGATTATCACATTAATAATAAGGTCCTAAGCATGCAATTAGTCGTGAGGGACTTGGGCACCCAGGTTGATAGCAAACTGACTTTTGACCACTATATTGCCTCCATTGTATGGAAAGCTTTCTACAAGGTCCACCTCATTAGTAAGGGTAGCTTATCCAGAGACAAAGTGATCATAACGTCTCTGTATTCTTCCCTTATAAGACCCATTATTGAGTACAATACCCCTTTCGGCATGTACCTGACAAAGCAGAGGCAGCAGGAGGACAGACCACAGAGGTTCCTCACCAAGAGAATCCAGGACATCAAACATCTACCCTACACAGATACACTCAAGGCCCTGTCCCACTACTCAGGCTCCTACAGATTCCTCAGAAGTGACCCATGTCTGGCATACAAAGGAGTCTCAGACCTCACCTTAATGGGACTGCTGCATATCCACAAGTCAAGCTCCACTTGTGTAACCCACATGTGCGAGCTCAACCTGGTCTGTGACATCAATCAGACTTGTTGGTGGGACAAATTTGTTTCCCAGAGACCCCCTTTTGTGGAATAGACTCTCTCTCCATGTCAAGCAGAGTACCTTATTAACCCTTTTTAAGCACAACCTGGATAACTGGATGGGGAACAGAAAATACACCCCTAGAATTCTACCTGTTCCCTGCTGGACAGTGGCATAGGGTGCTGACAAGTTGGAACATGGACTAAATTTTTAGCTAGGCTTGTAAGGGCCTCAGGGCCAATAGCCTAGTATCTTCCTATGATCCTATGAATTCAAGCAACACCTCCTAGGGGCATGTTTTAGTGAGGTTGTGGTGTTAACAATGTTAACATCTCAATGCTTTATTATAATGAACTTACATTCAATGAATTATGTCAACCTAGTCAACTGCTCATAGATCATTCAATGATCCTTAGAACATAGTTTAATTCTCCATGCCAATAAATCTCAAGTAAAACACATTGCTACCTGTAACATTAATCTTTTATAGAAAGGCAATATCACCATTAATAGCAACAAACCAGTCACAGGGTCAACTGTTTTAAAATTTCAACCAGTCATGGGCTACGTCTCAACAAATACTTGTCAATTGCAAATATCAGTAAAACCATGACATTATAGGGGGCTGCTACAAAAAGTCATACTGCCAATCAGGATCATCATTTCAGCCACTGTTTCTGCTAAGTGGGGAAAATAGGATCTCTAAATTATATCCAAACCCATAGCAGCCTTTTGAAACCATCAGTACAGTATATATTTACTTGTTGGCTATAATTCCAATACTAGTACCCAACCCCACAGTACTCCTCTACTCACTATACCTAAACCCCACAGTTACCCCTCTAACCACTACTAGTACCCACAACCCACAGTCCCCCTCTAGCCACTACTAGTACACAAACCCACAGTAGTCTTCTAGTCACTACTAGTACCCAAAACCAACGGTTCCCCTGTAGTCACTAATAATACCCAACCCCACAGTACTCTTTAGTCACTACTAGTATCCAAAGCCCACAGCACCCCCTCTAGTCACTGCTAGCACCTAAACCCCACAGTACCCCCTCTAGTCACTATTAGTACCCAAACCCCGCATTACTATTCTAGTCACTACTTGTACCACAGCACTATTTAGTCACTACTAATACCCAAACCCCATAGTACCCCTTTAGTCAGTACTAATACTAATATCGAACCTCACAGTACCCCTCTAGTCACTACTAGTACCCAAACCACATAATACTGCTCTATCCACTATTGTTACCCAACCACCATAGTACCCCTCTAGCCAGTCATAGGCCCAAATCTCACAGGTAAAAATGTCCAAAGACTTTCTTTAATATGAGACTACTAACTCTAAGTTTTATTAGGCTTGTCCAATAAAGATGATCCTTCAGTGAGTTCATATTTTTTCTGTCTTTTCACCAAGCTTTACATAAGCACAAAGAAGGTCCAGCTCTATTTTAGTTTTGATTTTACTGTATTTAGCCTGCTAATTGCATTATGTCTAAACACAGTCCATCAAAAATTACAAAGGTAATACCTTTCATTGATTCTGTCCTGATTCTGTATACTTATTTCCATATTTTTTCTGGTTGTTTTAGAATGAACTGTAGGTATATCTGACTCATTATGAATTAGATAACATTCTTGGTAGCTATTTACTATAGCTCAGTATAATGTTTATTTGGGGTCTATATTATATTCTTGAAAGCCGACAATGTTGAATCTGACATTGTCGACACGAGAATATTGAACGCTCAGAATCTCGAGCGCGTAAACGGAAATCTCGGTAAGGGGAGATTTCCATTTACTGCAATGTAGTGCGGTCTCGGAGTTGGTATATTTTAGTAGCAGGGGTGTGGGGGTGCAGGGGGGCTTGCCCCCCTGCTTAAACCTGTTAGGGTACTTTTTTTTTTGTCTTTTTATAAGGTCGATGTTTGAAGACATCGACCATATGGCATCGACCATATGTTGTTCGATGTTTTCAAACGTCATTCATATAATATAGACCCTTTATTTGGGAATGCAGGTGTTGGCTACTACAGGAGGCAGCAGTTGCCGTTTATCATATACTCTTGACATTAATCATTCCTCAAATCTTATTTTGTGGTCTGTGCTTCAGATTGTTAAAATGTTGCCCCATACTGTTACATATAAAATTGGTGGGTGTAGGTGGATTTCAGACTCAATTATCACAAGTACTTTATTTTTATTTTTTGTCCTGTGTAGTATATTTTAAACTTAACAGTTCTGTCACCAGGAAGCATGTGTACCCTTTCAAACACAAGGTAAATGTACAACTGTCTACCTTGTACAGCAAGTATTTTATTTTTTTAGACAAAGCTGCTAAGAAAAAGGTTGAATTGAACTCCTTGAAGTATGAAAATGTCAGTGTCACAACTAACTAAACAATATATTCTGTGATCTAGGTGATCCCATATTAAGCAATTCAACTTGCTAGCACGACTAAAGAAGATGTTGTGTCCACATTGGGTATGGCTAACACTCGTCCACTCAACGTTAAACAGCCTGGTAGTGGCTGTGAGTGCAGAGTCAGGTGACCTCAAATTGCAACTTGAAATAAGGAAACTAGAGCTGGAGGTGAAATGCTGGGAAACTGAAGCATCCAAGCGAATAAAACAACTCACACAGAGACAGACAGACAGGCATGAGAAAGGTACTGAAAGGAGAAGGAGCAGAAGCATGAAGGAGCATTAATTACTGTCCACCTAAACCACATGAGAAACAGAGGTGAGAACTGAACCCTGGATGCTATCTGTTTCCTTATTACAAAGAAAGGGTAACTGATTTATTTACATGGGCGTTTTGAACATGTATTAGCAACATCATCTCAAAATTTCTAACATCTTTGCTCACAGTTAAAGTACTGCATGCTTTGGCAAAATGTCTGCTTCATTGAATAAATTATTGTAAAATTAAAAATGGTTTACCTGATAGTTTTCAATTTAACAATAAAAAAGTTTAGTGATCAGAGGCAAAATCAGAGGATAATGTCAGTGATTAATTTGGTAGAACAAACATATTATTTGTGTTTATTTTATTTACTGTATTTGGGTGGTGGGTTGGTTCTATGATCTTTTCTGCCATGTCCCAGATGCAGAGTACCAAAGCACTCAATGTAAAATTAAAAAAAAAGAAAAAAAAAAGAATGGATTTCTGTTTTCATGACATGAAACCTGGGAATTTTACATACAATTTTTAAATGCATTTTCTGGTAATTTTGGTGATTTCATTATAACTTTCATCTGCATCAATATATACTAAAAATTAAAACAGATTTTTCAATTCTCAGATAGTCAATAACAGGATTTACTGGTATTTTATCTGGAAAAAAATTGAAAACTAGTGTCCCCAGAAATAGCATTTGAAGGAGATACAATCAAAGTGGAATGCACAACACAAATAACATTTGATATAAAATCAGGTAGTATATAAACATGAATGCAAAGTCTAGTTCAGAGCATGTGTTGTGACTTTAAGAAGCATTTCAAAGTGAGTGTACGTGCGTATAAAGAGAGCACGTGCAGGCAGCAGTGCCATTTTGAGTGAACAGCCAGAGTTAACATGTATGAGTGCAGTAGTCAGTCTATTATAAGTTTATTTAACTTTAAGTTACTAAGTCTCAATCCTGATCTGTTTGTATGTAATAAAGCTGCTTGAACTGAACCCACAACTGTTCATCTGTTTTATTCTGACTGGACGAGCAACATGGTGTCAGAAGCGGGATGTCTAAATGACATTGTGGTAGAAGTGGCATGCCTGAATGGCATGGCATTGAAACCAGGATGTCTAAGCAACAAGAAGCCAGAAAGAAGCCAGAAGTCAAGCTAGGAGATCACAGTTAGAAATGGAAATATATAGAGGAATGACTTGTCCCAACCTGTTCAAACAATTTAAAAAAGGTCAGAAACAAATTTCAGGTAATTAAAACTCACATAAATTATTTATCTCATAAACAAAATGATACGAAGCATTCGCAAAGCATACAATGCATTATTAATCAAACAAAAGCATAACATGCATTAATGATTAAACAAAATGTTCAAAACCATAATATTTGATAGAATTATTCAAAATACTTATGAGACCATTCCGAATTATTTCTGATTTGTGTAACAAGCATGCTAAAAGTAAGAGTACAAGAAAAGTATAACAAGCATGATAAAGTCAAACAGACATAACGAGTACAATAAAAGGGCAAAATGAGCATGAAAAAGCAAAGCAACTGCATTTTTTTAGTAAATTACCATGTTTGTTGATATGAGCTACTATTTCACATTGACTAAAGCTATTCAAAGTATAACTTGAGTTGTTCAAAGTATCTGAGAGTGTGAAAAGTGTTTGCAGTGTGTGCTTTAGTTTACTGTGTGCAAAGTACTGTTATTTTGCAAAGTACAGTCAGACTACAATCATTTCAAAAAGGTTCTTGTGCTGTGTACAGTTCATTAACAAAGTGCAGTCATTTCAAAGTATTTCTTACGCTGTGTGGTTTCACAAAGTGCAGGTGTTTCAAAGTATTCTTGTAGTACAGAGACTTATTTCGCAAACTACAGTTATTTTGAAGAGTCTGTTGTGGTTTTGAGTATAATTATAAGTTCTGGCAAAATTTCTGATGTATATGTGTGCATTTTTGTAAATAATTCCAAGGGTCTTTATTACTGTGTGTTGGCATGACAGAGGCTTTTCACAGACCTAGTCCACTTGTGTTTGATCATAATACTGCAGAGAATTGGACAATACTTGAGCAGGAATCCAATATCTTCATACAAGCAGCTTTTTCTGATAAAGATGCATATACAAGGGCATTTATTCTGCTTAATGTAGCTGATTCAGAAGCCACTGAAAGAGAGCGTTCATTTGTGTATGCACCAGCAGTATATGCAGGAGAAGGAAAGCCGTCATATTGTTGTACAAGCTGAATCAAGGGAGGACTTCAGTGCTTGAAATGTAAATTTAGAGAAATGTGTTACACCCAGACAAATGTTACATTGAAGAGGCATGTATTTTATACAAGAGACCAAAAGCAAGGAGAAGCTTTTGCAGCTTATATTACTGACTTGAGAAACAAGGCTAAAACATGCAGATTTAGTGATTTGAAAGAAAAGTTGATAAAGGACAGGTTTGTGTTTGGTGTTAATAATGATGCAGTGAGACAGATTTTGCTTTGCGACAGTGATTTAACATTGAGCAAAGCCATAGATATTTGTTAAATACATGAGATTACTGAAAGGGACACAGATATGCTTGCAAGTGATAAGACCATAGTTTCAGTAGCATCTATAGCAAACATAGAGAGAGAGTGTGGCATGTGGCTAACAGAAACAGGCCTAAGCATATGGCAGCTGCAGCCCCTGTGGATTTCCAGGGAGAGCCTGCAGCTTTCTAGCAAGTTCTAAGACTAGCTCTGAAAAATGGACATGCTCAGTGCAGCACAAGTGTGAATCAGCAAAACCCAAGTCAAGTCTCACTGTTAACTGCAATAATTGTGGTGCCAATCATGAGTCCAAAAGAGAAAAATGCTTATCATTTGGTCAGCAATGCCGCAAGTGGAAAAAATGAAACCACTTTCAAAAGCTTTGTAAATTAAGCAAGCCTCATTCATTTATTAAGAAAGGTCACTCAAAAAGCAAGTTGATCATATAGAAAGCTGCAACTCTACTTTCTATGTAGATGGTGTATCAGTGGATGGTGAAAAGGTTAATGCAGTAGATTTGTTGGCAGAAAAGAAAGTGTTTTGTACTGTCCTGATTAATGGTAAACCCACAGAACTCAAAGTGGACACTGGTTCAAAGTGCAATGTTATGTCAGCAGAAACATGTGCTAGAGTAAGAGCTGGTAAAACTTAATTTGGCCAATTGTGTGAAGCTTGTTGCTTATGAAGGTGAAGAGATTCAAACCAAAGGCGTAGTAATGCTTTCATGCTGTTCTGCTGGGGACAGTTACAGCTTGCAATATTATGTAGTCAAAAGACCTGTACAGTCATTATTAGGTCTCAGAGACAGTTTACAAATGAAACTTCTTTCTTTTACCAAAGAAGTCCATCATGTAAGCACATGTTCTAGTTCCCATTTCACCGATGCTGTTTTCACAGGGTATGCTGAAATTTTCAAAGATAAGCTAGGTAAACTTCCAGTTGTACACTCCATGAAATTAGACCCAGAGGTGAGTCCAGTGGTCAGACCAGCAAGAAGAATTCTGATAGCTATGCAAGGCAGAGTCAAAGTCCAGTTAGATAAAATGGTGCAGCAAGGTGTGATTTGTCCAGTTAGAGAACCAACTGAATGGTTGTCTTCCATGGTAGTCGCTCATAAGAAAAGTTCAGATGAAATCAGAGTATGTATTGACCCAAGAGACTTAAACAAAGTATTAAACAGACCCCTTTATCCTATGCATACAGTTGAGGGAATTGTTACCCTCATGAGAAATGCCACTGTTTTTTTGGTCTTAGATGCAAAGAGTTCATTTTGGCAAGTAATGCTTGATCATGAATCTTCACTACTGACTACATTCAGTACGCCATTTGGTAGATACAGATTTCTCAGAATGCCTTTTGGAATAGCTTCTGCCAGTGACATCTTTCAACGTGCAATGGAGCAATTTTTTTTTAGGCTGTCTATCTGCTATAATAGTAGATGATTTACTAATTGGAGGCAATGGTGAGGCAGAGCATGACAGAAACCTCAGGAAAGTTCTGGAAAGAGCACATGAAGTGAATCTAAAGCTCACCCTTCTGAAATCTAAATTCAGGCTACCAGAAGTTGCTTATGTCAGTCATTTATTTACCAGTACAGGCTTAAGACCAGATCCTTCCAAACAGCCATCCTTGAGATGCCAGCTCCAGACAATGTCCAAGCCTTACAGTGTTTTCTTGGTATGGTTAACTATTTGGGCAAGTTTATACCAGACTCCAGTAAATTATCAGCACCTTTAAGAGAGCTGACATGCAAACATGTTACCTGGTCATGGTTGGAACAACACCAGAGAGCATTTGTTGACCCGAAACAGAAAATTGCCGGTCCACCTACGTTAAGATACTACAATGTCCACAAACCAGTAATTCTTTCATGTGATGCTTCAAAGTTCTGTCTTGGTGCAGTTATTCTTTTAGAGGACAGACCAGTAGCCTATGCATCTAGAACTCTTACCCAAACTGAGATGCAGTATGCTCAGATTGAGAAGGAACTTTTGGCAATTGTATTCGCATGTTCGAAGTTCCATGATTATATTATGGCCGAGCTATCCAGACTGAGACTGATCATCAACCTCTAGTCACTGTTTAAAGAAGCCTATACATTCAGCTCCAGGAAGACTACAAAGAATGATGCTCAGATTACAAAAGTACATCTTCAAAATGGTCTATACAGATCACCCAGAAATACCACAGAAAAGCTTGAGGCAGAGAAGTTTGACTTCAATGTCATGGAAGTGTGTACTTTTTCAACCATAAGACTTGACGAGCTAAGAGATCATGTAAAGACTGATCCAGTTTTGCAAAAGCTCAACCAGTTCATCACTGTTTGACTGCCATCAAAGCAATCTTGTGTACCAATAGAAGTGCAACCTTATTTTCCTTACAGAGATGAGATGTTGATGGAAGATGGTTTCATTTTTAAAGTCCTAAAGTTGTCATTCCTACTTCCTTACAACATGAGTACATCCAGATTTTGCATTGTAGCCACCCAGGTTTTGAAGCTACCAAAAGAAGGGTGAGAGGACTAGTATTTTGGCCTTCCTTCTCAGTCAAAATATATCAATAAAGTACTTTCATCTTGTTTAGTATGCAATAGTACTAAACTGCATTTGCAAAAAGAGCCATTTCAGCTAAACCAGATTCCTGAACTACCTTGGTCAACAGTAGCCACTGACATATTTGAGTGGAACAGTCAACATTGCTTAGTGTTGGTAGACTTTTATTCAAATTGGTTCAAGACTGATCTGCTACCTAACCTAACATCCAGTACTGTCACTGCTAAATTGAAACATAATTTCTAAGTCCAAGGTAGCCCACACAAAGTTATTTCTGACAATGGTGCCCAGTTTACCAGTCAGCTATTTCAGAAATTTGCAAAAGAGTGGGACTTTATCCATGTTACCAGTAGTCCTGAGTACCCACAATCACACAGCCTAGCTGAATGTGCAGTACAGAGTGCAAAGCAATTACTAGGGAGGTCAAAGCATGATAATATGGATGTTTTCTTGAATTTGCTTAATTTCAGAAATATACCCCGTGGCAATTTACTTGGCTCACCTGCTCAGACGTCTGTCTAGGCAAACCAGAGCAACCTTGACTATCAGTTCCAGTTTGTTGGTGCCTAATGCTAAAAACAGAAAAGCAATCAAAGCACAACTATTCAAAAAGCTTTCATTCAAGAAGTCCAACTATGTTAAATGAGCAGATTTCTTCATCCATAGAAAGAAGGAGAGATAGTGAGGATGCCAACGGATAAAGGTTATGATTGAATTGGTCAAGTGAGAGGTGTATGTGCTGAGCTGAGATCTTACTTAGTAGAATCTGAGGGTATAGAATACAGAAAAAAATTGCAGGCATCTTCTTCTGATGTTTGAATCAATATTGCAGCATTGTACCTGTGATACACACTCTAGATCTCAGAGCAACGCAGATGATGTTCCTGTCTCAGTACCTATTAACATTCCTTATGATGTCCCAGGTGCCCCTGAAGTTGAACATTCTTTAAAGACAGTCTCAGTTGCTAAACCCAGTCCTAATGTTTATGTCATACAATCAGGTCATATTTCCAGACCTAAATGCACAGCAACCTGATTGTTTCACTTATAATTAGTTCTGTATAATTGCATGTCAAAGGATTATTGTCATTATTACTGTGCATGACTTATTTCTCAAAGACGTAGGATGTAGATCAGAGGGTGTGTTGTGACTTTAAGAAGCATTTCAAAGTGAGGGCGCGTGCGTATAAATAGAGCACCTGCAGGCAGCGGTGCCATTTTGAGAGAACAGCCAGAGTGTTAACATGTATGAGTGCAGTAGCCAGTCTAATTATAAGTTTATTTAAGTTTAAGTTACTAAACCTCAATCCTGATGTAATTGTGTATAATAAAGCTACTTGAATTGAACCCACAACTGTTTATCTGTTTTATCCTGATCAGACAATAGACACAAGGTACGTCCGGTAAGTAGAAAATATAAATACATGATGACACATGAAAAATCATTGTAAGGCATTGAGTAGCATGTGAAAATCTTTGTAAGTCAGCACAGAACAGAGTGCATGGTGTGGTAGATACTCCAAATGTACTTAACTTTTGTAAGAGAATGAGTTGATATCAAGTTTCTAGTTTTCCAATATTGGGAGATGCTATGATAAGAAAGCAAGCAGTCAGTGCTTTGCTTGAAGACATGACAATCTTCTTAACATTGGGAATTAAATACTACTGAAGAAATGAGCAAAAAGAATTACTTCTATTGCTTGGGAGTACAACTGCACAAAAGTAAGTACACACTATTGTAGAATGGTATAAGGGAACTCATGGGACAGTTTAAAACTTCACAGAATGTTATGTAGGGAAAGGGAGAAAGACAGTTTCAAGTACATATCAATGTCTTGGAGTAAAATGTTTCTAGTGTAACCAAGTGTGGATATATGGTCCAAATATCCAAAAACTCAGGGTGGGGAAAGTGATACTATGAGGCAGTAAATAGAAATAGTGCCACAGTATTGGCAGATTGTCTAAAGACTGCTGCTGCACCAGATTTGCTTAAATGACCCTACCCTATCCTGTTAGTGGGTAAAAGAAATGGTAAGAGGGTTATTGTTTCAGACGTAACAATTATTAAATCTGGAGTTGTTAGAAAAGAACAACACTTGGGCAGTCAGTGAACTACATGTATGGCTATAGAGGGACATCCTTTCATGTATTATTAGTCAGGGTTCATTTGGACTGGGAATTGGAGTTATGAAGATATTGTTTGATGATATCCATCACATAATCTAACAGGTAATGGCTTTGGTGACACACTACATTGAGTGCATATAGCTACACATATTAGTCCTAGAGACCAATGATGCAGGGAAGGTCGCATGAAGGAAATCCATCCAATGTCCAAAATTCCAGCAAAGACTGGTGATGTGCTACTTTGTGGAAAAAAGATGGGATGTGGCAATAAGCTGAGGCCAAACTGTTAAAAGACATTGGATTTCATATTACAGAGAGACTTCAGAAAAATAAACTGCGGGTAGCGGAATGTCTAAATTTGAGGTGCAGTTGTTAAAAACTAAAAGATATTCTAGTCATCTATTAAAAGGGGAAAGAGAAGGCATAGAGAGATATATGACAGGTGCAGTTCCTAGGTTTCACCTTACAGGATGTGAGGGAGGTAGCTTGGATGCTCTGGATTCTCAGTGACAAAGGGAATGTGTACTTCACAGAGAATGGACTCCTCAATGTGGGCTAAAAGGATGAGTTGTACAGCTACCAGTAATCTCTTGGGGCTACCACTGAGCATTTCTGACCATAACTTACGATTCTTAGGATTTCATAGGATTCATAGGATTTCCAAGGCAATTGAGTCAACATCCATTTACTGATAGTACCCACCTTCAGGCTTTATCCACATTCTCCAGGAAAGGCTAGGCCAGTCAATCCAGGGATGAGTTTGTGGGTGCCCATCTAATCATCTAGGTTCCTTTTGAAGGACAAAAATATACTGCACTGCTTAACCTACAGGGCCAGTCTGTTCCAAAAGAGGGAGAGGCACTTCACAAATAATCTGTCTCTAAGTTACATTTTATTAATCTGCTGGTGAAGATTTACATTTTTATTTCTGATATTTCTGAACCCCTTAGATTTGGAGACATACAGGATATCAAGGACAAGAGAATCTCTAATGATGTAAAAAGCAAGGCACAGATCTCCATTTAACAGTCAGTAGGATACTGAATAGAGAGATAATGCTCCCAGGCTCTCTTGGTAGCTCGTGGTGTCTAAGTCCATAATCTTCTTAATCAGGAGCCTGAGGGGTCTTTCTAGTTGTTTCCTATGTCTAGGTTGGTACATCCCAGAAGGAGTGTTGAGCTCATTTATTAGCATAATCAGTGCCGAATATAAGGAAACAATGACTTCTTTAAATCTGGATGATATTCCTGTAGTAATTTGTTGCAATTAGTAGGATTTTCTGATTACATATGTGACATGACATTTGTATGAGACAGAATTATCAACACACATTCCATGGTCTCTTAATAAAATTTTTATTTGTTACTGAAATATTATCTATTGTATCCTGAGAGGAGGGTATACCTACCAAATTTTTCAATTTTTTTTCCTTTAACCTGAGCCAATTTTTGGTGCACCAGATATTTATGGGTGAGAGTTCTAGCTGAAGGACTTGGTTATCAGTGGAGACTTGGGAATAATAATAACCACTTTGCATATGTCATAGGTACATAGGTTCATAGGTTGGTACTAGGCTATTGGCCCTAGGCCCTATACAAGCCTATCCATGTCTGCAAACTTAGTCAGATGTTTTAGCTTCCAGTCTGGGGATGAGAAAATTAAATGCCTAAAAGAAGGAGCCCCAGTGCTGAGTTTTGGAGGGTGCACAACTGGTTACCTTCATACTTTCTGATGAGACTCTTGTTACTTGCACTATCTTTTACCCGGTTTTATATCCATGTTATTACATAGGAAGCAATGCTTTGTTGACTTGGTGAGTCTCACTAGGCTACTGGTCTCATTTCATGGGTGACCCAAGATGAAATTTATTCTATTAGAAGAAATTTGGCCAAGGCTTCAGGGAACTTCCTGTACTCTTTTTGATAGGTGCCACAGGATCTTTTACATAAAACTGAGCTGTCACTAAATTATGCAAATGAGACTTTGGTTTAACATCTCATCGACATTACAACACACTCAGGGAGCAGCACCCCCTAATGCTGCACTGCAATGTCAGCAATTTAATCACATGGAGTGGGAATAGAACCCACAACCTTATTGTCTTCCATCACCAAAGACACCACTAATCCTTCATTGTCAACTTTACATACAGCAAGGAGGGTGAAGCTTACTTACAATGCTAGTATTGAGTATGGTGCCAAATGCCTTGGCTAAGTTGAGATATGGTGTGTGAACAACAGGACCACTGCTGGCAGCTTATATAACTCTCTCGAAAAAGTTAATTAGATACATTAGGCAGGGGTCTTCACTTCATAATGCCAAACTACTGAGGGTCAGGCCCAATAAGATTTTTATGCCAGACTTTTGAAAGTAGGCATAAGGAGTTCAGAGTTGATGTAATAGTTGAAATATTCCCTTTACAGGCACAAGTTAATGGTTTTATTCTCACCCTTGGGGAGCATAGATAGGTTTAGAAAGGTTTCCTGGGGTCATTAGCCTACTAATACCCATGAACACACAAGGTCAGTTATAATATGGTCCATGGCTGTAGAGATGAGTGTCAGTGGGGGGGTCACCCTTATGTATGGGCATTACCACTGTGGTGCATCAAACTTCAGGGGCAGAACTTGCAACTTAGATTAAACAGCTGAAGAGTGACTCTGCCAGAGAATGATTATGTTGTCAGGCCCCATGGTATATATAGTATTTTTGTCTTAGACAGTATCTTTAATATTTGTTCTTTTATAATAATAGGTGGAGATGTTAGGGTTCAGGAATTTGTAAATTTTTGATAGAAGGCTTGTGAGGTGAAATTTGTACTGAATTTGTTAGTATATTGGCAATGCCTATTGGGTCAGAAAACAAGGTACCATTTTGAATGAATTCATAGCAACATTGGGTGTGGTTGCTTAGATTTTAACATAGTTAAGGATGGATTTATAATTGTCCTTAGCTTCAGATGTTAACCAAATTACATGGGTTTAGTAGATCTTTTTTTTCAAGTTTTCAGAAATATTTTGATATTGTCCCCGATGTGAAGGGTTTCGCATTGGCTACATCATTTAAGGAGTTTTTTTCCTTTTATTGCTAAATTCATTAATATTGGTGTACCAGCATTGAGGTTTGTTTCAGACTTTTCCCTTACATTTTGTTCTGGTTGGGACAGCCAACTCAATGTATTTATATAAGTGGGCATAGATGTCCTTTGTGAAGCTGTCTGATGTGTCAGTATTGGATTTGATGTTTCCATAAATAAATTGTGATACCTCATCATGGAAGTGGATGTAATTTGTATACCTGGAATCTTTAAAGTCAAACATATTTGCAGTAAGGGCTTTATGGGCTTTGAAGGTTGATATCACAACTTTATGGTTTAGTGTTACTAGGGAAGGGGATAAGACTGTTCAGGCATAAAGTGGCTATATTTATACGGCTGATATTGAGAATATCGCCTCAAGGATCTATACTTGGGCCCCTGTTGTTCAGTATCTTTATCAACAACTTTCACACTACTCTCAGTCAAGGTACATATATCCAAAACGTTGATGACTCAACTTTCATCTGTACTGCCAGCTCAGCTTTACAACTGCAACAACTCACCCAATCTGCACTTATTGCCTCTGAAACTTGGATGACCAAACATCACTTAGCCCTAAACCCCAATAAAACTAAACCCATATTATTTACCCCTAAAAACCACCCCTTTGAATAAGGACATGTTCACTATCTACTCCAAGAACAACACTACCACTGAGGTTATCTCAAACACAAAACTTCTAAGAGTCATCATAGATGAAAACCTAACCTTCAACCTCCATATTCACAGTAACATCCAAAAAAAAAACACCAAAAACTTGGCACACTCTACAGGCACAAGTACTTTTTCATTCTCCCCACTAAACTAGCCTTGGCCACTTCCTTTCTGCTACCCTCTCTACTATATGAGGCCCTTCTTTTCATCAATATTCAGTCTTCCCTTAAATACAAACTTGACTCATGTTATAATAAAATTGTAAAATTTGGAAACCAATGCAAAGTACTCATCCCATCATTGTTCCTCACTACCCCCTCTAAACCTCTAAACTGTCTAGAACTCCCACATTAACTTATATATCTACAGCTAACCACTGCACACAGATTTATATTCAAACCATCCAACTGCATTGTCCTTTCATCCCTACTCACTCAATACCATCCAAATTGACCACTTCAGTCTAAAAGTCAAATGCTTCTGAACATTGAAAAGCCTAATATTTCTGCAGGTCAGATGCTCTACTCCTTCCCTATCTCCAAACTATGGAATACCCTCTCACCCTCTCTCAGGACTACCATTAACCTAGCCCACTTTAAAAAATCCCCAAAACAATACCTCTTCTCTCTATGGCACTGCATTTGTGCCAAACGTACACTTCCCAGTACTTGACAATACCTAACATCTCACAAAATACTTCTCTGTATAATCTCTCAAGTCCCCTATCATTTTACCTTTCTTAGCTTTAGACTATAACTTCAACTGATTTCCTTTTCAGCTCTTCTTCATGCAAGCTTATAATTTCTCCTAGGCAAAAATGTACAACATGCTCTGAGAGTCAATCCTCAAAAATATACCCAACTATATCAAGGAGTGCCACATACCAATCTGCATCAACTCCTAGTAACATCCTTCCTCTACATAGTAGTCTAACATTGATTATAACCCAGCTCATTCAGCTGCTACATAGTAACCTCACACTGTCCCTCATTATAACCCAGCTCATTCAACTGCTACACAGTAACCTCACACTGTCCCTGATTATAGCCCGGCTCATTCAACTGCTACATAGTAACCACACAATGTCCCTGATTATAGTCCAGCTCATACTACTGCTACATAGTAACCTCATAATGTCCCTGATTATTATACAGCTCATTCAACTGCTACACAGTAACCTCATACTGTCCCTGATTATAGCCCAGCTCATTCAACTGCTACATAGTAACTTCACAATGTCCCTGATTATGGCCCAGCTCATTCAACTGCTACATAGTAACCTCACAATGTCCCTGATTATAGCCCAGCTCATTCAACTGCTACATAGTAACCTCACAATGTCCCTGATTATGGCCCAGTTCATTTAACTGCTACATAGTAACCTCACACTGTCTCTGATTATAGCCCAGCTCATTCAACTGCTACATAGTAACCTCACAATGTCCCTGATTATAGCCCAGCTCATTCAACTGCTACATAGTAACCTCACAATGTCCCTGATTATAGCCCAGCTCATTCAACTGCTACATAGTAACCTCACAATGTCCCTGATTATAGCCCAGCTCATTCAAATGCTACATAGTAACCCCAAACTGTCCCTGATTATAGCCCAGCTCATTCAGTGGCTACATAGTAACCTCACACTGTCCCTGATTATAACCCAGCTCATTCAACTGCTACATAGTAACCTCATAATGTCCCTGATGATAACCCAGCTCAGTCAACTGCTACATAGTAACCTTACACTGTCCCTGATTATAGCCCAGCTCATTCAACTGCTACATAGTAACCTCACAATGTCCCTGATTATAGCCCAGCTCATTCAACTGCTACATAGTAACCTCACACTGTCCCTGATTATAGCCCAGTTCATTTAACTGCTACATAGTAACCTCACACTGTCCCTGATTATAGCCCAGCTCATTCAACTGCTACATAGTAACCTCACACTGTCCCTGATTATAGCCCAGCTCATTCAATGGCTACATAGAAACCTCATAATGTCCCTGATGATAACCCAGCTCATTTATCTGCAACATAGTGACCTCATAATATCCCTGATGATAACCCAGCTCAATCAACTGCTACATAGTAACCTCACACTGTCCCTGATTATAGCCCAGCTCATTCAACTGCTACATAGTAACCTCACACTGTCTCTGATTATAGCCCAGCTCATTCAACTGCTACATAGTAACTTCACAATGTCCCTGATTATGGCCCAGCTCATTCAACTGCTACATAGTAACCTCATAATGTCCCTGATTATAGCCCAGCTCATTCAACTGCTACATAGTAACCTCACACTGTCCCTGATTATAGCCCAGCTCATTCAACTGCTACATAGTAACCTCACACTGTCCCTGATTATAGCCCAGCTCATTCAATGGCTACATAGAAACCTCATAATGTCCCTGATGATAACCCAGCTCATTTATCTGCAACATAGTGACGTCATAATGTCCCTGATAATAATCTAGCTCAGTCAGCTGCTACATAGTAACCTTACACTGTCCCTGATTATTGCCCAGCTCATTCAATGGCTACATAGTAACCTCACAATGTCCCTGATTATAGCCCAGCTCATTCAACTGCTACATAGTAACCTCACACTGTCCCTGATTATAGCCCAGCTCATTCAACTGCTACACAGTAACCTCACACTGTCCCTGATTATAGCCCAGCTCATTCAGCTGCTACATAGTAACCTCACACTGTCCCTGATTATAGCCCAGCTCATTCAATGGCTACATAGTAACCTCACACTGTCCCTGATTATAGCCCAGCTCATTCAACTGCTACACAGTAACCTCACACTGTCCCTGATTATAGCCCAGCTCATTCAGCTGCTACATAGTAATCTCACAATGTCCCTGATTACAACTCTTATACTCCCATACTCATTAGGATAAACTACTTCCTGTACATAGTTTAAACTGATGTCTACTGATGTATAAGTGCACTGCATTCATATGTGTATGCATGTATTTATGATTTATGGTGTTCATACTTGTTCTGATGCTGATGTATAAGTGTACTGCAATCATATGTGTATGTATGTATTTATGATTTATGGTGTTCATATTTGTTCTGATGTATAAGCGTACTTTAATCATATGTGTATCTATTTATTTGATTTGATGCTTTTGTTCATTATTCTGGAGATTTTCTCCCCAGGCCTCCACTGAAAATGGGCTCATTTTGGCCCAGTGGATCATCCCTTTAAACAAACACAATTAAATAAATAAATAAAATAAATATAGTGCCCTTGACGGTTTCATACCTTTCAACTGTACAGATTTTCTCAGTATGTCTAGATTTTTGCCTCATATTTTTGGTCTGTTCCTCATAAAAGTTGTGCTTTTTTTTTGACAAATCACTGGGATGATCTAAGGATTAAAGTCACTAAATAATGACATGCATTTGGGTTTCAGACTTCATATCCATCAGAAAAAATGCATGCTAACACAAATCCTGCTATTCCAGTAACTTTCTAAGTTTATAAAAACAATATTTAAAATGTGTCCCTATTTTGGGGCATTTGTACCCCCCCCATTATGTCAGACTTTATCCAGATTTCTTGCGCTAAGAGGTTGAGTGGTACTGAGGGTTTGTTAGCTGTCTGCTACAGGGAGTTTGTGTTTATTTAGTCTAAGAACTTCTCACGATAGCCCACATTGGAGATATTGGTGTTCCATTTTATGGAGAGGTAGTTAAAGCCTGTCAATATAATACAATTTGTATTATTATGAGTTCAGTGAGTGCATTTAGGCATCTTGCATGATCATTAAGGGATGTGGAGGATGTCCTGTAACAGCTTATATGTTGATAGTTTGTCTTGTTTAGTGTGATCTGGAACTTTATGAATTCAATCTGTGGATCTCTGAAGTCTGCCTCATGGTGATGTGGTTCTTGACAAATATCAAAATGCCCCCACAGTTACCATCAGACTTGAGGGCACAGTAGGCAAAAACCCATGTATGAAGACAGTGCTGCTTTTGCATTCAAAGCAAACAGAAATTAACGACACAAACATGGGTGCATTCTAAATGCAGGAGCGCCAGGATAGCTTTTAAGATCAGAACATTTCTTGTTGAGACTTCTGGCATTGAGAAGTGCCACATTAATATGATTTGATTTTGCATATATGTTTGTTACTCTGGAATGTGCATTTGCTAAACTCTGCCTAAAAAGTCACTGTACAGGCAGAAAAGGCCTTAGCCAGTACGGATGCCTCAGAAAAAGAGATGCAGACCATCCTTTGTGAAGTGTTGGACTGTCAAGCATGACATTCTATGCTGACAAGTACTGGATCCTCATGGAATAATACCAAACATTTAACAAAGTGTTGAAGGCAGTTATATTTTCCTTGCACCTACTGTAGGCGTCATTCTTGGAGAAGGAAGGATTTCACCAAAGACTCTTGCCTGCATCTGTCACATGCATGGAGAGTTTTCACATTTCCCTCTGCATGCCCCTCAGGTTTTTATGTCCCAAGTTATTCATACCTACATGGACCAGCTCATGCTGTATCCATATTTGTCAAATGAAAGTCTGTTTTGTGGCCTTGTGACATCTGAGATCATGGTGCAAACAAGATAAAGTTTAATGTAACTTTATCTTTGTCCAGTCTTGTGAGTAGAGAATTTGTATGCCTAACTATGGTCAGCTATCAATTAGACACTCCAAAAAGATGGAAATAACCTCAAAATGTAAACTAATGAAAAAATCAAGTGGTCAGGGCACACTGAAATGGATGTATGTTAAAAATAAATTTATTGTTAATTTAAACACAAGTCCTTTCGCCCTGCACCAATGCAGGACTTTTTCAAGCGAACAAACAAACACCATCTCTAACCATTTAAATACCCTAATTACATTAAAAGGTGCCAAAATTTCTTAAAGATACATCACTATATAATTAAACTCAACCAAAACGTATTCATCTCAAAGTTAAAAAACATATAATATTAGACATGTTTATTAGTACTGAGGCTTGGAGGAATAGATTTAAAGTGATTTGACTCCTGATGATTCTTTGCTGTAGATGGACATGAGTTTCCTGATTTTTCCTGAGACCTCGTCTTCCTAGATCTTATAGGCTTTAGTAAAGATTTTTTTACAACCTCAGCATAAAACATTATAATGTGATTTTGGATTGTTTTGGAGATGGTTGCTACTCACAGACAATGGTCTTTGGCGAGAGGGAAGCCTAGGGATCTATAAAATGTTTACACCTCCCGCAAACAGAATTGTTCGTGTTGAGTTTCTAAAGTGCCACAGGATACCAAGAGCAGAGGCTTGCAACAGAAGGGAATCAAGTATTTGTATTTGTTGTCCAGTGATTTGCAGAATTAGTCAAAAAGCATCTAGAATAACCTAGAAGTAACCACATTAGTTACTTTTTGTAATTTTTTTAAGGACATAAATAAATGAGTTAATGTATGCAGTTGCATGAGTTAGTTTATAGAGGGATGTGATTTAATGAGAAAATATATGGAGACACACACACACACACACACATGCTCAAACATGCATATACATAATATACATATAGTCACACACACACACACACACACACACACACACACACACACACACACACACACACACACACACACACACACACACTCACACACACACACACACACACACACACACACACACACACACACACACACACACACACACACACACACACATATATACAAATGCACATACACACATGAAAGAATAAAGTCTATGTAAACAAACAAGATTATTTATAGAGGAATACATGACTACGTATTTAGTCAGAGTAAGATTATGGAAAAGCACATTTGTGGAGATGGCATGGATAGCAATGTCTTCCACAAACTAAGGGTGCTTATTATCAAACGTGCTAACTCAACATGTCTTTGCAGCTAAATGCTGCTACAAGCTGCTGGGGGCACTATTCAGCAATCCAAAAACATGCAGGGGCTCATTATTCAGCTCTGGTCACCTACAGACAGCTGTAGGTTACACTGCTAATAACTGACTAGATCTGGTCACCTACAGACTGTTGTAGGTTACACTGGTAATAACTGACTAGATCTGGTCACTTACAGACTGTTGTAGGTTACACTGGTAATAACTGACCAGATCTGGTCACCTACAGACTGTTGTAGGTTACACTGGTAATAACTGACTAGATCTGGTCACCTACAGACTGTTGTAGGTTACACTGGTAATAACTGACTAGACAGTATCTTGGAGCAGTTGAAAATATGAGCATAGATATAGGTCAAGTGGCCTGCATCTGTACAGTGCACTTGGTAACCCCACTGTTCATAGTGTAGCACCCAGCAAATCAAGCAATTTATAATAGCATTTAAAACAGCTAGAAAAAGTTCAAATGAGCATATTTGTGGTTGCAGGGGACTGTATATTTCTCAGAGGAGAATTTTATAATTTCAAGAACATTTGTATTATACGTTTATAATATATTTCTATATGTTATAATTATTACACTTTTTCCTTGTTTATTTATGATTACATAGTGCATTGCTTAATGTTTTGCTTTAATTCTGTGTGATAACAGCTTCATTTTTTGCTTTATTTCTGTACAAAAGTTATGCAATCTTCTTATTGTCTGTTTCTTGCTGTATTTCTGCAGGTTACCCAGTACTTAATATAGTTTGGCTACATCTTGGTTAAGTAACCATATCTAGTTCTCTTCATTTATCTGATTAAACAGCAATAAAATAAATTAGTATAAATCTTTGCCTGCTACTAATTACTGCTGATTGTGCACAGGTTATCTGTAATGTACAAATGGCACGGATATTTTTTTCTGTTAGTCAACATAGTGTAGCAATGCAGCTGAACCATCAATAACTATCTACATCCACAGATATCTGTACATACCTCAGTAACTATATGTGCACATATTAATTGCAACATATGGATTAAATTAATTTAAATAATAAATCCTGACCTAAGAAATGAGGAAATGTATGTGGTCGAAAGCATTATTTTGTTGATGGCTACTTTTACAAAACATGTCACTGTAGAATGAGAATGAAAATGCATGTGTGCGTGTGTGTGGGTGTGCATGTGTGTGCGTGCGTGTGTGCGTGTGTGCGCGTGTGCGCGTGTGAGCATGTGTGTGTGTCCGTGCATGTGTGCGTGTGAGCGTGTGAGCGTGTGTGCGTGTGTTTGTGTGTGTGTGTGTGGAAGAGGGGGGTGAATTGTCACATCCTGGAATAGAAATCTGAAATCCTTGGCTACACCACTGTAAGAACAATATCCCGGAGAAAAGTTCAAGTCACCATATATATGAAATATATTCTGAATGACAGAGTCCTAGCTTACTTTCTTTCCAAAGTCTAGTTTCCACAATTAAGAGTTAAAATGAAATAGACACTATATATTTGGTCTCTAGTGAGAGTTCTTGAATGCAGAGTCCAAGCTCAGGAGTCCAAATGCAGTGCAAGTGTCCCCCTTTTTTTTTTTCTTGTTTTTGCTTGAACACTGTAATGCTGACAGTTGCTCATCCTGCAAAGTCCTAGCAATGAAATAGTATATGCTAATGTTCAAATCCCATTTGGGTCATATTCTTTACATCTCATTGCTTTTTATTGCTTAACACAGTGCACAACACCATTAATTAATTCCTGTCACTGTATATTAGTAATGGTTGACCTTTCAGGGTTTCCATGCATCACAAAAAGGTAAGCAGTGACTAATAAATTAAATTTCTTAAAGTAATGTGCATTCTCATTCAATGTTGCCTGTATAGGAGGCATATCAGACAGAGAGTAAGCACCTTCCTAATAGCTATTTCTTTGTTTTGATAGGATACATAGATGCATTATATTAGTTCAGTCTGCACTTATGCCCAAGTTTCACTTTAACATGTTTTCATGTAAATATTTAATTTATACAGTCAGGAAAATAAACGGCTAAGAAACCCTTACCTACAATCACTAGTCAGCATTAGCTTATGTCATATTTTATTCTGGTGAACAGGAGCTACAAAAATGAAGGCATTCTATAATTACCATTCAGGAAATACTCAAAAAGAATCAAACCGCCTGGATATAAAATGATATGAGGTCAGGTTGGCCCTGGAGCTTGACACTCCGCCATAATTCTCAATCTCTTTGCACAAGCATTGAAGACAAAGTTAAAATAATGGGGAGAGAAAGTCCCAAAATAAGGAACTGATATTAAATATTGCCAATACTGATAAAATAACAGGTTCTGCATTCGCATGCATTTTTCTGAAGCCTGTGACGTCTGAAACTTAAAAGTCTGTAGTTTTGGGTCTTCTGTCCTTAAAGATTTGGCGTAAAACCAGAAATTCTATGAGGAAAATACCACAAATATAAGGCAAAAATTCTGGACATACTGTGAAATTCTGAATGAGTGAGAGATATTCTATACAGAGAAAGTTTTACTTGAATGCAATTAGAAGAATAAACTTATGTGACCCTTTTCCATTGGAGGATATCTTTGCAAGACATGAAAGTCATTTTATCATAGGTTCATAGGTAGGTACTAGGCTATCAGCCCAAGGGCCTAAGTAAGCCTAGCCAACAAGGTTCCCTGGCTTATGCCACCCAAGAAAGTTATTTTCCTGTGCCCCTGTCGAGCAGATCCACAGAAGTGATCCCCGGGGTGTATTTCCTATTTCCCATCCACTCATCAAGATTTTTCTTGAAGAGTGCTAATGAAGAACTTTGCTTGACATAGATGGGTAGCTTGTTCCAGAGTATGGGAAGTCTCTGGGAGAGGAATCTATCCCTCCAGCATGTCCTGTTTATTGTGGTGATAAGGTTTAGGTCCCTAGAGTGTGTAGCTCAGAAGGATTGGGATTTATTTAGGTGTAGCATATCCAACAGCTCTGGGTTTGACATAGCTTTATATGTAAGGCAGAGATCACCTCGGAGTAGGCGATATGCTATGGAATAAAGCTGAGGTTTTTTGAGACAGTCAGTGTAGGTCATCTGTTTGAGGCCAGTAATCCTCTTTGTGAGGTACTTCTGTGGCCTTTCCAGCTGCTGCAGATGTCTTGTGAGGTACATTCCAAAAGGGGCGTTGTACTCTATAATGGGTTTAATGAGTGTTGACTAGAGGGGAACGATGACCTATTTTTTCTTGGATGAGAACCCTTTTGTGATGAGGTGTGCCACATAGAAGGATTCCCTGACTACTGTGGCAATGTGATTATCAAAGGAGAGACTAGTGTCCATCTGGGTCCCAAGGTCTCTTATCACACATTCAGTGTTAAGTAGACTGCCACCTATGTGGTAGCTCATGGGTACTGAGTTTTTACCAAAGGGGATGACAATGCACTTTTTGGCATTGAGCTTGAGGCCATGGCTCTGACACCAAGCATCTGTCTGAGTGAAACCCTTCTGTAGGATGTCCACATCATTTGGGGGCTCGACTATGGCTCCTAGTTTGCCGTCATCTGTGAACTTCTTTAGCCAAAGGCCTTCTGTGTTTGCCTGTACTTCAGAGAAGTAGATACTAAACAGGAGAGGTCCCAGGACTGAACCTTGTGGTACTCCACTTGTCACTAGTTTGAAGTCAGATTTGGAGTCTGCAACTTTTACAGTGTGGGTTCTGTCAGAGAGAAAGTTGGCAACCCATCTTGTGACGTAGGGATTTATACCTAGTTTAGTGAGTTTAGCTATAATTCCAGAATGGGGGATGGTGTTGAAAGCCTTTGCCTAGCAAATAGAATTTTTCCAGAAATGTTAGTATTCAGTCTTTTCTATTTTTAGGATTTTAAATTTTATAATATATATGGGGGGGGGGGGGTTTGCAGTGCTGCAGCAGTTAAAGTTGTCATCTCAGAGCAAGAGGTTCTCCGGTTCGATTCTCAGCTGGGGTGGAGTCTGCATGTCCTTCTTTGTTCACATGTATTTTTTCCAGGTGATTCAGTTTCCTCCCACATTCTAAAGACATGCAGTAGGTAGACTGGACACTCTAAATTGGTCCTTAGTGTGAGTGTGTGGTACACCCTCTGATGAGGGTTGGGTGCGGGGCTGGTAACCCATCCACATAAAACTGTCATAGCTACAGAAACAATGAATTCCTGCAGGGGCATTCATTGTCTGATGTGCTGAATTGCATGAATGGAACTAAGAGAGAATCTAAGAATGTGGTGCATTACATAAAATGATATTCTGACTTGCTGCTTACTGTATTATTTAGCACATTTTACATTGTAGTTTATTTTCTTTATTAACTAGGTAGAGGGACTAATCTAAATGTGCTATTTTCAGGTATTATCTGGGCCATATGAAACCAGGAAGTATTAAAATAAGTTGAAGTATAACTATTATCTATAACATAACATGTTGCGAACAAATTATCTAGAGGTTTCCATGAAACAATTTAGTAATGATCACTAGAAGGTACTTGTAGAATGAATGCTTACTGAGGACTGGAGTGTTTTACACACAAAGATGAAGAACTCTATGGGCTAATGTCACTTGGAGTGAGTAATCATGGCAGTCTTACACTACAAGTCTGAAGTTGATTATTGTTAACATTTTAGTGGTTATTAAAACAAAGTATACTTGTCTTTCCTGCTCTATAAACAGCTCCATTGAGTAGCAGTACTTCGTCTTCTTTTCATCTTTCTGCACCAGTTCTGTTTAGCACAGGTATTGCACAGATGTACTTTACATATATACACTAAGCATGCTAACATGTTACTTATTCCAGTAAAGCCTTATGTTTCACAAACTAGATTTGTTTTATATTTGGGTTCTTAACAGCCACAAAAGTTAAAATTCCCATCTAAACCTGTAATTGAGCGCATGTTTTTCAAGGTGGAAGTTGTCTTGTTCAGGGATGAGATCTGTTTTACAAAACTTGCTTTTGAAATTGTTGTGTCCTTATGTTTAGCTCTGTTTGATGCTTTGTTCATGTGATCATTTTCCCTTGAAATTGTAATATGCCACCAGTAAAATACTACATTTAGGCTAAACAGATTTTTTACTGGATGTATTATTTTAATTTTAGAAGCATTCTACAGACAATACCTGGTATATACTATAGTGTCAAGTCTTATTTCATGGGTATAGAAATATTGCATTCATGTAGTTAAGCACTAGAGCATAATCGTTACGACTTGTTAGGATGGGTACCTAACTGTTCCCAGAGCTACAAATACAGAAGTACAGATTTCATTTATAAAGCAAGCTTATAAGGTATGCTTTCTCCAGCTATGAAAAAGACAATAACATTACAGCAATAATAACTGTAATGAAACTGCAAAGTCGCAACGAAATTGCTGTAAACTTGCCTTTCTAGGTTTCTGTTGGGGAAAAAAAACTTGCACGATAAATTTTCCAGATATCACGGAGTATTATAATTCTCAGTGGTGGGAGCAACACACATAAAAATCATGTCTCTTAGGCTCTTCTGTGTTTTTCAGATATTGTTATTTGGGTCTTCCAGCAACCTAATGGACCACCGATTCTCCTTTACTGTAATAATTTTGTTGTACATGGAGCTCAATGTTTATTCTTCGATATCCAGAAAAAGGCAGATCAGTTAAGTGCTTCCAAAGCAAGATTCCTGATATTAATAAATGTTAAGCACCCCCTGCTTTAGGTGTTAAGATCTGGTATCACACTAGGCAATTGAACCTGCCAGTACTGACCAGCAAGCAAAAGTCACAGAATTAAAAATTGCTTCTGCCTCCTGTCTGTGTTGGTAATGTGCCCCTGACTTTCTTTAACTTTAGAGAATGTATTATACTGCCTTTCTGACAGCACTCACTAAGTACATTTTGGCTTTGAAAATTGACAAAACATTTAGTGCTTTTTCCCCCTGTAACTAGTAGTACATGGAACATTATAAAGAAATATAATCGGGTCATCGACCATAACCACTGTATTATGTGTTCTTGACATGGATGCCAACATTTACCACTAGAGCTTACTTTTCATCCTTATGTCAAACATGTAATACCCTGGTTACAATCAGAAAACCCATTCAAAATCCTGTATATTAAATAAGTGGTGAGAGTTATGGAGCAGAAGTTTGTGTACCAAGTGGTAAAAGCAAAATAATCTCTGGTCTTTATTGGGAGCAGTTTGGTCCACCAAAAAAGTGACAGTGGTACCTCTGGTAGACTGCATTTCTTTGATGTCAAATAGTTAACCCTCTTGATCCCACAATATCTATGAAAGGACTTCAAAAAATGCTTCGTTTTCAAATGTTGGTGGCAACTCTGTGCAATCCACTTGCACCGAAGATCATTTCCCTACTGACTTTCAATCAATTTATATCACGTCTAAAGAAATTATTTACACACATATCCATTTGCTTTGGTGGAATATATCACTGCATGCTAGAATGTGGAAATACAGAAAAGTGTAGGAACTGTGACCACAAAACACACTGTTTGCCTTGTTATTATATTATAAAACTATTATCTTCATACCATATTTTTGCTACTGTAATAGAGTTGCACCTAAAGATGGTCCCTTGAATCCAGTCTGCCAGCCTTAAAAAAGGTAAATACAAGTATATAGCCAATTTTCCTTTGCACAAAGAATTAAAAAAAACACTACCTGAAAGTCAACAATTTTTAATAAATCTAGTGCTTTCATTCCTATGAATAGTGGAACTTCAACAGAACTCTGATAAAGTTCTGCTATTCATTGGAATGAAAGTGCTAGCTTTATTAAAAGTTGTTGGCTTTCATGGAGTGGTGTTTTTTTTTTTTTTTTTTTTTTTTTGCAGTTTTTACTAAGTATGATATTTGTGGTTTGGTTTATTCTTTGCACAAAGTATAATAATTTAAATTTCCAGTAAGGATCTGACAAGTATGGTGAATTTGGAATCAAACACAAACAAATCACCTACAGCTAATTTTTATACTGACCAGTGGCTAGCCCTGTCACAGCTCAATGTCTGTGATACATGTTGTCCTGTCTAGAGGACACTGGACACCATAGCTGATGCCCAAAGCAGTTGGTCCATACAACTCTTCCCCTAAAGGCACATTTTGGAGTCCATGCTGCTGCCCACAGCTCCATTCTAGGGGGAGATTGAGATGGAAACACTCTGCATGTTTTTGGGAGGTGGGAGTAACCCCACAGAGACATAGGGAGAACATGCAAATTCCATACAGTCATTGGCTGGAGGTCAGGATTAAACCATGCACCTTGTGCATTTGATGGGAAGACTTAACTATTATGTTAGCTGTATTCTCTATGAGTTGCTCTATGCAGATGTTATGGCAATACAGGCAGACTCCAAACAAGAGACTCAGCAGAGGACAGGAGAATGGAACGCAAAACTGATGGCACACAGGACGAAACTGAGTAGAGATTAGGCAATTGTAATGGCACAAAATGGGGGAAATCAGAAGAAGCTGAGAAATAGGATAGAAAGGAAGACAGTGTTACAGTTAAGTTGGAGGAGAAGAAGGGAAGTCTGAATGAGGAGGTCAGAACTAGAATCATAGGGACTGCAACCAACTGGCACAGAATGTCAGGGGTAGTATATGACCAAAGAATGCCGAAGAAGCTGAAAAGTAAGGTGGACAAAACATTGGTGTGACCAGCACTGTTGTATGGTACAGAAACCTGGGCAATGAAGGCAGACAGATAAGGAAGGTAGAAGTGATAGAAGTGCCTGAGATGGTTGGTAGGATGCCCAATGTGGGACAGACATAGAAATGTGGATATCGGAGCAGAAGCCCACATTGATCTGTTTCCTGAGAAGATCAAAAAGAACAAATGACAGTGTTTTGGGAACATGTGCAGGAAAGCAGAAGGCAATCTGGTGAAGAAAATTTGCAACAGACAGGAAGAAGACGTGAGGAAATGAAGAGTCCAGTAAAGAGAAGAATGGATTGTGTGAGAGAAGACCTGTGAAAGGTAGACAAGTGGCATTGAATCAATAGAGATGGTGACAGCTGACATGACTCCCTGACCCCATGTAGGAAAGAAATGGGAAAAAGGGGGTTGATGATGATGACTGAAATAAAAGAGCAAAAAATAAGTAAATAAATCAATTAATTAAAATAAAATAAAATAAAAAAATAACAAGAGTCTTTGCCAAACCACCTGACCTAGTTATTGCTTGTCTGCATACTGCTTTAAAATACTGCATTCTCATTTTGATTGACTGATTAATTGATTTTAGGTATTTTAGGTGACAGGTGTCTGTTAATACTTAAATTAACAGGCACAGCCAATGTAAGAAAATCAAATACCTGTAGCTCCTGACCTGATATAGCAGTAAGCATTTGCAGAACTAACCATTATTGTCCCCACATCAATTTCTTTCTCTTCATTTTCTAGAAAGGCATGAATTAGGCTTGTATTTCACCATTTTCCTTAGTCATTTCTGACATCCAGGGCAGCCACGGTGGTGCAGCAGTTAGTGTTGCCACCTCACAGCAAGAGGTTCTCCAGTTCACTCCTCGGCTGGGGTGCCTTCTGTGCGGAGTCTGCATGTCCTCCCTGTGGTCGCGTGGGTTTCCTCCAGGTGCTCCAGTTTCCTCCCACATCTCAAAGACATGCTGTAGGTGGATTGGACACTCTAAATTGGCCCTAGGTGTGATTGTGTGCATGTGTGTGCCTTCTGTGGAAGGTTGGGCGCCGGGCTGGCAACTTGACACCGTAAAACTCCACTGCCAATCATGATCAGACAGGTGATCTGCTGTGGTGACCCCTAACTGGGAAAAGCCAAAAGAAGAAGAAGTCATTTCTGACATCCAAATGTGCTTTTTGAAGTCAAGTATTTTTTCAAGTATGACCAGCATTTCCTTCTCCTCAGTTTGACATCCTTCTACCTTATCCATCCCTTTGTGGTCCACAATGGTCAACAGTTGGCTGACTATAGTGTGTGTCCTTGTCATGTCTTCTTACTACCTCTGTTCAAAGTACTCAGTACCATCAGCTTTTCCTTCCAACCAAAGCCTCTTTTTACCACTGTTCTGCAGTTCTTCTGTGCATATCTAACTTAACCTAAATAATTTACAGTTTTAATTTCATTATTTGTCGATATACACCTGAATTACTACAAGCATACACACACGCATGTATATATATATATATATATATATATATATATATATATATATATATATATATATATGGATTCCTATTACAAGAACAAAAGTTCACTACTTCGAACTTGTAATAGGAAGCCTCACTTCTGTGAAAGTTCACTTTAACGAAAGTGAACTTTTGCATAAGTGCACTTCACCAAAAACACCGCAGCACAGTGGAGGACATAAAAAACAAGCTATGTCCTCCACTATGGTGCAATAGTCACAGACCTTAGGGTTAGCACATGGGTTAGGGTAAGGGGATAGTTAGTAAAGCTATCCTCTTACCCTAACCCATGCCCTAACCCTAAGGTTCATGACTATCGCACTATAGTGGAGGACATTGCTATGTCCTTCGCTGCACTGCAGTCATCACAGACTTTAGGGATAGGGCACGGGTCATGGTAAGTGGGCTATCCCCTTACTATGACCCTTGCCCTAACCCTAAGGTCCGTGAGTACTGCACGGAAGTTCAGTACAACACCCGTTTGTTGTACTGAACTTCGCGTAAGTGCACTTTCAATTAAGTGCACTTTCACTGCAGTGAGCATTCCATGCACTATTTCGAATTAGTGAAAATTTGATCTAGTGTATGGAACCCATATATATATATATATATATATATATATATATATATATATATATATATATATATATATGTATACTGAGAGAGAGAGACAATTGCAAAGTGAGAAGAAATTGAAAATAAAATCATACAAACACACAAAAAAAAATTCAAAAACAAACTTGACAATGAACAGAGGTTGGGATTAAACCCTACCCTGTAGCTATAAAGTAGACATATAGCATTTATGACAGTTTATCGCAAATCCACATTGTCAAAACCCATGTGGTTAAGACCATATGGTTGACAGTGCAGTTAATCGAAAAACTAACATAACTCCCCACACATGCAACACCTGCCAACAACACAAACAATGCTTTTGCATTGGGGGGGGGGGCTCTCTGCATCCCCCCACACCCCCTGCTAATTATTTATACCAAAATCTATTACAGAGGGGAAAAGGGCAAATTCCATGATCCCTACTATACTGCAATCTCAGTCAGAATGGTTTGATAAACCAAATGGTCAGACATACACCTCAACTATGTGGGTTTTACTTAGTCCTGAGTCCTGGGCATATGACAAAGTTATTGACCACTGAGCATCATATTCAAAGCCAGCATGAGTACTTCATTACTTAATAGCCTCGGCTGACATTTGAGACATGGCCTCCACAATGTTTGAAACAGCTGTGGACCATTCTTTGGGAACCTGGAAATCGCTCCTCATACCATACCACTAACTGTACTATAATACTGCCTTATGTGTTATTAACTACAGTTAGTAATCATGCCTATATCCATACATTTTTGTTTTCTCTAGCATAGTTGATTTCAGATCTATTTTTTTCTTAAAGCTCAAATGAGGTCCAGCAGAGTCTATTATTTTGAGCTTTTAGGAAAAAAAATACTAAATTTCTCTTGTCTCTGAACCCTAGCACCATTATCAGGTCATGCTAGATAGCAATGCATTGGGCAAGGACTACTGATCTAATTGTATTCTCAATAAACTGATTTATTTTCCTTCGGCCAAAGCTGTGTTTAGTATTCACAGGTATGACTTTGCATGTGACTTTTTCAGCATTCCTGTTAAGTTCCTGACATACGTACAAATATCTCAGGTATGGGCATTAATGCCCTTCTAGTCTGCCAATATACAAAAACAATTGTTCCCACAATTAGTGTCCAGGCAGTTCTTAAAAAATATCTACACTAGTGCTTGTCTTAATGTAATCTGGTAGTCTGTTCCATGCATCAGCTGCTCTCTCAGAGAACCAATCACTACACTTCTCATTTCTTCTACATTGTAGGTTGTCTGATGTTTCTCTACTACTTTTTGCTAACCCCAAACATTCCCAGAGATAGCTGTCTCTAAATGCCCTATATACCTGACTACGATCTCCTCTTAAATATCTGTAAGAGACAGTGCACAAGTTCAGATATTTTAGTCTTTCATAATAACTTACATTTTCACATCCATGGATGCTGTTGTTATATTTCTGCTGTACTCTTTCCAGTTTACTCATACTTGTTTTCTTATAAGGTTTCCATATTGTTATTTCATACTTAAGTTTGGATCTAATGTAATTAACAAACAATGACTTCATAATTTCTGATTTCATAGACTTTACAAATCTTTTTATGCAACCTATAGTTTTATAACTATCATTAACCACTTGGCTGATATGATTAGAAAAATTCATAGCTGGATCTACCCATATATCCAGGTCCTTAAATGAGTCTACAGTTTCAATCACTGTGTGCTATATTAAATATTCACCTTTCAATTTATGTTTCCAAAATCTCATGTGCTTAGGTTTTGATTTATCTATCAACATATTATTCTCCTGTGCCACAATGGTCAATTTAGTCAAGTTCTTTTGCGACATGCCCTATCTGTAACACGTTTATTTAATTTTTTATTTATTTACTGGGAAAGTCCGACTTGGAACAAGCCAATTTTCAGTGAAGGCCCAGGGAGAAATGCTCCAAATGCATGTCTTTAACTTGGGAGGAAACCAGAGCACCCATAGGGAAACTGCACAAATGCAGGGAAGACATGAAGACTCTGCACAGAAGGCACCCCACCCAAGAATCGAACCAGAGAACCTCTTGCTGTGAGGTGGCAACTCAAACCTCTGCACCACTGCACTGTTGAGTAAACTGTAATCAATTTCAGGTCATCTGCATACAGGCTGCAGAATACTTCAGATGAAAAGATAGGTATGAGAGATGCAATCTAAACAAGTAAGGTCATAGGACAGAGCCCAGTGGGGCACTCTGACTGTAACCAAGAATTTCACCTGTCCATTTGCTCTATGATACTTCACATGTCCTATTTGTAAGGCATGCAGTTGTCTGTCTTATCAAGCATAAATCATTACCTAGTTGTAATTTATTGATTAGTGTTTTGTGTATGACCCTGTTAAATACTGAGGTTAGATCTATATAAATTACATCACAGCACCATTTTTCATTTCTAGCTGTTATTATATTGTTATAGAACCTCATGCTATAGGTGGTAATAAATCTATTTTCAGCATATGCATGCTGATATATGGTTTCAAGTTCCATCCTTTCAGTTCTGACTATAACTTATCCAATATTACCTTCTCCATTATTTTTCCACGACATGAAAGTAGACTTAAGGGTCTATATGATTCTGGGTTTGTACTGCTCCCCTTTCCCTTAAAGACAGGTTTAATAAGTATATGTCTCCAATCTTGAGGAATCACCCCATATTTATATGACCTAGGAAATAATAGATAAGATGGTAATATAAGCTCTTGCTGAAGTGTTTTCAGGTCATTACTACTTATTATGTCTCAAACTAGTGCGTTGTTTGGATTCAATTTGCATAGCTCTTTTTCAATATAATCTATTTTGATTCCAGTGCCCAAGGTTACGAATATCATTCGAACAACTTATCACCCCTTTGTGGAGCCAAACTGTTTTTGCATAATGTTTTGTAAATATATTTATAATCTGTTTTGTCTGAGAAGTAATTTTAGAATCTACACACAGTTTATCGTTTTGTATGTTTTTACTCCTTACACATCTTATGTATCAAAAATGGTTTTCTATTATGCTCAATATCGTTATATAAATTTTCTTCAAAATTTTCTTCCTTAATTATCTGGCTATTTGGCCTTGTATTATGTATCGCCTTATAACCTCTCCATTTCCTTATATAGCCTCATCTTTAACCAGTCTTAAATACCTGTCTAGCTGCTGTGAGCATTATACCTCCCCCCAATGCACAATTACTGTCCTCATTTTTAAAGAATGACATTAGGTGTGTTCAGTGTCCCAGTGTACTAATCTATTAACCTGACTTTGGAGCTGGTCATCCTGCATATAATGGAAATACATTTTGTACCAGCTGTCTACCACAGACTACATTCATTTTTCTAATCAGCTTTGGTGTTCCTGGCAAACCTCAATGCCTTTTTATCCACATGTCCTGTGCAGCTTATACTTTTCAAATATTCCCTTCTCTTTATTCCATTTGGTTTTTGACCTACTTTCTAAATTAAAGTATTTTCTTCATTTTTTTAAACTTTCTTTCCAATTTATACTTATCTGTAGTTTTTAATCGTAGGGTATCCAGATGGAAACTGTTAATTTTCTGAGGAGTTTTTAATTATTTTTCATGTGTGTGTGTGTGTGTGTGTGTGTGTGTGTGTGTGTGTGTGTGTGTGTGTGTGTGTGTGTGTGTGTGATGTACACATATATACATTTACATGTACACAGCAGAGCCAGTTTACACTAGAATACAACCAATGAACAAAAGTGCTTCTCCAAGTATTGCTAACAACCTAAATCTGCTTTATACATTAGTCAGTGCCACAGTGAAAGAAAATGAGTGACAGTCATATTAAGTGCCGAAACCCATAGCAAGTCATTCAAGAGATTGCAGTATCTATATTAAGACCCTCATGGCTGTACTCATTAAAGACAGTGATAAAGTGAGGCAATGAGAAAAAAGTCAGGCAACTTCACTACAGAGAAACAAAGGCGAATAATGCATCCTGCTGTTAAATACACTAGAGAGTACAAGCTAAAAGTAGAAAATTAGCCTTTTAGCCTGGAGACTTCTTTCGTATTATTGTTCTTATAAGAATCAGAAGCAATTATTTAAATTTCACTTTTAATCAATTTTTAAAGCTTATAATAACAACACTTGTGATACTTCACAAATGATGCATGTTATCATAATAAGTCTATTTCCTAGAGTTTAATTCCCTATAGCATGTGCCATTATGGGTTAGATTTAAATCACTCATAACAAAGATATACCTTTGCCATATAGAAGTGAACAGTGGGTAAGACCTTTTCTTTTTTATTTAAAAGATCCATGATGCTATTTATGTGCAGTTATGCATTTTAATTTCTGACTTGAGGCATCTGCGATGTGCTGATTAAATGTGACTTCAGAGTGAAATATCTTTAAGCTAGATCCTGCAATCCCTAAGAAGGCACTCATTATCACAGTATACACCATAAAATGCACACTGGGAGAACTGAAATGGCTCTGCCCACTGAATAATTAAAAAATTAGATATCATACTAAAACACCTGTCTTTGCAAAGTGTCTGGGAAGCGGTTGCTGTTGTTCTGTTCTGCAAGGTTTAATCGCAGGTACTTCAGAGATTAAGACAAATGCAGATTTCCACACTACAATTAAGGTTTACACTTTACACATTGATCCAAAGAGATGCTGTTTATGAACAATTTCCATAATTCTTGCTTACTGTTGCCATGTGGCTATAAAGTGACTTCTGCTTCTACATGAAATTGAATATGCCCTTAAACACATTAAATGTATTGTTTGCATTCAGTCTATTGCCTGTATCAGGATATTAACTGACAACCTATATAGATGATCAGTTCCTGTAAATTCTTGATTAATTATAAGAAGGCTGTGGCAGAAAACAGACTTCTACCGATGAATATGACTGTAAAATCTTATAGTGTTCCTATTATTAGAATAAGTTTTTTAAATATGAATTATAAGCCTATTTGAAATAATGAGCACAGATCTGGAGAATAATATTTTAACATATTTTGCATATAAGCTTGGAGTTCACATCAATCTTCAACCTTAATTTTTCTAAAAGGACTATTTTGTATTCCTTGGGTAAATAATTTATTCAGAAAACAGGAACACATTATATGAGGATATGTACTAGTCACTAGCTAAGTGTGAAAACCATAATTTTTGTCCTATAGGAAGGTTCTGATTTATGCTGGCACATTCAACTTTGTTCACAATATGTCAGGATAAATCAGAACTCCAAGACGGGAGAATAAACAAGTTTGACTTGGTTGCAAAGGCCATTAATGTCTGCAGTATATTGACAGTAAGCTTAGATATTTAGTATGTAAAAAGCTTTACAGCAGCTGACAATATCCTTATCAGCAATTTTATCCCAGCCATGTTCAAAAACTTTTCCACCATACTGAGCAGTTTCAGAATGTACAACATTTAAATATGACATTGCTCTGACTGAATCACACATAGCCAAGTCCTTTAAGTTGTAAAGCTCTTCTGAGAACATAGAAGGCAAAGTAAAGGTTCTTTTGTGAGACTCAAACCCTGCACCTTGTGTTTGTAAGACAAACATCTTAACCATTAGGCCACCCTCCTCATTTCATTTCATCTGCCCTCATCATATATCAGCCCTGTTACATTTGCCTAGTGATTCAGACAATTTTATTGTAAATTTTCTGTATGTGTATTAAAATTTTATTTTTAAATAGAAACAATTTGCAATGCATTATGAGCACTATATATGTTATGAATGGTGCTGTAGTATTGTGTTGTTAATGTTCTGAAAAGTGTTTCAAATAGAACTTTGGCAAACAAGATAATTTACTGTTTTTTAAGAAAGGGTATCTATAAGAATTAATTAGGGGTGTGTCAAACTGTTTGCTATTGGCTGATTTGGTGTTTAAATAGTATGTTACTGCAGAGTATTTTAATCTGAAGAATGTCCGATTAAAATAAAGACCGAATGAAAGAGTTTACTCTTACTGTGGACTGTTCTTTGGTTTTTGAGCCCTTTTTGTTATTAGTGGTGTTTTACTGACAGTTATTTTTAAATGGTTAACTGTAATAGTAACTCCATTCCTTTCCCTCATGCAAACTTTTATTCTGTTATGATTAATGGGTTATGAATGCTTACATCCTGTGGTTTACCCTGACCATGTCCTTAGAATGATGCAAATATAAATGTAACAATAAAACGCAAACATCAGTCCTGTTCCTATCCCTGACTGAAAAAGGCTAAAGCCATTTTAGAGTTGGATTACAGCCTAAGTGCCAGACACTAAGTTTCACTGTGACCACACCAACATTTATTTATGTTTATCAGTTCCAGAAGTTCCAAATGGGGCAAAAACTAATTTCACTGAAAGCAAAGAGAAGAAAACTGCAGCATTAACAAGAATAAACAACAAACAGTCATCATTTAAGTGCAAATTTTATTTATTTATTTGATATTTGTTAATCGGCTTGGTCTAACTGAAGCCCATTTTCAGTGGAGACCCGAGGAGAAAAGCTGCAGTGTAATGCAAACAAATTGTAAATGTACATTTAAAATTAACACTATATTAACAAACTATAAAACGGCTGGTAAACATTAAGCAGAACAAAACAGTTACATCTTCTTCTTCTTCTTCTTTCGGCTGCTCCTGTTAGGGGTCGCCACAGCAGATCAACTGTTTCCATTTCTTCCTGTCCTCTACATCTTGCTCTGTCACACCAACCACCTGCATGTCTTCTCTCACCACATCCATAAACCTTATCTTAGGCCTTCCTCTTTTCCTGTTACCTGGCAGCTTCATCCTTAGCATCTTTTTCCCAATATACTCTGCATCCCTCCTCAGCACATGTCCAAACCAATGTAATCTTGCCTCTCTGGCTTTGTCTCCAAACCTTCCAACCTGGGCTGACCCTCTAATATACTTATTCCTAATTCTGTCCATCCTCGTCACACTCAGTGCAAATCTTAACATCTTTAACTCTGCCACGTCAAGCTCTGACTCATGCCTTTTTGTCAATGCCACTGTCTCCAACCTATATAACATAGCTGGTCTCACTACCCTCTTGTAGAACTTCCCTTTCACTCTTACTGGTACTCGTCTGTAACAAATCACTCCTGACACTCTTCTCCACCCACTCCATCCTGCCTGTACTCTCTTCTTCACCTCTCTTCCACATTCACCGTTACTCTGAACTGTTGATCCCAAGTACTTAAACTCATCCACCTTCGCCACCTCTACTCCCTGCATCCTCACCATTCCTCTATCCTCCCTCTCATTCACACACATATATTCTGTCTTAGTCCTGCTGACCTTCATTCCTCTTCTCTCTAGAGCATTTCTCCACCTCTCCAGGGTCTCCTCCACCTGTTCCCTACTCTCAATACAGATCACAATGTCATCTGCAAACATTATAGTCCACGGGGACTCCTGTCTGATCTCATCTGTCAACCTGTTCATCACCATTGCAAATAAGAAAGGGCTCAGAGCTGATCCTTGATGTAATCCCACCTCCACCTTAAACGCATCCGTCACTCCCACCACAGACCTCACTGCTGTCACACTACCCTCATACATATCCTGTACCACTTTTACATACTTCTCTGACACTCCCGACTTCCTCATACAATTCCAAGACTCCTCTCTAGGCACCTTGTCATATGCTTTCTCTAAATCCACAAAGACACAATGCAACTCCTTTTGACCTTCTCTGTACTTCTCCATCAACACTCTCAGAGCAAACATCGCATCTGTAGTGCTCTTTCCTGACATGTAACCATACTGCTGATCACTAATCATCACCTCCCTTCTTAACCTAGCTTCCACTACTCTTTCCCATAACTTCATGCTGTGATTGATCAGTTTAATCCCTCTGTAGTTACTACAGCTCTGCACATCACCCTTATTCTTAAAAATCGGTACCAAAATGATTTTTCTCCATTCCTCAAGCATCCTCTCACTTTCCAAGATTTCATTAAACAATCTAGTTAAAAACAACACTGCCATTTCTCCTAAACACCTCCATGCTTCCACAGGTATGTCATCTGAACCAACAGCCTTTCTGTTCTTCATCCTCTTCATAGCTATCCTTACTTCCTCCTTGCTAATCCACTGCACTTCATGATTCACTATCCACACATCATTCAACCTTCTCTCCCTCTCATTCTCTTCATTCATCAACCCCTCAAAGTACTCTTTCCATCTGCTCAACACACTCTTCTTGCTTGTGAGTACATTTCTCTCATTATCCTTTATCACCCTTACCTGCCGCACATCTTTACTAGCTCGGTCCCTCTGTCTAGCCAATCGGTACAGGTCCTTTTCTCCCTCCTTAGGGTCCAACCTTTTATACAACTCTTTATACGCCTTATCCTTAGCCTTTGCCACCTCTCTCTTTGCCATGCACCTCATCTCTGTATACTCTTGTCTACTTTCTTCATCTCTTAGACAATCCCACTTCTTCTTCGCCAAACTATTTCTCTGTATACTCTCCTGTACTTCTTCATTCCTCCACCAAGTCTCCTTGTCCTCCTTCCTCTTTCCAGATGTCACACCAAGCAACTTTCTAGCCATCTCTCTTACTAGCTCTGTTGTAGTTAACCAGCTATTCAGTAACTCTTCACTGCCACTCAGAGCCTGTCTTACCTCTTCCCTGAACATCACCTCACAATTACCCTTTTCAATTTCCACCATTTGATCCATGGTGCTGCCCTCACACTCATCCTCCTCTTCTTGATCACCAATGTCATCCTAAAAACCACCATCCTATGCTGCCTAACTACACTTTCCCCTGCCACCACTTTACAGTCTCCAATCTCCTTCAGACTGGCCCTTCTACATAAGATCTAATCCACCTGTGTGCATCTTCCTCCACTCTTGTATGTCACCCTATGCTCCTCCCTCTTGTTAAAATACATATTCATCACAGCCATGTCCATTCTTTTTGCAAAATCCACTACCATCTGACCTTCTGCATTTCTTTGCTTAACACCATACCTACCCATCACTTCCTCATCCCCTCTGTTCCCATCACTAACATGCCCATTGAAATCTGCTCCAATCACCAGTCTCTCACCCTTGTGTACAGTCATCACCACTTCATCCAACTCACTCCAAAATTTTTTTTTCTCATCCATCGCATACCCAACTTGTGGAGCATATGCACTAACAACATTCATCATTACACAATCAATTTCCAGCTTCATAAACATCACTTCATCCGACACTCTTTTCACCTCCAAAACACTCTTAGCATACTGTTCCTTCAGGATAATGCCTATGCCACTTCTCCTCCCATCCACACCATGATAAAACAATTTGATCCCACCTCCAATACACCTAGCCTTGCTCCCCTTCCATCTGGTCTCTTGCACACACAGTATACCAACCTTCCTTCGGTCCATCATATCAGCTAGCTCTCTCCGTATACCAGTCATACTGCCAACATTCAAAGTTCTGACCCTCACTATCACAGTCCTAGCCTTTACCTGCCTTTGGGCATGCCTTGCCCCTTTTCTCCTCCTTCAGCCAACAGTAGCCCAATTTCTGCCAGCACCCTGTTGACCAACAGTACTGGTGGCGGTCATTGTTAACCCGGGCCTCGACTGATCCGGTATGTATTTCTGTACTGTTGTCTGCATGTATGATTTGGCAAATTTTACACCGGATGCCCTTCCTGATGCAACCCTCTCCATTTATCCGGGCTTGGGACTGGCACAAAAAAATGCACTGGCTTGTGCATCCCAAGTGGCTGGGTTAGAACAAAACAGTTACATAATGCAGAGAAAATCATGTACAAAGTAGGAAGTAAATAAAATTGAAAACTGAGATAAAGAGTATGTACAAATATAGTTACAAATCAACTATCTATTGAAATATGCTTATTTACATAGGTTTTAGCTGCGAATGGAAACATTAGGTATTGTCATGATTGATATAACTTCTAATTGCAAGAAATAGAGTCATGATAGTTATAGTCATAAAAAAAGAAATGAAGAAATTGAGTAAAAGGATAGAGAAGGGGGGGTTAAGTAGGATACTGGTAGGAACCAACCCATCCAAAATCAAGGCAAAGCAGTGCCATGGCAACAGCTTGTCTCAGATCCAAATTTTTATTAAATATAAATGTTAAAAAAAGTAATATAAGTACTTTTGTCTGCCTATGCAGACTTCATCAGGCACAAATGGATAAAGTCAAACAAATGGATTTAAATAAATAACACTCATCAACTTATTGCCACATTCCCACCCCTTCTAACAGCATTTAAAGTGGCCAAAACCTTTTTCCTTTTATCTGCACACCAAATAAATACAATGTATAACAATGTTAAAATACTTGTATTAAAACTTTCCTATTTAAATTAATATTTTATAAAAATCAAAATATAAAAATATAAAATTAAAATGACTATTCACAAACAATATATATTTTTAACTTTTAAAGTTACAAAAAATAAACATAAACCCACTGGAAGAATTATAGCATAATTGATAAGGTGCCCAATGAAATGATTTATGTGTGGGATGTTTCTTACACTGGAGGGGAGTTTGTATAAGAGTTTGCCGATGTTTGTAATGGGTGTGAAAAAATATCTATGAGATGCTGGTCAGAGCTACGGAGTCAACTATCAGGGGTGTAGTAGGATACTACGAGGGAGGGACAGACAGATGGTTTGTAGAGTATGGAGTGAGTGATCTGTAGCTGCAGTAGTAGAAGTTGTTTGGGGAATTCTAGCCATTGAAGTTTCTTTAGTGCAAGGCAGCAGTAAGAGGTGTAGGGTCAGTTTGTTACAAATCTAGCAATTTTATTATATTTGTAAGGATTGGAGTGGCATAGAATAGACAAGGTAGAAGGAATGCCCGAGCCAAAGACAATTTGGAATCTGATGTAAGGATATTTTTTGTTCCTTTAAATTAGTCCCAATTTTTTAGTGTCTGTTTTTTTTTTGATACAATGTTGAATGTGCAAGTCAAATTTTAATTGATCACCAATTATGGTACTCAGGAGCTTAGTATCAGGTTTTATTTTAATGATAGTGTTGCTCAGTGATGAGTTGGTAATGGTAGGTTTGAGATGGGAAGAGGGATCTAGGAAGGAAGAACAGGAGTTTTTTTTTTTTGGATTTAAGATGAGCTGGTTTTCTGTAAGCCATCTTTCAATGGAAAGGAATGCATTTTGGGTAAGTGTGTGAAGATGATAGCTGTTGTCAGAGAAGAAGATAAGTGCAGAGTCATCTGCGTATTGTATAAGAGAGGAGTGGCCACAGAATGTGTGGAGATTGTTAGTAAAGATATTGAATAGAAGTGGTCCCAGAACAGAGTGCTGAGGGACTCTTGTTTAGATAGGTAGTAAAGGGGAGCAGGAAGTGTGCCATCTAACTGATTGTAGCCTATTGATAAGGTAGCTGGAGAACCAATGCATAGTGGGAGATTAGAGGATGAGATCATCTAGTTTTCTTAGAAACTTAGAGTCAGATACTGTATCGAAGTCTTTATAGAGGTCTAGGAAGAGACAGCATACTAGTTGGTTGTTGTCTCTTGCCTCCATTACAGTTTGAGTAAATGATAGAAGGGTGATAGCTGTACTGTGGTTAGTCCAAAAACCATGTTGGGTAGTAGTCAAGAGGTTTTCATGGTTTAGTAGTTTGAGAAGCTGTGTGTGTGAATACATTTTTTGAGAATTTTTGAAAGTGGGGAAAGAAGGGCTGTGAGTCTAAAATTGGAAGGGTCAGTGGAGATTCCTCCTTTATGTAGAGGCATTGTATAGAATGAATTCTAGATTTCAGGGACTGTGGCTTTTTAGATTGATCTATTTATTACTATAGAGATAGGGTAGGCTATAGAATCTGCTGCACTCTTGAGAAAGAGGGGAGGTTGTTATCAGTAGAGGGAGAACATGGTTAAAGTTTATGCAGGAGTGATTTGATATAGGTGGTGTGGACTGGGTTTAGTAAAAATGGGGTTTTGTTAGTATGGGTAAGAGAAGAAGAAGAAGAAGATGTAGGGGGGTTGGTGTTATGGTCTGTGTGAGTTAGTTTGCGAATAGTGTCAGTGAAGTAACTGTTGAGCAGGGTAGCAGTTTCATGAGGAGTGTTATTCCGGTAAGGATTGGGGGTTGTAGGGTTCCCTGGGTGGAGAATTTTATTGATGGCACTACAGATTTTTTTTTTTTTAAGATTAGAATAATTGGTGGTGTATGCATTACTATAGATTTTTTCTTGTCTTTGTTAATTTGTTTTTTGGTAAGGTTTCTGAGCTCTTTGTAGTTTCAGAAATGTGAAGGGGATTTGGTTTTAAACCATGTTTTCCAAACACTGTCGTGTATGCATAAGGAAGCAAGTGTCTTTTGAATGCCAGGGGACATAGTTAGCTTTTATCATAATCTTCCTTAAGGGTGCTAGTGAGTTCAGGATTTCAAGGAAAATATGGTTGATCTTTTATATGGCTTCATTGAGGGGAAGGTGAGGGAGGCAGAACCAGTTGATCGATGAGAGTCTAGGGTTACATGTTTCAGCATTAAAGGATGAGAGTCTTTGGCTGTCTCTGTAGACATGGGCCCTAGCTGGTTGGAGAAAGTGTCTTTGGATGTGCATGAGAAGATGGTCACTTATGGTGTCAGGTTTGGATCATTTGTAAGGTTCCAGTCTAGGATCGAGCTGGTATTTGAATTTTTATTTGGGTTTGTGTGGGATGTGATAAGTTGATTGAAATCGTGATGGTTTATACTGAGATCTGGGGAGTCAGTCATTAGTTTTGTCCAGTCAATAATTACATCTCCAAGGATGGCTGTTTTATAACGTATATTGTGTGAGCATCATGACGGTATTTCTTCGAGGATGGGAATGTTTTTACCTGGATGAATGCAAATGGAAGTTATAGCAAACTTTTTGTGGGTGTTTAAGTGACAGTTGAGTATTATTATTTCTTCAATTTGCTGGGAGTTTTGACATAACAGACTGATGCATCTTTTTATGTACAATGGATAGAAGAGATATTCTCATACTAATTACATAGAGACAACATGCATATGGCAGTCTAGTACAAAAGAATAATCCCATCTGCACCATCTCACTCATTCATTTTTGCTAGTTCTACACTTTACCCTAACCCTACATATCACATTACTAAAACCCTTTTCTCTTACTGTATCACTGCACAAGATAAAAGGACCCACAATACAGACAACACAAAACATGCACACATTGACTCAATCCTTACCTAACTCTTACTCTAACCTTAACCCCTGAAACCTTGCATATTCACACCACTTGCTATAACAGTCTTACACAGCTTAACAGCCACCACTGCTATCATTTAGATATTACATGTCCTACACACTCCTTCCTCTCTACCTCTCAACACTGTATAAAACTAAATTCACTCAAATGTGATTCACTCAAATGTGATTCACTCATATGTGCATTCACTCATATGTGATTCACTCACATGTGATTCACTCACATGTGATTCACTCATATGTGCATTCACTCATATGTGATTCACTCACATGTGATTCACTCACATGTGATTCATTCACATGTGATTCATTCACATGTGATTCACTCAAATGTGATTCACTCATATGTGATTCACTCATATGTGATTCACTCATATGTGCTTTCACTCATATGTGATTCACTCATATGTGATTCACTCACATGTGATTCACTCACATGTGATTCATTCACATGTGATTCACTCATATGTGCATTCACTCATATGTGATTCACTCATATGTGCAATCTCATTCTCTCCTTTTTTACACCCACAGATCCTTCCTACCAAATGTGATTCTACCTTTTGAGATAAAACTATATATATATGTATACACATACACACACACACACACACACACACACACACACACACACACACACACACACACACACACATATATATATGTATGTATGTATGTATACACATGCACACACACACACACACACACACACACACACACACACACATATATATATATATATACACACACACACATATATATATATATATATATATATATATATATATATATATATATGGGTCTACTTCATTTCACTGAAAGCTCATTTCACTGAAAACTCATTTCACTGAAATTCATTTAGTTGAAAGTTATATATGGCCTTTCCCCTACAATGTTGCATCCTGGAGTTATTATATAAAGTAAGGGGGGTGTGGGCAGCATAGCCCTCCACATAGTTTGGTTAGATATTATCTTCTGGAAAGAGTTATTCATTGTATTTGTAAGTATCCATATCTATGGTTTTAAACATTTAAAACAGTTGGGGGACTATGCCACCCCACTCCCCCTTACTTTATATACTAACTCCAGGATCGCACTACAGTGGGGAAAAGGCCATATATAAATTTCAATGAAAAAAGTTTCAGTCAGATGAGTTTTTAGTGAAATGAGCTTTCAGTGAAATGAAGTAGACCCATATATATATATATATATATATATATATATATAAAATTGTCGCCTCACATTAAGACGCTCTCCGGTTCGATTCTCAGCTAGAGCATCTTCTGCATGGAGACATACGTGAATGGGCGTACCTTCGTTGAAGGTTGTGCATCAGGGCTGGTAACTCGGCAGGTAAAAATCAACTACCAATCATTAGCAGACCGGAGTTCTCTGTGGCGACCGCTAACCAGGAAAAGCCGAAAGACACAAACAAATATATATATATATATATATATATATATATATATATATATATATATATATATATATATATATATATAATATATTTATATATAGATTTACTATCAAAATAATGGACTTGACTAGTGTGTGTGCTCAGATGTTTGAATGTAATTATCTAAATTAAAAATAACTGCTGTAAAAAATGTTGAACTGGAAATATAGTGTTGTCAAATTTGATGTTTTCGCACACTATGCAAGTGGTTCTTCACTAGCTAGACTGACACATTTTAATAACTGCGACCGTTTTTACATCGCATTCTAAATCTCAAAACTTAAAGAGTTGAATAGAAGCTATCATTTGCACATTTGCCTTTCTACATTTTTTTTTTTAAATATTAAAATGTTGAACTGGGCCGTTCGACGTTTCAGTTTCTGACATAATCCGATTGGTCTTTTGATATTAAACATATATATATATATATATATATATATATATATATATATATATATATATATGGGTCTACTGTATAACTTCGAAAATACACTTCTTCGAAATTATACAGCAGACCCTGTGTTCCGTGAAAGTGCACTTCCGCGAACACTGCTTTTGCGAATGTATCACACCACAGTGGGGGACAGTAGGAAAACATTCTATGTCCTCCACTGTGGTGCAATAGTCATGGACCTTAAGGTTAGGGCAAGGGTCATGGTAAGGGGATAGCTAGTAGGGCTATCCCCTTACCATGACCCGTGCCCTAACCCTAAGTTCCGAGACTACTGCACTAAACTGCAGTACGTAGCCCGTTCGCTGAAGCGGGTTTCGCGAAAGTGAATTTTGAGTAAGTGCACTTTCGCGTAACCCAGGATCTACTGTGTAATTTCAAAGAAGTGTATTTTCGAAGTTATATAGTAGACCCATATATATATATATATATATATATATATCTATATATATATTTATATATATATATATATATATATATATATATATATATATATATATATATATATATATATATATATGAGAGTGTGTGTGTGTGTGTGTGTGTGTGTACATGTATAAGAATTATGTTGTTTTTACACATACAAATCCTTAAATCTTTTCTCCCATATGTGATTCTACCTTTTGAGATACAACTATATATATATATATATATATATATATATATATATATATATATATATATATATATACATACACACACACACACACACACACACACGCACATACACGCACACACACAAACATATAAACACACATGCACACACATGCACACACACACACACACACACACACACATATATATATATATATATATATATATATATATATATTTTTTTTTTGTTGGTCAGACTTCCTGTCTATAATGGTGCCTAGCAGCTTGACAGATGTGACAGCTTTTAACGGAAAATGGGCTTCGACTAGAATTTTTAATGCATGCACTCATCATGGAGTTTAAGACAGAAACTAAGGTTTAAAGCAGAAAATTGTAGTCTTTAGCTGCCTGCTGTTATAAAGAGTATGCAGACCTCAGGACAGCAAAAAAATGAAGTTATGCATGTACCAGAGCTGCTTCCGGTCCAAGGCTTTATCGAATACTGAATTCATACCAAGTTACTTGGCAAACTGTCATTTGTGATAAGAGTCTTAAAGGCGCAGTATAATCATTTACAATGTACGTGATATCACCATTTTACTAAAAAAGCCATTTCCTTATGTAATGACTTATTTACTCTTACTGACTTAATTTCATATACTGGAGTAAATTATGTTAACTTTGTAAGCCGTATGAGAAGTACACATACCAACAGTCTTCGCACACTTAAGAGCTAATGATGTTTATTATCTGAGTATTTTCTTGACTAAATAACCATAACAGGAATAATTATAGTCACTGACTATTAGAATACATGCTGTGGGCTGCATACCTCCACACAGATCAGCAGTAGTTTGTTGAGATGATTTAGGTGGCTATGTTAACAATTTGAACAATCAGTTTGTGATTGTGATTTACACAACTGCATTGAAATGTTCATAGCAGATTTCATCAAGTCCCCTTAAGCATATTACTTTGGCACTGACATGTTTATATGTAACAGGGCATCTGGCAGTTTCTGTAGATGCATTTGACTGTATAGTAGATTGCTTGAAAAAATGCTGAAACTCTTGACCCCATAGTATATATAGTGCATTATCAGATAGTACTTGTATAGAAAGTCCATGTCTTGAGAAGGATGAGTTTTGGAAACTAATCACTGACTGATTAGCAGTATCACATAGTACTTCAGGAAATTTCAAGTAACAGTCTGTACATGGCAGCAAATATAGAGTTCTGCATGCCAGCTTCTAGTGTCAGCCATGGGAATGATGAGAGTTCATTAAGCATATTGTTTTACTTCTGGTTCCCATTCTTAAACAAGCTATAAACTTCACAGTTTTGTGTTAAATTCTCTTAATTGTGCAGTTATATTTGGTCAGTACATGACATCATCAGATCCTTTCTTGCACTATGCTATAACAAAGTTTAATTTGTGCATTCTTGTCAAAAATAGCGGCACAGGAAAAATTGGTTTTGCCTAGTGAGAGTAAATGACTGTTTTATCTTATTTGCATGTCAGTCCCTGAGCTCATGGCAAATTAACTTGAAACTGGAAATTTAGTTTGATGAGAGGATGAAGCAGTTCATATTATCAAGTCATCCTATCATGATGACATTATTAAAAAGCTTTAGCTCTAAGCTATTTCTAATATAATTCTTCATCTAACTGTTCATCTTCCATAGGCACCTGTGACACAGTCCATAGCACCTCCAAAATGTTCTGAAAATGTTCTTATTGCACTGATTAATGAATTCTCTGCTTAAATTACCATCAAAGTTTTTGGGTTTTTGAAGTTTAAATGCAAGTCATATTTCTGGAATGATAACATCATCCTTCACTGATGTGCCTCAGCGTTATGTAAAACACATTTCAAAAATACTTCAAAGTAGTTTATGTTTTGTACTGCAATGCATTTGCCATATTATGGGATTTCTGTAGGTTATGGACTAAGGGTAACATTGAATTCTCTATTTGTACAAAATGTGTTTGCGCATCTGTTAATGTCCTAGTAGCATAAGCTACAGATGCACTTTCTTGTAATCTAACTGCATCTAGCCTTTGCGCATTGTCAATTTTGAAAGAGAAAGAACATTCACCTTTAATGCCAGAAGATTAGAAGGTTGCCAGTTCAGTTCTTACACCAGTATCTAGAAGGTTACCAGTTCATTTCTTACACCAGTATCTAGAAAGTTGCCAGTTCAGTTCTTACACCAGTATCTTGGTTTCATTTATAAGTACTTACCTTGAACTGTAGCATTAGATGTCATTCAGATGAGATGTTAAATTGATATCCATCTACCAGAAGGTAGCTCAGTTGAATGTAAATCACCCCATGGTGTTTATGAAAAGAAAGGGAAATTTCCTCTAGTCACTATGAGAACCGTCTCAGGACTCTCCAGAAAATAGGTCTTGCCTAGTGAGATTAAAGGAGCCCATAAAAAAGAAACTCAATAAATAATGAAAAATAACAAGGAGCACAAATGTGGTGGGCAGTGTTACATCATAATATATGTGAGAGGTGGTCTTAAAGCTGATAGATGTTTCAAAAACCTCAATACGTTTTTCCTAATCTACTGACAAAAAGCATATATTCTAACATGTTGTAGCAACTTTCTTAGCAGTACTATGATTTCTGACAAGTTAGTAATCATTTTATACAGATATTTTTCCATGCTTAATAGAGTGACAAGGGATGATTTGTCAGTAGGTTTCTTCATATTCAAAGTAGCTTTAACACTGAGCCAACACTGCATTTTTACCTATGAACTTCATCAGCTGTACAACTTCATTAACTCCATTATTGGGCAACTTACACAGCTGGTGGAATTATTCCCTCCTATCTGCCAATCAGCTGTTACATCTGCATCAATAACCTTGCTTCCTGGTAATCAGCAGGCGAGGCAGTGTTGCCCGAACAGCGTTCAGAGCAAGTCTTTTGATATGAAGAATAATGGTGAGCAGAGTGACAAGAATTTGAGGCAGACTCTAGCTTGGATTATGATGCCACTCCCCAGATTTTGACCACACAAACGAGCGATGGTTCTGGCTTGGAAAGTGGAGAACCTGTTGTTTCTCAGACACAGACTGAAACATTTCAAGGTGATTGTTTAACCTTTACTAACAATTCTTCAAATGACTTTAAGTTTAGTTCTTGGTTAAATAAAAAGAATGTTTTTGGGTCTGTCCATACAAATAATGATTTACCAAATGACAGTTATATGAATAGTTTTCAGTGTTTTAAGACTCTTGTTTTGAAATACAGGACATTGGACTTGGATAATTTGTATTTGAAAGAATCCCCCGGATTTAGTAAACTTCCTTACAGGAATAGCTTATTCGTGCATGGAATGGACCGTTCCCATGCATCATGGCAGGGCACCATACATATTCATGAAGGCGTGTTGCCGTGCTGTAATACGGACATGGTTCTGTGTACAAGTGCAGTGGGTGTGTCTGAGAGCAGTGTTCTCACAATACACACGCCCACTTCACACCAGAATTGCTATAGATAAATTTTAATAGAGCAAGATCGTACACCTCCCAACCTGTCAGGGTAAGAAATCTGGACAAAGCCATAAGGAACAATTGTCCCTACAAACCAAGAAAGTTGATAGAATAACAGGTTTAGCATTTGCATGAATTTTCAGAAGGGTATGAAGTATATAACGCAAACTTCTCATCCCATCAAAGTAAGAAATCTGGACAAAGTGATAAGGGACAATTGTCCCTACAAACCTAAAAAGTTGATAGAATAACAGGTTTAGCATTAGCATGGATATTCTGAAGGGTGCGAAGTAAAAAACGCAACAAATACATTTTTTTTCACATGTGCAATAATGTGTAAGCATAGCTGCGTAGGTGTGCCTGTTGCTTAGCTATGCTTATCCCAGCTGAAACGGCGCAATACGCTAAATAGCAATAGACACCCAACGTAATCAACAGTGTAGCAGTTACAGAATACTCCTTGCATGTAGTCATTAACAGTTCGAGCCTCATCAAAGTCCTTTCCATTTTGTATGTGTAATCATTACTAATTTATTATTTATTTTATTTATTTACATTTGTTTACCAGGAAATTCCGACTGGACACGGGTCCTTTTTTCAAAGGAGGCCTGGGGAGAAAGCTCGACAGAAAGACATGGTAGATAGTTAAAACAATAACAATCAAGGTATGTATACAGAACAGGTGATCATGACATGGAGAAATACAGGAGCAAATTAGGTACAATTGAGTAGTAAGCTCTAATTAACATCGAGGAAGAAGTAAAACACAGTGCTACAAATTATCTAAACAGTAGCTCTATAACAATAATAATAGACTAAATGAATAACTAAACCCTGGAAGGAATAACAAGCAGTTACAATTTTAATTTATTTGTATATTTATGTAGGAAGTACCTTATATTTCTCAACCAGAGTAGTGTATTAGGCCCAGATGTGAGGTGTTAGTGTAATAAAGTAGTGAAACCCCCATATAAACACAAGTGCCACATGCAATATAGTCACACAAGAATAAATGTAATTACAGCATATTGGGGGATGTCAGGGAAGGTAAACAAATGTATAATATGCAATGAATCATGAATCAATCCCATACAGGTGGTAGTTCAATAAAATAAAACATAAGATTTTATTTTTATTTTATTCTGTTTATTTATTTTATTTTACATTTGTTGACCGGCCTAATCTAACTGGATATATGTCCATTTTCAGTAGAAGCCCAGGGAGATAAGCTGCAAGAACACAAATTCTAATAAAAATGTTGGTACAATGTATAATTTAACAAATGATAACAGCTCATTCCACAATGACATCACAAACCTATCACATGCATATAACAAACCATAAGAATGAAATCACTACAAACATATGTATTATCTACAAGATAAAATTCTCTTTGTTATCAGGGAAACTGGACTTAGTACAGAGAAGTAGTGGGTAAGCAGTAGCTAGTAATAGAAAGAGGAAGTTAGTCAGGGTTAGTGCAGGGGCATAACCAGTGATTTGTAAGGTACAGTGTGCAGGGGCATAACCAGTGTGTTGTAAGGTATAGTGTACAGGGGCATAACCAGTGTGTTGCAAGGTATAGTGTAAAGGGGCATAACCAGTGTGTTGTAAGGTATAGTACAGGGACATAACCAGTGTGTTGTAAGGTACAGTGTACAGGGGCATAACCAGTATGTTGTAAGGTATAGTGTACAGGGGCATAACCAGTGTGTTGTAAGGTATAGTGTACAGGGGCATAACCAGTATGTTGTAAGGTATAGTGTACAGGGGCATAACCAGTGTGTTGTAAGGTATAGTCTACAGGGGCATAACCAGTGTGTTGTAAGGTATAGTGTACAGGGGCATAACCAGTGTGTTGTAAGGTATAGTGTACAGGGGCATAACCAGTGTGTTGTAAGGTATAGTGTACAGGGGCATAACCAGTGTGTTGTAAGGTATAGTGTACAGGGCATAACCAGTGTGTTGTAAGGTATAGTGTACAGGGGCATAACCAGTGTGTTGTAAGGTATAGTGTACAGGGCATAACCAGTGTGTTGTAAGGTATAGTGTACAGGGGCATAACCAGTGTGTTGTAAGGTATAGTGTACAGGGCATAACCAGTGTGTTGTAAGGTATAGTGTACAGGGGCATAACCAGTGTGTTGTAAGGTATAGTGTACAGGGGCATAACCAGTGTGTTGTAAGGTATAGTGTACAGGGGCATAACCAGTGTGTTGTAAGGTATAGTGTACAGGGGCATAACCAGTGTGTTGTAAGGTATAGTGTACAGGGGCATAACCAGTGTGTTGTAAGGTATAGTGTACAGGGGCATAACCAGTGTGTTGTAAGGTATAGTGTACAGGGGCATAACCAGTGTGTTGTAAGGTTCAGTGTACAGGGGCATAACCAGTGTGTTGTAAGGTATAGTGTACAGGGGCATAACCAGTGTGTTGTAAGGTATAGTGTACAGGGGCATAACCAGTGTGTTGTAAGGTATAGTGTACAGGGGCATAACCAGTGTGTTGTAAGGTACAGTGTACAGGGCATAACCAGTGTGTTGTAAGGTATAGTGTACAGGGGCATAACCAGTGTGTTGTAAGGTATAGTGTACAGGGGCATAACCAGTGTGTTGTAAGGTATAGTGTACAGGGCATAACCAGTGTGTTGTAAGGTACAGTGTACAGGGGGCATAACCAGTGTGTTGTAAGGTATAGTGTACAGGGGCATAACCAGTGTGTTGTAAGGTATAGTGTACAGGGGCATAACCAGTGTGTTGTAAGGTATAGTGTACAGGGGCATAACCAGTGTGTTGTAAGGTATAGTGTACAGGGGCATAACCAGTGTGTTGTAAGGTATAGTGTACAGGGGCATAACCAGTGTGTTGTAAGGTATAGTGTACAGGGGCATAACCAGTGTGTTGTAAGGTATAGTGTACAGGGGCATAACCAGTGTGTTGTAAGGTATAGTGTACAGGGGCATAACCAGTGTGTTGTAAGGTATAGTGTACAGGGGCATAACCAGTGTGTTGTAAGGTATAGTGTACAGGGGCATAACCAGTGTGTTGTAAGGTATAGTGTACAGGGGCATAACCAGTGTGTTGTAAGGTATAGTGTACAGGGGCATAACCAGTGTGTTGTAAGGTATAGTGTACAGGGGCATAACCAGTGTGTTGTAAGGTATAGTGTACAGGGGCATAACCAGTGTGTTGTAAGGTATAGTGTACAGGGGCATAACCAGTGTGTTGTAAGGTATAGTGTACAGGGGCATAACCAGTGTGTTGTAAGGTATAGTGTACAGGGGCATAACCAGTGTGTTGTAAGGTATAGTGTACAGGGGCATAACCAGTGTGTTGTAAGGTATAGTGTACAGGGGCATAACCAGTGTGTTGTAAGGTATAGTGTACAGGGTTATAACCAGTGTGTTGTAAGGTTCAGTGTACAGGGACATAACCAGTGTGTTGTAAGGTATAGTGTACAGGGGCATAACCAGTGTGTTGTAAGGTATAGTGTACAGGGGCATAACCAGTGTGTTGTAAGGTACAGTGTACAGGGGCATAACCAGTGTGTTGTAAGGTATAGTGTACAGGGGCATAACCAGTGTGTTGTAAGGTATAGTGTACAGGGGCATAACCAGTGTGTTGTAAGGTATAGTGTACAGGGGCATAACCAGTGTGTTGTAAGGTACAGTGTACAGGGGCATAACCAGTGTGTTGTAAGGTATAGTGTACAGGGGCATAACCAGTGTGTTGTAAGGTATAGTGTACAGGGCATAACCAGTGTGTTGTATGGTATAGTGTACAGGGGCATAACCAGTGTGTTGTAAGGTATAGTGTACAGGGGCATAACCAGTGTGTTGTAAGGTATAGTGTACAGGGGCATAACCAGTGTGTTGTAAGGTATAGTGTACAGGGGCATAACCAGTGTGTTGTAAGGTATAGTGTACAGGGGCATAACCAGTGTGTTGTAAGGTATAGTGTACAGGGGCATAACCAGTGTGTTGTAAGGTATAGTGTACAGGGGCATAACCAGTGTGTTGTAAGGTATAGTGTACAGGGGCATAACCAGTGTGTTGTAAGGTATAGTGTACAGGGGCATAACCAGTGTGTTGTAAGGTATAGTGTACAGGGGCATAACCAGTGTGTTGTAAGGTATAGTGTACAGGGGCATAACCAGTGTGTTGTAAGGTATAGTGTACAGGGGCATAACCAGTGTGTTGTAAGGTATAGTGTACAGGGGCATAACCAGTGTGTTGTAAGGTATAGTGTACAGGGCATAACCAGTGTGTTGTAAGGTATAGTGTACAGGGGCATAACCAGTGTGTTGTAAGGTATAGTGTACAGGGGCATAACCAGTGTGTTGTAAGGTATAGTGTACAGGGGCATAACCAGTGTGTTGTAAGGTATAGTGTACAGGGGCATAACCAGTGTGTTGTAAGGTATAGTGTACAGGGGCATAACCAGTGTGTTGTAAGGTATAGTGTACAGGGGCATAACCAGTGTGTTGTAAGGTATAGTGTACAGGGGCATAACCAGTGTGTTGTAAGGTATAGTGTACAGGGGCATAACCAGTGTGTTGTAAGGTATAGTGTACAGGGGCATAACCAGTGTGTTGTAAGGTATAGTGTACAGGGGCATAACCAGTGTGTTGTAAGGTATAGTGTACAGGGGCATAACCAGTGTGTTGTAAGGTATAGTGTACAGGGGCATAACCAGTGTGTTGTAAGGTATAGTGTACAGGGGCATAACCAGTGTGTTGTAAGGTATAGTGTACAGGGGCATAACCAGTGTGTTGTAAGGTATAGTGTACAGGGGCATAACCAGTGTGTTGTAAGGTATAGTGTACAGGGGCATAACCAGTGTGTTGTAAGGTATAGTGTACAGGGGCATAACCAGTGTGTTGTAAGGTATAGTGTACAGGGGCATAACCAGTGTGTTGTAAGGTATAGTGTACAGGGGCATAACCAGTGTGTTGTAAGGTATAGTGTACAGGGGCATAACCAGTGTGTTGTAAGGTATAGTGTACAGGGCATAACCAGTGTGTTGTAAGGTATAGTGTACAGGGGCATAACCAGTGTGTTGTAAGGTATAGTGTACAGGGCATAACCAGTGTGTTGTAAGGTATAGTGTACAGGGGCATAACCAGTGTGTTGTAAGGTATAGTGTACAGGGGCATAACCAGTGTGTTGTAAGGTATAGTGTACAGGGAATAACCAGTGTGTTGTAAGGTATAGTGTACAGGGGCATAACCAGTGTGTTGTAAGGTATAGTGTACAGGGGCATAACCAGTGTGTTGTAAGGTATAGTGTACAGGGGCATAACCAGTGTGTTGTAAGGTATAGTGTACAGGGGCATAACCAGTGTGTTGTAAGGTATAGTGTACAGGGGCATAACCAGTGTGTTGTAAGGTATAGTGTACAGGGCATAACCAGTGTGTTGTAAGGTATAGTGTACAGGGGCATAACCAGTGTGTTGTAAGGTATAGTGTACAGGGGCATAACCAGTGTGTTGTAAGGTATAGTGTACAGGGGCATAACCAGTGTGTTGTAAGGTATAGTGTACAGGGGCATAACCAGTGTGTTGTAAGGTATAGTGTACAGGGGCATAACCAGTGTGTTGTAAGGTATAGTGTACAGGGGCATAACCAGTGTGTTGTAAGGTATAGTGTACAGGGGCATAACCAGTGTGTTGTAAGGTATAGTGTACAGGGGCATAACCAGTGTGTTGTAAGGTATAGTGTACAGGGCATAACCAGTGTGTTGTAAGGTATAGTGTACAGGGGCATAACCAGTGTGTTGTAAGGTATAGTGTACAAGGGCATAACCAGTGTGTTGTAAGGTATAGTGTACAGGGGCATAACCAGTGTGTTGTAAGGTATAGTGTACAGGGGCATAACCAGTGTGTTGTAAGGTATAGTGTACAGGGGCATAACCAGTGTGTTGTAAGGTATAGTGTACAGGGGCATAACCAGTGTGTTGTAAGGTATAGTGTACAGGGGCATAACCAATGTGTTGTAAGGTTCAGTGTACAGGGGCATAACCAGTGTGTTGTAAGGTATAGTGTACAGGGGCATAACCAGTGTGTTGTAAGGTATAGTGTACAGGGGCATAACCAGTGTGTTGTAAGGTATAGTGTACAGGGGCATAACCAGTGTGTTGTAAGGTACAGTGTACAGGGGCATAACCAGTGTGTTGTAAGGTATAGTGTACAGGGGCATAACCAGTGTGTTGTAAGGTATAGTGTACAGGGGCATAACCAGTGTGTTGTAAGGTATAGTGTACAGGGGCATAACCAGTGTGTTGTAAGGTATAGTGTACAGGGGCATAACCAGTGTGTTGTAAGGTACAGTGTACAGGGGCATAACCAGTGTGTTGTAAGGTATAGTGTACAGGGGCATAACCAGTGTGTTGTAAGGTATAGTGTACAGGGCATAACCAGTGTGTTGTAAGGTATAGTGTACAGGGGCATAACCAGTGTGTTGTAAGGTATAGTGTACAGGGGCATAACCAGTGTGTTGTAAGGTATAGTGTACAGGGGCATAACCAGTGTGTTGTAAGGTATAGTGTACAGGGGCATAACCAGTGTGTTGTAAGGTATAGTGTACAGGGGCATAACCAGTGTGTTGTAAGGTATAGTGTACAGGGGCATAACCAGTGTGTTGTAAGGTATAGTGTACAGGGGCATAACCAGTGTGTTGTAAGGTATAGTGTACAGGGCATAACCAGTGTGTTGTAAGGTATAGTGTACAGCGGCATAACCAGTGTGTTGTAAGGTATAGTGTACAGGGGCATAACCAGTGTGTTGTAAGGTATAGTGTACAGGGGCATAACCAGTGTGTTGTAAGGTATAGTGTACAGGGGCATAACCAGTGTGTTGTAAGGTATAGTGTACAGGGGCATAACCAGTGTGTTGTAAGGTATAGTGTACAGGGGCATAACCAGTGTGTTGTAAGGTATAGTGTACAGGGGCATAACCAGTGTGTTGTAAGGTATAGTGTACAGGGGCATAACCAGTGTGTTGTAAGGTATAGTGTACAGGGGCATAACCAGTGTGTTGTAAGGTATAGTGTACAGGGGCATAACCAGTGTGTTGTAAGGTATAGTGTACAGGGGCATAACCAGTGTGTTGTAAGGTATAGTGTACAGGGGCATAACCAGTGTGTTGTAAGGTATAGTGTACAGGGGCATAACCAGTGTGTTGTAAGGTATAGTGTACAGGGCATAACCAGTGTGTTGTCAGGTATAGTGTACAGGGCATAACCAGTGTGTTGTAAGGTATAGTGTACAGGGTTATAACCAGTGTGTTGTAAGGTATAGTGTACAGGGGCATAACCAGTGTGTTGTAAGGTATAGTGTACAGGGGCATAACCAGTGTGTTGTAAGGTATAGTGTACAGGGGCATAACCAGTGTGTTGTAAGGTATAGTGTACAGGGGCATAACCAGTGTGTTGTAAGGTATAGTGTACAGGGGCATAACCAGTGTGTTGTAAGGTATAGTGTACAGGGGCATAACCAGTGTGTTGTAAGGTATAGTGTACAGGGGCATAACCAGTGTGTTGTAAGGTATAGTGTACAGGGGCATAACCAGTGTGTTGTAAGGTATAGTGTACAGGGGCATAACCAGTGTGTTGTAAGGTATAGTGTACAGGGGCATAACCAGTGTGTTGTAAGGTATAGTGTACAGGGGCATAACCAGTGTGTTGTAAGGTATAGTGTACAGGGCATAACCAGTGTGTTGTAGTGTATAGTGTACAGGGGCATAACCATTGTGTTGTAAGGTATAGTGTACAGGGGCATAACCAGTGTGTTGTAAGGTATAGTGTACAGGGGCATAACCAGTGTGTTGTAAGGTATAGTGTACAGGGGCATAACCAGTGTGTTGTAAGGTATAGTGTACAGGGGCATAACCAGTGTGTTGTAAGGTATAGTGTACAGGGGCATAACCAGTGTGTTGTAAGGTATAGTGTACAGGGGCATAACCAGTGTGTTGTAAGGTATAGTGTACAGGGGCATAACCAGTGTGTTGTAAGGTATAGTGTACAGGGGCATAACCAGTGTGTTGTAAGGTATAGTGTACAGGGGCATAACCAGTGTGTTGTAAGGTATAGTGTACAGGGGCATAACCAGTGTGTTGTAAGGTATAGTGTACAGGGGCATAACCAGTGTGTTGTAAGGTATAGTGTACAGGGGCATAACCAGTGTGTTGTAAGGTATAGTGTACAGGGGCATAACCAGTGTGTTGTAAGGTATAGTGTACAGGGGCATAACCAGTGTGTTGTAAGGTATAGTGTACAGGGGCATAACCAGTGTGTTGTAAGGTATAGTGTACAGGGGCATAACCAGTGTGTTGTAAGGTATAGTGTACAGGGGCATAACCAGTGTGTTGTAAGGTATAGTGTACAGGGGCATAACCAGTGTGTTGTAAGGTATAGTGTACAGGGGCATAACCAGTGTGTTGTAAGGTATAGTGTACAGGGGCATAACCAGTGTGTTGTAAGGTATAGTGTACAGGGCATAACCAGTGTGTTGTAAGGTATAGTGTACAGGGGCATAACCAGTGTGTTGTAAGGTATAGTGTACAGGGGCATAACCAGTGTGTTGTAAGGTATAGTGTACAGGGGCATAACCAGTGTGTTGTAAGGTATAGTGTACAGGGGCATAACCAGTGTGTTGTAAGGTATAGTGTACAGGGGCATAACCAGTGTGTTGTAAGGTATAGTGTACAGGGGCATAACCAGTGTGTTGTAAGGTATAGTGTACAGGGGCATAACCAGTGTGTTGTAAGGTATAGTGTACAGGGGCATAACCAGTGTGTTGTAAGGTATAGTGTACAGGGGCATAACCAGTGTGTTGTAAGGTATAGTGTACAGGGCATAACCAGTGTGTTGTAAGGTATAGTGTACAGGGGCATAACCAGTGTGTTGTAAGGTATAGTGTACAGGGACATAACCAGTGTGTTGTAAGGTATAGTGTACAGGGGCATAACCAGTGTGTTGTAAGGTATAGTGTACAGGGGCATAACCAGTGTGTTGTAAGGTATAGTGTACAGGGGCATAACCAGTGTGTTGTAAGGTATAGTGTACGCATAACCAGAGTGTTGTAAGGTATAGTGTACAGGGGCATAACCAGTGTAGTGTAAGGTATAGTGTACAGGGGCATAACCAGTGTGTTGTAAGGTATAGTGTACAGGGGCATAACCAGTGTGTTGTAAGGTATAGTGTACAGGGGCATAACCAGTGTGTTGTAAGGTATAGTGTACAGGGGCATAACCAGTGTGTTGTAAGGTATAGTGTACAGGGGCATAACCAGTGTGTTGTAAGGTATAGTGTACAGGGCATAACCAGTGTGTTGTAAGGTATAGTGTACAGGGGCATAACCAGTGTGTTGTAAGGTATAGTGTACAGGGGCATAACCAGTGTGTTGTAAGGTTCAGTGTACAGGGGCATAACCAGTGTGTTGTAAGGTATAGTGTACAGGGGCATAACCAGTGTGTTGTAAGGTATAGTGTACAGGGGCATAACCAGTGTGTTGTAAGGTATAGTGTACAGGGGCATAACCAGTGTGTTGTAAGGTATAGTGTACAGGGGCATAACCAGTGTGTTGTAAGGTATAGTGTACAGGGCATAACCAGTGTGTTGTAAGGTATAGTGTACATGGGCATAACCAGTGTGTTGTAAGGTATAGTGTACAGGGGCATAACCAGTGTGTTGTAAGGTATAGTGTACAGGGGCATAACCAGTGTGTTGTAAGGTATAGTGTACAGGGGCATAACCAGTGTGTTGTAAGGTATAGTGTACAGGGGCATAACCAGTGTGTTGTAAGGTATAGTGTACAGGGGCATAACCAGTGTGTTGTAAGGTATAGTGTACAGGGGCATAACCAGTGTGTTGTAAGGTATAGTGTACAGGGGCATAACCAGTGTGTTGTAAGGTATAGTGTACAGGGGCATAACCAGTGTGTTGTAAGGTATAATGTACAGGGGCATAACCAGTGTGTTCTAAGGTATAGTGTGCAGGGCATAACCAGTGTGTTGTAAGGTATAGTGTACAGGGGCATAACCAGTGTGTTGTAAGGTATAGTGTACAGGGGCATAACCAGTGTGTTGTAAGGTATAGTGTACAGGGCATAACCAGTGTGTTGTAAGGTATAGTGTACAGGGGCATAACCAGTGTGTTGTAAGGTATAGTGTACAGGGGCATAACCAGTGTGTTGTAAGGTATAGTGTACAGGTGCATAACCAGTGTGTTGTAAGGTATAGTGTACAGGGCATAACCAGTGTGTTGTAAGGTATAGTGTACTGGGGCATAACGAGTGTGTTGTAAGGTATAGTGTACAGGGGCATAACCAGTGTGTTGTAAGGTATAGTGTACAGGGGCATAACCAGTGTGTTGTAAGGTATAGTGTACAGGGGCATAACCAGTGTGTTGTAAGGTATAGTGTACAGGGGCATAACCAGTGTGTTGTAAGGTATAGTGTACAGGGGCATAACCAGTGTGTTGTAAGGTATAGTGTACAGGGGCATAACCAGTGTGTTGTAAGGTATAGTGTACAGGGGCATAACCAGTGTGTTGTAAGGTATAGTGTACAGGGGCATAACCAGTGTGTTGTAAGGTATAGTGTACAGGGGCATAACCAGTGTGTTGTAAGGTTCAGTGTACAGGGGCATAACCAGTGTGTTGTAAGGTATAGTGTACAGGGGCATAACCAGTGTGTTGTAAGGTATAGTGTACAGGGGCATAACCAGTGTGTTGTAAGGTATAGTGTACAGGGGCATAACCAGTGTGTTGTAAGGTATAGTGTACAGGGGCATAACCAGTGTGTTGTAAGGTATAGTGTACAGGGGCATAACCAGTGTGTTGTAAGGTATAGTGTACAGGGGCATAACCAGTGTGTTGTAAGGTATAGTGTACAGGGGCATAACCAGTGTGTTGTAAGGTATAGTGTACAGGGGCATAACCAGTGTGTTGTAAGGTATAGTGTACAGGGGCATAACCAGTGTGTTGTAAGGTATAGTGTACAGGGGCATAACCAGTGTGTTGTAAGGTATAGTGTACAGGGGCATAACCAGTGTGTTGTAAGGTATAGTGTACAGGGGCATAACCAGTGTGTTGTAAGGTATAGTGTACAGGGGCATAACCAGTGTGTTGTAAGGTATAGTGTACAGGGGCATAACCAGTGTGTTGTAAGGTATAGTGTACAGGGGCATAACCAGTGTGTTGTAAGGTATAGTGTACAGGGGCATAACCAGTGTGTTGTAAGGTATAGTGTACAGGGGCATAACCAGTGTGTTGTAAGGTATAGTGTACAGGGGCATAACCAGTGTGTTGTAAGGTATAGTGTACAGGGGCATAACCAGTGTGTTGTAAGGTATAGTGTACAGGGGCATAACCAGTGTGTTGTAAGGTTCAGTGTACAGGGGCATAACCAGTGTGTTGTAAGGTATAGTGTACAGGGGCATAACCAGTGTGTTGTAAGGTATAGTGTACAGGGGCATAACCAGTGTGTTGTAAGGTATAGTGTACAGGGGCATAACCAGTGTGTTGTAAGGTATAGTGTACAGGGGCATAACCAGTGTGTTGTAAGGTATAGTGTACAGGGGCATAACCAGTGTGTTGTAAGGTATAGTGTACAGGGGCATAACCAGTGTGTTGTAAGGTATAGTGTACAGGGGCATAACCAGTGTGTTGTAAGGTATAGTGTACAGGGGCATAACCAGTGTGTTGTAAGGTATAGTGTACAGGGGCATAACCAGTGTGTTGTAAGGTATAGTGTACAGGGGCATAACCAGTGTGTTGTAAGGTATAGTGTACAGGGGCATAACCAGTGTGTTGTAAGGTATAGTGTACAGGGCATAACCAGTGTGTTGTAAGGTATAGTGTACAGGGGCATAACCAGTGTGTTGTAAGGTTCAGTGTACAGGGGCATAACCAGTGTGTTGTAAGGTATAGTGTACAGGGGCATAACCAGTGTGTTGTAAGGTATAGTGTACAGGGGCATAACCAGTGTGTTGTAAGGTATAGTGTACAGGGGCATAACCAGTGTGTTGTAAGGTATAGTGTACAGGGGCATAACCAGTGTGTTGTAAGGTATAGTGTACAGGGGCATAACCAGTGTGTTGTAAGGTATAGTGTACAGGGGCATAACCAGTGTGTTGTAAGGTATAGTGTACAGGGGCATAACCAGTGTGTTGTAAGGTATAGTGTACAGGGGCATAACCAGTGTGTTGTAAGGTATAGTGTACAGGGGCATAACCAGTGTGTTGTAAGGTATAGTGTACAGGGGCATAACCAGTGTGTTGTAAGGTATAGTGTACAGGGGCATAACCAGTGTGTTGTAAGGTATAGTGTACAGGGGCATAACCAGTGTGTTGTAAGGTATAGTGTACAGGGGCATAACCAGTGTGTTGTAAGGTATAGTGTACAGGGGCATAACCAGTGTGTTGTAAGGTATAGTGTACAGGGGCATAACCAGTGTGTTGTAAGGTATAGTGTACAGGGGCATAACCAGTGTGTTGTAAGGTATAGTGTACAGGGGCATAACCAGTGTGTTGTAAGGTATAGTGTACAGGGGCATAACCAGTGTGTTGTAAGGTATAGTGTACAGGGGCATAACCAGTGTGTTGTAAGGTATAGTGTACAGGGGCATAACCAGTGTGTTGTAAGGTATAGTGTACAGGGGCATAACCAGTGTGTTGTAAGGTATAGTGTACAGGGGCATAACCAGTGTGTTGTAAGGTATAGTGTACAGGGGCATAACCAGTGTGTTGTAAGGGATAGTGTACAGGGACATAACCAGTGTGTTGTAAGGTATAGTGTACAGGGGCATAACCAGTGTGTTGTAAGGTATAGTGTACAGGGGCATAACCAGTGTGTTGTAAGGTATAGTGTACAGGGGCATAACCAGTGTGTTGTAAGGTATAGTGTACAGGGGCATAACCAGTGTGTTGTAAGGTATGGTGTACAGGGGCATAACCAGTGTGTTGTAAGGTATAGTGTACAGGGGCATAACCAGTGTGTTGTAAGGTATAGTGTACAGGGGCATAACCAGTGTGTTGTAAGGTATAGTGTACAGGGGCATAACCAGTGTGTTGTAAGGTATAGTGTACAGGGGCATAACCAGTGTGTTGTAAGGTATAGTGTACAGGGGCATAACCAGTGTGTTGTAAGGTATAGTGTACAGGGGCATAACCAGTGTGTTGTAAGGTATAGTGTACAGGGGCATAACCAGTGTGTTGTAAGGTATAGTGTACAGGGGCATAACCAGTGTGTTGTAAGGTATAGTGTACAGGGGCATAACCAGTGTGTTGTAAGGTATAGTGTACAGGGGCATAACCAGTGTGTTGTAAGGTATAGTGTACAGGGCATAACCAGTGTGTTGTAAGGTATAGTGTACAGGGGCATAACCAGTGTGTTGTAAGGTATAGTGTACAGGGGCATAACCAGTGTGTTGTAAGGTATAGTGTACAGGGCATAACCAGTGTGTTGTAAGGTATAGTGTACAGGGGCATAACCAGTGTGTTGTAAGGTATAGTGTACAGGGGCATAACCAGTGTGTTGTAAGGTATAGTGTACAGGGCATAACCAGTGTGTTGTAAGGTATAGTGTACAGGGGCATAACCAGTGTGTTGTAAGGTATAGTGTACAGGGGCATAACCAGTGTGTTGTAAGGTACAGTGTACAGGGGCATAACCAGTGTGTTGTAAGGTACAGTGTACAGGGGCATAACCAGTGTGTTGTAAGGTATAGTGTACAGGGGCATAACCAGTGTGTTGTAAGGTACAGTGTACAGGGGCATAACCAGTGTGTTGTAAGGTATAGTGTACAGGGGCATAACCAGTGTGTTGTAAGGTATAGTGTACAGGGGCATAACCAGTGTGTTGTAAGGTACAGTGTACAGGGGCATGACCAGTGTGTTGTAAGGTACAGTGTACAGGGGCATAACCAGTGTGTTGTAAGGTATAGTGTACAGGGGCATAACCAGTGTGTTGTAAGGTACAGTGTACAGGGGCATAACCAGTGTGTTGTAAGGTATAGTGTACAGGGGCATAACCAGTGTGTTGTAAGGTATAGTGTACAGGGGCATGACCAGTGTGTTGTAAGGTATAGTGTACAGGGGCATAACCAGTGTGTTGTAAGGTATAGTGTACAGGGACATAACCAGTGTGTTGTAAGGTATAGTGTACAGGGACATAACCAGTGTGTTGTAAGGTATAGTGTACAGGGGCATAACCAGTGTGTTGTAAGGTATAATTTCAGTTTATATTTGAAGGGTGATATTGAGGACAGTGATATAAGCTCACTGGTAAGTAGGTTCCAGGTTTTCCCAACAGTGTTAGAGAACAGACAGTCTCCGGCCAGGTTGTTGGATTTACTTATGCAAGCAAGTAGTTTATTTGAAGAGTGTAAGGTTTTGAGATTTTTATAGGGGGTAATGAGGGTAGAAAGTATTGGAATATTAGTAGGTTGGTAAAGGGTCTTGTGGGCAATGGTAAGTTGGTGAAATTTTATCTGATTTTGTAGCTCAAGCCATCCTAGCTGCTTTAAATTGTAACAGTGGTGGGTTCTAAATGGATTGCCAGTGGCAAATATCTCAATGTTATTGTAGGAGTTTTCCAGTTTGTTGAGGTTATTTTTTGACAGATTAGTATAAATGGGTGAGGCATAGAGGAGTGTAGAGATTAGATGGGTGTGGGCAATAGTTATTCTGGCTGCTGGAGTAAGGAAGGGTTTGATCCTTTAGAGACAGCCCAGTTTTCTATTTACAGTTTTTATTGTATTGTTAATATGAGTGTCAAAGTTAAGGTTGCTGTCTATTGTTATTCCAAGGAGTTTGGTAGTTGGATCAGGAGATATGAGAGTACCATTATTAGATATGACTGTGACATCTACTGGGGAGGACTTCCGGGTAGGAGTGAAGAGCAACAGTTTTGTTTTTTGGGGGTTCAAGAGGAGGCAGCGTTGAGTAAACCATTGTTCTACTGTATTAAACACCTTTTGGGTTAGGGACTGTAGTTCAGATGGAGAAGTGGCCCAGCATATTAATGTGGAATCATAAACATATTTTATGCAGGTAGCTTGAGGAATTACTGAGTGAAGGTCGTTAATAAAAACTATAAATAGAAGAGGTCCTAATATGGAGCCTTGAGGGACACCAAGCATAATGGGGAGATGGGGAGATAGATTGTTATCCCAGAGCACAGCCTGCTGTCTATTATCTAAGTAGGATTGGAACCATTTTCTAGCCAATGCATTTAGTGAAAGAGATTTGAGGACATTTATAAGTATCTGGTGGTTAACCATATCAAATGCTTTTGAAAGCCTGATAAAGAGTACAGAGGAAGGAATGTTGTTACGGTTTTTATTAATGCAGTCAGAAAAGGATAAGAGGGTAGTGGTAGTACTTTGGAATGGCCTAAATCCATGTTGACATTTAGAAAGTAAGTTATTTTGGATTAGGCGGTCTAGTAGTTGACTGTGGATGCATTGTTTCCATTATTTATGCCAGAGAAGAAAGTAAGGCTATGGGGTGGTAGTTAGAAAATTCATTAGGGTTACCACCTTTATGTAGGGGGATAATGTAAGAGATTTTCCAGATAGTTGGGATGTAACCTTTAATTATGGTTCTGTTAATCAGGTTGGAAATGGGATAGGCTATAGATTTGGCTGCTATTTGCAGATATTCAGCAGATAGTTTGTCAGCTGAGGGAGTAGTTGGTTTAAGTTTTTGTATAAGGGTGAGAATGCGTGATGTTGGGACTGGTTGCAAGTGAAATGGAGGGGGTGGGCTAGTACTTTAGATTAGCAAAGTTAAGCTGTCAGATGCTAGCTGACTGGCAAGAGTTTGAATGGCCTCTGAAAAAGGTATTGAAGGCAATGGCAGTTTGCCTGTGATTCTCATGGGCAGTGCCTTGTGGGGTTGGTGTAATGGAGTGACCTGGGTGAAGACGTTTGTTAATGCTTGCCTATAACTTTTGTAGTTTATTTTGGTGAGTTTGCTGGAGTCGTAAGTAAAAGTTTCTTTTATCTGTGAGTATAGCTTTTTTGTGTTATTTCTCAACTGTCTAAATTTTTGTTGATCTACAGGGTTTTTAGTAGCTTGCCATTTAGCCGAGTATTTATTTCAAAGTAGGATTTTTTGCCTGGTTTCTTTTGAAAGCCATGGGGTAGGTTTAGTCCTAATTCTGATAGAACGGGTTGGTGCATGGTGGTCTAGAATGGCTAGGAATTTAGAATTAAAGCATTTTACAGCTTTCTCAAGTGGGAGGTGTTTTATGGGTGACCAATCACATGCCCTAAGGTCACTTTGGAAGAGATCTGGGTTAAAGTTTTTATTGGTCCGAGTTGTCCTGAATGTGGGTGGGAAGGGTATATCAATCTTATGCCTGATAATATAGGTAAGTGAGTGGTCACTTACATCATCAGGGAGGGTCCCTACTTCATATGTTTGGTGATAGTTATTTATGAGTATCCAATCTAAGGTACTTTCTTTTTTATTGGGTTTGTTTATCCTGGTTGGGGAGGTAATGGTTTGAGAAAAACCATATAGGTTAATATGGGTAGTAGGTTGTTTATTGCTACAGCACTTCCAGTCAATATTAAAGTCACTTAAGACTATAGTTTTTTTGTGGGAAGTGTAGTGATAGCCAGCTAAGGATATTTTCCAGGGTGTTGGTGTTATTACCAGGAGGAAGATAAATACAGATGATATATATGGATTTATGAGTATTAAGCTGAAATTTAGAAATAAGGATTTCAGCATTAATGTCTTGAGGTGGTTTGTAGTCATAAGCAGTAACTTGGAACCCTGCTTTGTATATAATAGCTAACCCCCTTCCTTCTTGGCTATACAATCTTGTCTTAAGATATTATATCCGGGTGGGATGACTTCATTGTCTTGAGTTACAGGTTTTAACCAAGTTTCTGTCAGACATAGGATGTCAAATGAGTGTACATCCAAGAGAGCATGGAGGTGAGCAACTTTGTTATTTATGATACGTATATTGAGATGTGCTATAAAGAGTTAGTTGGGAGGTTTGGTGGGGGTTTGTTTACTAGAGGAATTAGGGCTATGGGGATGGGTGGTAAAAGTTTTCCTTGGGCCTGGGTTTGGATGAATGTCTCCATCTATTAATAAGTAGACTTGTAATCCACATCTAGGATTTGGGAGTTTACAGTATTGGTTTGGAGACTTCTTAGTTTTTAGATAGTTATACCTAATGTGGGCTAATCTATGATATTTTGCTAGTAGGTAGCTGGATCTAGATGTTATGTTTATGTAGTTTAGGGAGACAACAAGAGATGATATGGCTGTATGCTTAGAGGGGTAATGCAATTGTGGGCATAATGGGTATTTATAGTAGGATAGCAGGTAGGCTACTGTTAGAGAAGGTAGAAGTAATACAAAGAGTAGCAGCTTTAAATGTCCTGGGGTAGGTAATTTAGACATTGGGATAATTTAGTTGTAAGGTGCAAAGTAGGAGGTAAGGAATTGTAATAAGAATGATTAGTGAAAGGTGGGGATTGTGGTGGGAGAGGTAGGGATTGGTTAGAGATGGTGGGAATAGGTTAGGAACCTTATGAAGTTGTTCCTATTGATTGTTACAAGAGGAAAAGGGTGTGGTTACCTTGTGATTGGTTAAAAGAGGAAGAGGGTGTGGTTATGTAGTATATGACTAGGAGCACTGGGGGTGAGTGAGAATTGGCGGTAGGGTAGGGGAGCTAAGCATTGCACAGCTATGTTGAGCGGGTATAAGTATTGTGTACATATGAATGCTAAGCAATGAGTAGCCCAGCTAAGTGGATTTGTCCATTAGTAAGCAGTGCTGAACCTGCCCATTTAAGCACTGCCAACCTTAGCTAAGCAGGTTTACCTGTAGCTTAGCTTAGCTCAGCATATTCAAAACTGTCCACTCGTGGCAAAGGGTGGGAAATTGGACATTAAACCCCGCAGGGGGGAATACAGCTCATAACTGGGTGTATCTGTCCAATGTAGGAAGTATGGTAGGTGTTGGAGAGGGCATCCGCTTTCGGGTACAATGCTGGGGCATAAAGGAGTCCAAGGTCATGGTAGGAGTCCTGGTAAAAAGCATGATGTGAGACTGCTGCAGGACCAGTACCAGGGCTCCCAATACAAAATGGAAGCTTGGGAAAGTCTTGCCCATGATCTTACCAGTGCCACTGGTATCCCTCGGACTGGTAAGCATGTCCAACACTGCTATGCCGACTTGAAATGGAGGAAGAGGGAGCTCTTGGAACAATGGGTCCAAGAAGCAAGACAGAGTGGTGATGCCCAAGCAGTGTGTAAGTATTCATAGCAATAACTGTTTACCAAAGTCCAGCCTGTGCATGCAATGGATAGGTATGCATACATGTTTTTCTATTTTCATTACAGCTCCAGCTGAGCTGGTTGCAAACCAGGAAGCCCATACCAGTAGGTTGCAAATGCTGGGTCGCGAGGCTGATGAGTAACAATCCTGCTTGTAGTAGTCATACCAAATAAATATAAAGGAGTAGAATGTCACCTGGCAGTATAAAATGTGCATGGTTTGTACTGAATAAACCAGACAATATGACAGCAATAGTCAAATATAGGTAATATTTAAATAAAACTATAACTGCCTGGCAATAAAGTTCTAAATCCTGGACTGATTGTGTTTACTCTGGTATTGTATGGCTTGAAATGTTACATGCACCAAGATCTGATATTTGAAGAGTAATGTTGTGTTAACCACTTTTTCCACACTGTGCAATATCAAAAATATGTCTAGGAATATCTGTATAAGAATGTTGTAATTACAAGGTTAGATTGTACAACCAAGAGAGAATTAGTCAGAAAACATTGAAAGAAGACATAGCTGCTTTTCAATAGTTCACTCTGATGAAACCTAAATTGTTGTATTTTTAACAGACACAGCCATGGTTCGAATCCTGGGAGTGGTAGTAAGTTGTATGCATAATTTCAACTAGGATTTTGTGAATATGTGCAGAAACAGTCAGGTAGTGTTAACAAGCATTCCCCCCACAGCTCTTCCAGGTAAGGGAAGTAGAAAGTAGCTAAAAGAAGGTTGAATTATACACTGTGTACAAACATACCACTGCCCAAACCAAGGCCATAGGTTATTGTAATAATACCTGTAGAGTAATGATTAAAGCAATGACCATTAAAGTTGTGAGTACTGCAAGGATATACAAGTTGTTAATTGACATCTCTCTCCCCCTACCATATCTGCAACAATAATCTAAAGACACAAATCAATGGGTATGTTTTACACTAAACCTGTTGTTGGGACATTTGTCCTATTGTTCAACAAATATTGAAATGTGTTTCTATTAATGTTCCATGTTGAAATACTATCATTGGTGGCCTGTTGCTATCAACGTAACCTGCATGTCATTGTAATGGCCACTGTAGTTTCATATATGCGTGTGCTCTGTTTGCTATGCAACTGTTAAAAATCTGTTTTTTTGGGTTCATGGGAATATCTATGCATGCTGTTATAACTAATTCTGGATTATGTTGACTATTACTAACCCATGTATGTTCTAAAAATACAACACCATAGCACGTTTGGGAAAGCCAGTCCCAGTGAACCCACCTCTCCCACCTCATCTGGCCGTGGCACCGGGCCCCAGCATGCCTGGAACCCACACTAGAACCTCCTCATCCACTGGTCCTGCACCACTTTTGGGTGGGACTGCCTCAGGGAATGGAGCTTGCCCCCGTCCCCCGGGAGCAGACACTGACAGGATACCGTCACCTGAAGCCAGGTCTGGGGATCGGTACGTCGCGAGTTCCAAAAGGAGTTTGGAGATCCCATATGCTAACTTGAGGGCCATGTGGTGCAGTTAGATGGTCAGCCTGCCCCTCCTGCTCAGCCCCCAGCACAGCCACCTTTGGGGCCATGAAGGTGCATTGGTGACTGCCAATGGTTGGGGACCTCAATCCCATTGTTTCCATTTGGGGGCTCATGGGCTTCTGAGATCCAAACACCCCTTCCCATCCAAGGTGTTTACCCCCCACATGTGTCATATACTGCCCCTGTATGCTGTTTTTCTGTCTTGTCTGTCTTCCTACCCAGTCTACCTCCCCAAATATACCTACTATCCTTCCCCAACATCCCACTCTCACCTTAAAAAAAAAAGGGCAATCTGTTCCCAAAAAAAATCTCGCCCCATGCACACCTGTCCATTTTGCACACATGTCCATTGGACACATGTAATCTGTTCTAATTGGCTTCACAACACATTATTGTTGTCCTCACCCCTCTCTCAGGGGTTTGAGTGCCCAAATATAACTTCAAATTCAGTATATATATATGCACAGCTGTTGCTGTAGAAGAAATAGGCAGCTATGGACCTTCCCTACACCCATCCTGCACATCCCTAGCTACTTTCCCTATTGTCTTTCCGTCTGCATGCCCCCTTTTTCACCACTTTCCTATCACCCCTTTTTTCTTTTCTTTTAAAGAAATTAGCATAGGGGTAAGTGGGAGTAAGCTGTTGTAAGCAGTAGTAAGCAAGATTAAGCCTGTTTGTGTGGCACTAAGCAATGCCTACACTGACTAAGCACTTTTAAGGCTAATTGTAAGCATATTTAACCAGAAATTAGCATTGCTTACCGGTGTGCCTAACCACAACACCTACCATTCTCCACTCTACAACAGATGTTGTAAATCAACATATACTTATGTACAACCCTCAGCCTTATAATCTGTGAGACATATGCAATCACTTTGTTACAGACTGGGGATTTCCATGCAGATACAGCTGTACCCTGCCTAAGACATGGTGGATGTGTTACCACACTGCCATACCCTATGGTCTTGCTGCAGGGCCACATCCTGGTGACACACAGATGCCTAGAACAGAAACAGGATACAGCATGTAAGAACACATTCACTCATCACTTCACTTGTAGGGGGAGAGAGGGGTAAAGCTGGCACTGAATGTGTTGCCATTACTGTGGCCAATATCTGTTGTCTCAGGATAGGTATTAGCATTGTGCAGTGCTCACAGCACTTGTGTTTAATGCTGTGGAAGTTGTTGATTTAACTATCAAAGGCTGTTGTGATTGTCATCAGTGTCTGCTGCATGTCTGCCATCATAGATGTCTGTAGGGGATTCCATGAGGGATCCAAAGTTGTATTTGAGGCTAATAAGGGAGTTCAACATTCATGGGACACCACCTTTCTCTGCAACAGTGTCCTCCTTCTGATGTACACTTTAGTGATGGCAAAGGGCCATCACGTTGTCTCCCAATGTTTGGAGGACAGTGTCTTAGTTCTGTTGGCTCTGGCTAGTACCATGCATTCATGTGCCTGTTTGTACAGTGCATATGTGTATGATTCCACAGTCATGCAGCTATTTCCCATTGCCATGGGTCCAGTGAAGTCATCCACCCCTCTTTTCATGGCTGCAAAGTCAGCTTTGGAGAGGTTTTGCAAGGTGGTAACTTTTGTAGGGGGTGTGGCTGACATGTTGAGTTCCATGTTGATTACAGTCTGTGTGGATCTCATCATGCAGGGATTGACAACTGTGGATGAGCAACAGTCCCATATTTAAGTAGTCAACACAGGTCGACGTTGTTGCATCCTCTACTGGTCCAAGGCAATGGAAATGATGAATCCCAGAAGTGTTGGGCCACTGTACTGACACTTGGCTACTTTTGAATATAGAAAAACCAAACTGAAGCATAAACGAAAAAAATGAAAAAAAACACCAAATGCAGGAGCTGGGATGCAAGCAAGTTTATTCTGGTACCTCGGCTAAAGAAAGCCTTCAAAGGAATAACCACTCACATTTTGCTGCATCTTTTATAGTGAAATCAATAATGACAATCAATCAATTAAATAATTAAATACATCAGAGAGTTTAAAGAGACCATACATTAGTGAACCACTTGTGAAGACATACTGAACAATTGGATTCAGCATATTAAATGCATATTATAGAAAATTAAATGTGTATTTTGCGAAATGCATTTAAAAATGCATAAAACACCTTCAAATAGTAAGATTCATTTCCAAATTTAAACCCCTAGGTTTCAAAGTACCAAAGGTTAATATGAACCTACTTTCCAAGTTCAGTAACTTCTGTAAAAAATTACCAGCATTATAAATATCAGGTTTTGCTAATGCACAAAAAATAAAGAATCCAGAACACCATTATGAACAATATTGAAATGTTCAGAAATTGGACTTTCCATCTTATGACTTCTAATGTCCCCCATGTGTTCCAAAATCCATATCTTTAACTGACGTTTGGTTTGACCTATATAATATTTAGGTGGAATGCAACCACAACCCACAAGATATACGACCCCACATGATTTACAATCAAATTTATCAGTGGCATGATATTTCACACCATTTATACAACTACCTGATACATTTTTAACTTTAGAACAAACTTTACATTTACCACACTTGAACATACCATCTGACATAGTTCTACCATCTAACTTATTCATATCCCTAACCTTTTGCTTTGGCTTCAACATTTCCTTCAAATTTGCATATCTTCCATAGGAAAAACAAACTCTACTGGAAAAAAGATGACCTATCTCATAATTTTCACAAACTATAGGCCAAAGAAAATCCACAATATTTTTCAAAGTTATGGAAAAAGGAGAATATTTAGTGACAAAAAATATTTTGTTTTTGCTATTCCTAAAACCCCTATCAACTTTCTTACTCCTATTGTGAATTCTAACTTCATCCCTTATTCTCAAATCAGGTTTAAATAACCTATCAACACTATTATTTATTAGAGATTCAGAATAGCCTCTTGCTATAAGTCTGTTTTTAATGTCCTTAAATTCAAACTTCAACAGACCAACTTCCGAAGTATGTTCAAAAGTGCGCTTAAACTCACCAAAGGGAAGTGCCTCAATCAAATGTGTGGGGTGAGCACTAGTGGCATGTAAAAATTATTGGTTGCAGTGTCCTTTTTAAAAGGTCTATATTGAACTTTGTTATTGGAATCCACATATAATAAAATATCCAAAAACTGAATAGTATGGGTATTCACTGCATATGTAAATTCAAGACCAAATCTATTACAATGTAAACTAGTAATAAACTCATCAAATTCCAAAATATTACCAGTACACACAAAAATTAAATCATCAATGTACCTATGATAAAGTACAATATTTTTACAAAAAAATTCTAAAGTATACAGAAAGGTTGTTTCAAAATATGACATGAATAAAATAGCATAAGTGGGGGCAAAATTAGCCCCAATTGCAGTCCCCTCCTTTTGTAAGAATATTTTTGTTCACACAAAAAATAATTGTGAGTAAGTGCAAATTCCAAAAGTAAAATAATGAAGGAAGTCCATGGACCCTCCCCCAAAATTTTATAAATAGCCTCTAAACCCAAATTTAGTCCTAATGCTGGTATATAAGGCCTTCACATCAACAGTGGCCCAATAAAAGCCATTTTTCCACTGTAAATTCTTTACCTGCTCACAATACTCATTAGTGTTACTAATATGTGAAATGACATTACTCAATTCTTTCTTTAATAAACTATCTAAAAATATGCCAACATTTTCAAGAAAACCACCACAACCAGAAACAATGGGGCGACCAGGAGGGTCCAAAAGGTTTTTATGTATTTTCGGCAAAGCATAAAAGGTAGGGTCTTTAGGACTAACAATAAAGAGTTTTTTTACATCCTTATTAGTCAAGAACCCTAACCTTTCACCCTTCTCTAATAGCTCCAAAAGTGCCGTATTAAATTCTAAGACAGGGTTGCCAGATAATTCAACATAAACATGGTCATTAGATAATAAATCAAAAAACATTTTTAAATAATGTAACCTATCCATGATCACCCAATTCCCTCCTTTATCAGCCTGACAAAATACATGTTTGTCTGAAACACCTTGCATGGCTCTTAAAGCTATCCATTCAGTCTTTGTGAGATTAAATTCAAAATATTTTTTCAAAAAGAAGGCATATTCACTCTCAATTTTTCTGAGTAATGCATTCTCAAAAACGTTTAAAGTAAAAGAATTCTTAGGTGGACAAAAAGAAGTATGGGTGAGTAGAATAGGTACCTCAAGTTTACCATACCCCGTGAAGAAATGCCCCGAGTCCAAATCAATTACACCAGAATCAGAATCAAACACATCCATATCCACCAATGCAGTGCTTTCTGAATCATAATCATATATTGAAAGATCCAGCAAAGAATCATACAAACAAGAAAAATCATTAGAAACATTGCAGCTGTTACTAGCTTCATCATTATTAGCATCATTATTATCATTCTCAATATTTACTAAATTTGCTAAATCCACAGTATTACGAGAGTCCCTTGCTTCAAAATACACTTTCAAAAACAATTTGCGACAAAAACGCTTAGCATCAAACAATAAATCAGAAAGTGCTGGTATTTTAGTAGGGACAAACTTACTTCCCTTAGATAATACCTGCTCCATATCAAAAGTAACCACATAATCACTTAAATTGACAATATACATAGCGCTGCAGTCAGCATTTAAAGAAGCAAAATGTCCCGACCTGAAAGTCTGTGTGACTATAGCAGAAACAGTCCTTCCCTCAGTATCTTCTGTTGCGACCCTTATTTCTTGATTTCCGTTTGTTTCCCTGCTGAAAATTCCATCTTGCTTGTTCCTCTACCTCTGACTGGACACCAGCGTCTTCAGTAACATCCACCCTCTCAAACGACACACTTTTCCTGCTCGCACCTGTATCAGAAGAAGAAACTGATGAATCTCTACCACTCCTGGAACCTCCTTCCGCATTTCTGGTTTGGGACATACCATCTCTACGCTTACGTTGCCATGAATACACAACATTTCTTTTAAAATCATTAATGTCCCTATTTAACTTGTTTTTCTTTCTCGAAATTACATCAGCTTCAATTTTGACAATATCTTCATTAATGTCCTTCATAGTTGCGCAAAACACTTCAGTGGAAAATTCATTAGATAAATTGTCTTCTACCTCTGCAATCTGCGATTGGATCACCCCCAAACTCTTTCAGTTCTATTTGATAAGAATCTTAAGCCAACTCAAAGTACATTGCAACGATACAGCTTTCCACTCTTCTAAAAACTCACTTTCTTCCTCAGAAAATTTAAAGGCAGGTAGCTTATCAACCCGAAGCCCTCTAGGTGTTATAGATAAGCTAACATATTTCTCCAGTAGATGTGTGTCATAAAAAAGAGAAGTCTCTTTCACCCTTAACTTTTTCAGATCATCAAACCTCTTATCGAAGTTTCCATTACCAGATAAAGTCCATGGATCAAAGCGCGCCAACTTGTCATCCCTTTCTTTAACCAAGTTGGCAAAGCGAAATCCACCTCCACTTAAGGCTGGGTTTGCCATTTTAAAATCAGCGCCTTCCCTCTTCCGAATATAGAAAAAACAAACTGAAGCATAAACGAAAAAAAACACCAAATGCAGGAGCTGGGATGCAAGCAAGTTTATTCTGGTACCTCGGCTAAAGAAAGCCTTCAAAGGAATAACCACTCACATTTTGCTGCATCTTTTATAGTGAAATCAATAATGACAATCAATCAATTAAATAATTAAATACATCAGAAAGTTTAAAGAGACCATACATTAGTGAACCACTTTTGACGACATACTGAACAATGGGATTCAAAATATTAAATGCATATTATAGTAAATTAACTATGTATTTTGCCAAATACATTTCAAAAAATGCATAAAACACCTTCAAATAGTAAGATTCATTTCCTGCATTTGGTGGTTTTTACTTGGCTACTTTCCCCAGGTGATGGATGGATAGTTTAAGTCTCATATTATGTCAGTGTTGTGTTGGACCATCATAGATGGCAGGGTGTTGAGGAATGTGCATTGACAGTCTAAGGACATAGATGTGGACCCATAGCAGGCTATGGTCTGGATTGCACTATTACCCCAAGGCAGTTGTACCGGAAGTATCTCCAATGCATTATGCTGGGATACTAGTCTGGAGGTGTTCCTAGCCATAATGAATATGGAGACAACACTCCCTGTGGAGGTATGCCGTGGTCCATGTTTGGGGGCTGATAGCTGTGGAATGCATCATAGTCTGATACTGCAAGGCTGCTGCCTGCTGCTGTGAACCACCTCTCCATTATAGCAGACATGTGTCCTCCACTCCAACGAGTGCTTTTAGTGACTGCATCCTGACAGTTGGATGTCTACTGTTGAGCAGCAGGACCCTCAAATTGCGTACACGTCTAGCTGTTATGCTGGTAATTACATTAGGAGCACTGCCTAATAAGACATCATAGGGGTGGCAAGACACTTAGCCAGTACCCGGAAACCCAGCACTGACAGATGTAGGACATCTTTGGCAAGTCAACGAGTTCTGCCAATCATGCCATCCCAAGCAGAGAGGTACTAGATCCCCTGAGAATGACACAAAACACGCAAGTCAATGTTGCAGTCAATCATCTGTTGATAGTACTGCGGCATCATTCTGGGTGATGGCAGCACACTACTCAGGGCCACTGTCACACCTGCCTGGACCACATAATCTGAGAGTTCAACCATCTTTCTTGTTATATAGTCCAGGGAGGTGTGTCCCAAGTCATTAACACCCATATGGATACAGAGGGATACTCGTAGTTGTTGTGGAGTGCCATGACTGGCTGTGTCATGTGTTGGATGCTGGCATATGATAGATATTTGGCTGTTGCCTGCTCCATATTAAACTTAGTGAGTGGGATATGTGTGTGTCTCAGTACTGAGTTACCCATGATCACTGTATTGTGCAAGGTGGTTAGCCTTAGTAGCTTAGGTTGAGGGTCACACTGTGTAGATTAAATATATGTCCATTGGCATGTGCCATGTGGTGGTGTCTGAGTGGGTGCCTGTTTTGCTTGTCTGTGCTGTTTGGGTAAATGTCCATTGAGTGCCTCTGGGAAGGTGGGTGTGTGGGTTTTCACTGCATGTCATGGCTGTCAAAGTGGGTGTCATGGTGAGCTATGTGTTCCACATGTTGTGGTGCAGGTGTTGATCTTATCCTCTTGATCTGTAAGTCCAGTCTTTGCTGGAGAGTGCATATGTCCACATTGGGTGATATATGGGTAACTCTTACAGGTCTGAGTGTTTGCAGTTTAGAGGGGAGGGTTGTCTGTGTACATGAGGGTGTTGCAACAGTACCTCAGAATGGACAAGTGCACCAGGTTAATGGGTGAAAGCACAGAAAACTACCCTTCAGACATGCCAGGAGGAGTGGACATAACTAGTAAGTACTGGTGCTACTTCTGTGATGAACGAATACTGCTGATGGCTCCCAGGTGTGCCACACGTCTTGATACAATAACCTGGTGAAGTGCCAAGTCATAATGCTATTTTTAGTGCAAGACAGAAAGAACTAGCAGGATCTAAGGGTGGAACAGAAGGCAGACTTTATGCCATCTGTAATACTTTACCTCAGCTGTGCAGTTATCAGGAGCTTTGGCCATATGAAAGTTCAGTAAGCTCTGTAGGGCATGCGTTAACTGAGTAACACTTTAGTAAACATAACTAGATAGGCAGGAGTTCTCATCCCAATACTGGCAAGTGTGTGTGTGTGTGTGTGTGTGTGTGTGTGTGTGTGTGTGTGTGTGTGTGTGTGTGTGTGTGTGTGTGTGTATCATGTACTGTCTGGCTTATACCATTTTTGGCTTGTGTACTACCCTTCACACTTCCCTTCGCCCCAATCTAGTAGTCCTGTTGATGTCATCCACCTTAGAAGTACCTTTGTACTAGGTGGAAATTTATAAGTTCTGTGGCATGTCTGATACCTGCATAGCACTATAATAAAAATTACGTGATAGGCAGGAATTCTAATCACCCTACTGGCAACTGTTTGGATGTGTTTGTGTGAGAATCATCTAGTGTGTGGGTTACACCATTTTTGATCTGTGTACTACACTTTACACTTCCCCTGGCTCCAATTTAGTAGTCCTGTTGATGTCATCTACCTTAGAAGTACCTTTGGACTAGGTGGAAATGTATAAGCTCTGTGACGTGTTTGATAACCATGTTGCACTATACTCGAAATACCTAGATAAGCAGGAGTTCTAATCTCAATGCTGGCAACTGTGTGTGAGTTTTGTGGCTTATACCATTTTGATGTGTGTACCATACATGGCTGATGACCAGCTCCCACTGCCATTACTTTATATAGTGTGGTAACAGCACCTGCCTCACATGCAGCAGGTTAAACCATTTTACAGTCCTCTGTACAGATGTATGTGGATTATCCATATGTTTGCAACCTATACTTGGTTGGAAGTGGTCTGTGTGCCTCAGCAATGACCATGTATGTGATATTGTAGCCAAATAGGCCACAGTGAGTGTACTGACAGCTATGGCAGCATGAGATGTCATACCTGACTTAAACGTCATGCTGATACGATGTCTGCTACCCTCACAGGAGGCCAGCCTTGTAGATGCAATACATGAGTCCAGATGCTTGGTTTTACAAGTGAACATTTCATGTTATGGGTCACATTAAAGGCTGGAAGAGGTGTGAACTGACATATTGTGGTCCTAATTAATATGTAACAGGAACACCTTGCATCACAACAGGGGTGTGTACACAATTTATATCCACTGTATATCATTAATGTGTCACACATGTCCCTACCTTAGGCCATTTGTCCAGCCACATTTTACTGGCCTCTGTCTAGACCTCTTGGCACTGACAAGTTGTAAGGTATGGTACAGGAATGCTGGCCTCATGTCAGATAAGCAGCAGTGATGACCACTGTGTTGCAATGCAGTTAACCCCAACACAAGTGAACATGCACAAAAAGCAATATAGGTATTACATAAAGCAATATAGCTATCACTGATGGTTGTGTGCATGGTAAATCGCATGCCCTTCACATGCCTGGGGTATTGCCAGGCAACAAAATAACAATGTCATACTCACCAACTTCAGGCTGCTGTCCCATATGCAGACCAGAGGGTCCTAGGTAGTTGTGAGAGGGAGTTATTGTCAGCAGACTCATATGTGGCCTTGGTACAGTATGGATGCAGCATGTCTGCACATTTACAATACTTATCTCAATAATACACAATGTTCTGTCCTCACCATAGATGTGCACCTCTGTGAGTTAGAAAACCCCATCCACAACTGCAATTGGACCTGACACATGGATGTAGATACAATACAGATGTATGTATGTCTGATACATTAGTGTACTAATCCCCACTGGGCCCTTACCTGCACACTCCTCATCCACTGTGTGTGTGTGTGTGTGTGTGTGTGTGTGTGTGTGTGTGTGTGTGTGTGTGTGTGTGTGTGTGTGTGTGTGTGTGTGTGTATATGCAATCCACTTCCACAATGCTTTCCTCAGCTTCATGGCTTGTGCATTGGGCAGGTGCCCCAAGGTTGGCTTGGAGCTCCTCGGTGGGTGTCAGTGGGGGCTGGATGGCTGGGGCCCCACCTGTGGCTAGCTGGTCCTTTGCTACAGCAGCAGCTCATTGACGGGCATGGTGGATGAGGTCGGTGGCCCAATGCTGCACCAGCATATAAGTTCTGCTGTGTAAGCCGGCATCATTTACCCTGTGGACCAGCCTGTTCCATAGGGTGGTCCTCTCCCGCACATCTTCTGCTCTCCTTCCAAATAAAAGGGCATAATGTTCGATCACATATTGGGTGATGATGTCTGGTTCCCCAACAGAGAATGCTGGTAGGCAAGCCCTCTGCATGTTACCTGGAAGACATAAACAGGAAAAAGGTCACAGGTCCTCGTGGGTATTACTTGCAATTATATCATGACCCCCCCCAAAACATGCATGCTGATTGGCCAGCGTGCACATTGTAAATCGAGTTATACTAATGGAAAAGGTCCGCTGCGGACTTTTTTCCATTAGTATAACTCTACTTTTAAAACACTGTCTCGCTATGTTAAATGGGTTTAACATGGTGAGACAGCTTTAAAAATAAGCAACAGAGATCTCCGTTGCTTATTTTAAAGCTGTCTCTCTATGCTAAACCCATTTAACATAGCGACAGGTTGAAAAAGCAACGGAGAAAGCAAGATCTCCGTTGCTTTTTTTTTTGCTATGTTAAATGGGTTTAACATGGCGAGACATTTAAAATAAGCAACGGACATCTCCGTTGCTTATTTTAAAGCTGTCTCGCTATGTTAAACCCATTTAACATAGCGAAACAGTAAAAAAGAAAAGCAATGGAGATCTTGCTTTCTCCGTTGCTTTTGCCCACAGCTCTGATGTAAAGCGCAGGCGCGCAGTACATCAGAACTGCCGCGGATGCCAGACATCTGCGGAAGGGCAGTAAACAGGCATTATACTATGCCATTATTTAAGAAAAGTAATAGTTTCTTTTCTTAAATAATGTCATAGTATAATAGCAATAACCCACTTCTGGGTGGGGGTAATGCTGTATTTACCCACGGTTGGCTTTGTTTGGTCCCTCGGGCTTCGCCCTCGGGGCCAAACCACGCCAACCGTGGGTAAATCCAGCATTACCCACACCCAGGCATGGGTTATTGCTATAATAATCCACACTACACCATAACCCTCCAAGCTATCATGGCTATAGCAGCTTGCATTACACTCCTGGCCCTGAGCTATCTTATTCCCCCCAATGTTGGACACTTGATTGCATAATCCTCTATTCTCCATTCATTCCTGTGTAGAGGTTGACAGTGGCCATCTTACATATGGATGGTGTATGGATGGTGGCAGGTTTGTGGTTGACTGTGGTGCGAGATGGAGCTGTAAGCACATGCCTGAGTTCATGTAGGAGGCAGACACTGATGTTAGTATGCCCCGTGGAGATATGCTGAGGGGAGGAGTGTGGCTGATGTGCATATACTCCTGTACAACTGGGGTGGACAGGATGGCGATGTTCCCACCTCACCTGTCTGATGCAGGTTGCCTATATCCATGGCATGTGTGTATGAGATGTTCTTGACTCCCAGTACAGGATGAATTGTGTTGTTTCCTCTGTGACTGATAACATATGTGGAGACACTGTTGCAATTGTCCTTGGTGGTGTGGATATGTCTGATTTGTCATCATAGTCAGCCTTACAAGAAGTCACATGTGAACTTACATGCTTGCTTAGATTGAGGTGGACTTGCTTCCAAGTTGTTGCCTACACCTACGTGTCCCTGTACAACCAATATAGCAACCTATTATGTGGTTTGTGTATTGCTGCTGTCCACCAAAGGGGATTACTCTACCTTGGTAGAGGCTGGTTATACAGGTTAGGTACTGCTGAGTCCATATAGCTACAGTAGATATAAAGGGTACACACCCCTGTTACAATGCCTGGTATTTGTGCAATTGGAACATGATACCACAATAACTCATTTCAAAACAATCCCCACCTTTAATGTGACATACAGCCTTTACAAGTCAATTGAAAACAAAAATCTGGTCTGTGAAAACATATGGGACTAATACTCAGTACAATAAGCCAGTTGAGTAAGTGAGTACACCCTTAAACTGATATGTTGTGTATGCACCTCTTGAGACAGTTACAGCATTCATTTAATTTTGGTTTGGACTCTAACATCACGGCACATCTTTACTTGGCAATAGTTGCTCACCTTCCTAGAAACACCTTTGATTGTATTTCAATGGAATTGTACAGGTCAGGGGGTCACATTCAAAATGAGAAACATTATGAAGTGATCTTCTGTGGTCTGATTGTCATACAGCACACAAACCTGGCCTTCCAACAGGGGTGTGTGTATACTTGTGATATCCATTGTATATAGGTGTTGATATAGCTGGTAGTGGTAGGCATGGACAGAGAGTCATAACACAGTTGGACACTACTCCAATTACTACCTAATAATCATGCCTACTCTAGTACCCATATCAGTGTCAGGGCAATGGAACACCCAGTAGCTGTACACACTTATGTCTGTTGTATGCACTGACACTGATATTACACTCATGTGCAACATGCACAGCCTCTGCACCTGACTGCTAGAAACCCATGTGATTAGTTTTTTGCATTCCAGCTGAACATATACATACATACATGTGCTCAGGGGATACCTGGTATACATTTCTGTTCTATGTTAGTATGGCACACTGTATTTACAGTCTTGCTGCTCAATCATACTTCTCAACCTGTTATAGCAGTACGTCTGGACAATGGCACACAAAAATGGGTGACACAAGGGACATCAGTATTGATACTGTGTTAATATAGCTGCTCCATACATTAGTACATTGATTGCCCAGTAAGGTTTGACATCATTGTGATAACCTGGAAGATGTCCAACAGTCATAAATAGGCTATAATGTAACAATGCCATTGTTCACAGACCTGCCAATGGTTTTGGGTGACATAACACAGGTATATATGTATGTGACAAATGTGCTTACTGCCCAGCAGAACACTGTACAGTTGAATGCTATTAATTCAATATATCACATGCAGTTCAACACATGTCTGCAACAGTACTTTACTATGCACATGCCCTATATAGGTCTCTTAGCTTTACAAGACAAACATGTGTCATACTCATATTCACAGGTAACATATGGATATGGGCAACATCCCATTAACTGGCCTAGCAGTGACACAGTCCCAACTGTTTGACAGACACCCCAGTGGTTGTCATATATGAGCTGTCTTTCCCAGAGTGAGTCAGGCTCTTGAGCTGTGATCCTACCTCTCAACCTCTTAGAGCATTACATCTGGACAAAGCCTAAAATGATGGGGGGGATAAATAGGACCAGACTTTAAATACTCCTGTTACAAACTTTGGACGTTTGTAGAATAATACAGTTTGCATTACCATGAATATTCTTAAGGATGTAGAGTTTTAAACTCAAGTGTTTGTCATTACTTGATGACTTCAGTCCTCAGTTATATACCAGAAAAGTACAGATTTCAGGAGGAACAGATAAAAAACTATGATGGGAAAATCTGGAATTCTGTGAAGATCTGTACAGTAGAGAGGTATGGCTGTGATCTCTCCCACTGTAGAGAGGACCAGATGCTATGGCCATAGCAGCTGTTCAGCAGAACATTAGTACAGCTAGTCTTGTTGGGATATATATTCCTCCAAATCATATTTCCCATTATTACAGACCAAGTACTACAGTCACTTACATGCTTACATGTTCCACTTACCTTTTTTCTTTTCTTTTCTAGTTTATGTTTTATTTGTTTTTTCTCTCTCTCTCTCTCTCTCCTTGAACTACAGGGATAGAACTGGTTTGAATAGGTGGCAGCATGGTTTTTGTAGGTGATGCTCATGACCCGTTGATGACCTGTGCACCTATTGGTGTTCCCCACTTGCTAACTGCATGCAGAGCAGCTGTGTAGTTCTTCCAATAGCCAATGTCATGGCAACACACTCCTATAACTGAGTACTCTATGTGGGAATTGTCCCTTTCCCTTACTTGTAAGGAAGTCATCCTGGAGTTGTGTGGCCTACTACCTCTTAAAACAACAAGACTTGTGGAGACAAGCCAACTAAATGGTGGGGAAGGTTGAAGACTTAGGGGTAGAATGTGAGTATTGCTGTTATATGTTTGGAATACTGCGGTTTGTCTGCACATGCTACTTCTGCATGGGTTTTAGTCTGACAAACGTCTGTCTTTGCATAGCTATCAACTGTAGGGCCATCCACATAATGGCCACAGATTGGCCTGTTATGTTTGGTCTGTTCCCCAGACAGGTGGTGTCCTTAGCAAATCAGTAGCATACTCTGGTGATTGCATCCTGTAAATGATAACATCCATTTGTTTTTCTGACTTTATATCCCTCAGAAAAGATATGTTGCAAAAAACCTTGCAACACCAGCAACTTTCTCAGTGTATTACAGCAATATTTCAGGTATGGCCATGTATTAGGACCTCTGTCCACCAATTATGTCAGGCTTTGTCCAGATGTCATGCAGTAGAAGGTTAATAAGTATACTGGTCTATCGGTTTACCTTTATATGTGCGTACACACGTATATATGCACAGTGACATTCGCTCATTGCAGATTTGGCATTTTGAGTGCAGATTGCACTATAGTGGGGATCAAGAAATGGACCCTTTCCCCACTGTAGTCCGATCTCAGAGTAGAATATTAAAGTAGGGGGGTGGGGGTTGCAGGGGAACTTGCCCCCCTGCATTACATTGTGTGTATGACATTGGAGTTCGAAACAGCGAATCTGCTCTTCCATTTGCTGATTTTCGAACTTCTGTGACATTCAAAATACAGAATTTGTCGTTTCGGTTCATGCAACAGGCCGATCAACGATATAATTTTCAACCTTTCAGAGGTAAACCTGGTCTATCATTATTTAGTGCTGTCATTCCTGTTGAGGGGAAAGGCAGGAAAACATGTTGAAGTCTGTACATTCAAGAGGTTGGTGTATAGAGAAGGCTCCTAGATGCCCTTGTAACATATTTTATGTGGAGGAGAGTAACACATGTTTTAAAACTAGGCTGTTAGAACATGTGAGACATATTACTGATGAGAAAAATGACAGTTCTATAGCCATACATTTGAATAAATCTCACCATGGGGAGAGTAGTGGGTTCCAAGGTACTGATTTTGAAAAAGTCGGTCCTAAGTTTGATGAAACATTCATAAACGGACAATTGTTATGCACAATGTATTAGTATTAAATGTGATACTTTATCCCATAGGGGTTAAATGAGGAGTGTAATTGGAGGCTGTGTATTTAATTATGTAATTAACTGTTAATTGCTTCTTGTGATTAAGGCATGTATTTCTTGTAATGTTTTACTCCTTGAAGGCTTTGGCCAAGACATCAGAGTATAATAAACACGTGGATTACTAGCTGGTTGTATTTCTCTTTGCTATGTTCAGACATTTTAGTTGTTTTGCTAAGAGGTTGTTGTATGTCTGGCCACTGTGTATGACCTGTCATGAATTTGTAGCAGTGTACTGTTCACTTATTAATTTGGACTGTGGGGGGAGGGCAGATGTGAGTGTCGTGGCTCCTTTTGTAACCAACTGTGCATGCTGCCCCAATATATATATATATATATATATATATATATATATATATATATATATATATATATATATGTATATATATATATATATATATATGTATATATATATATATATATATATATATATATATATATATATATATATAGATGTATTTTTTATATATATGGGTGCGTGTGTATGTGTGTATATGTATATATATATATATATATATATATATATATATATATATATATATATATATATATATATATATATATAAACTGTAATGTAAGAGGCTTGTGTATGTCTGGCCATTATTAACAGACGTATGATTGTGTACACATGTCATGCGTACATGTTATTTGGGCTGTGTATGGAGAGGGTGGATGTAAGTGTTATGGCTACTTCTTTATCTGACTGTGCATGCTGCTTCAGTTTATGCTGATTTATTGGCTGTATGTATTTGTAGGGGCAGACTGAGAAATGTCCTGTACCAAGGTCACGATTCAGACTACACTGAGAAGTGGGACTTTATATGTAGGGCTAGTGTGTGAGTGGCAAACAATGACTTATATGATGTATTTCTTCACACGGTCCATATACTCAACTGTTCACTTGACTTACTGGTATGTGACTGTAGTGATGTTGGTTGTGGGTATGCACTTTCACACTGGTGTCTGTTTGTCACTGCTGTTGCATCCCTGTAGAGGTTGTTGTATGTCTGGCCACTGTGTATGACCTGTCATGAATTTGTAGCAGTGTACTGTTCACTTATTAATTTGGACTGTGGGGGGAGGGCAGATGTGAGTGTCGTGGCTCCTTTTGTAACCAACTGTGCATGCTGCCCCAGTTATGGGTGGTCTTTCAGCCGCATATGTTTGTATTGGCATTTTGGGACTTGTATGCATATATATACATATATATATATATATACACACATAAATACATATATACATATACACACATACATATAATGTATATATATATATATGTGTGTGTGTGTGTGTGTGTGTGTGTGTGTGTGTGTGTGTGTGTGTGTGTGTATGTATATGTATGTATATATATATATATATATATATATATATATATATATATATATATAAACTGTAATGTAAGAGGCCTGTGTATGTCTGGCCTTTGTTAACAGACGCATGATTGTGTACACATGTCATGCGTACATGTTATTTGGGCTGTGTATGGAGAGGGTGGATGTAAGTGTTATGGCTACTTCTTTATCTGACTGTGCATACTGCTTCAGTTTCTGCTGATCTATTGGCTGTATGTATTTGTAGGGGCAGACTGAGAAATGTCCTGTACCAAGGTCACGATTCAGACTACACTGAGAAGTGGGCTTTATATGTAGGGCTAGTGTGTGAGTGGCAAACAATGACGTATATGATGTATTCCTTCACACGGTCCATATACTCAACTGTTCAATTGACTTACTGGTATGTGACTGTGGTGATGTTGGTTGTGGGTATGCACTTTCACACTGGTGTCTGTTTGTCACTGCTGTTGCATCCCTGTAGTGCCTGATATATTTGCAAATACATGTGTTATTACCCATAGCAGATTTCCTAATTTAATTACTTGTGCTATTTCAGTAAATATATGTTAGAGCACACAGGAGGGTGTTACTACAGCAACTGTGTTTGTTAGCTTATCTATGTCAGTACTTCTTGGAGTCAGCTATTTCCACTGTGAGTCCTATCTGTGACCAAGTTTGCACCCCACCTAGTGATATAGGGATTGATGCCTACCTTAGTGAGTTTTTCCATGATTCCTGAGTGGGGAATATTATCGAAGGCTTTGACCAGATCAAGATAGGCTGTATGTGCCACCTTGCCTTCATCCACAGCTTAGGTGACTGACGCCAAGAAGTTGACCAGATTGATTCAGGAAGTGTGGCCTACTCTTCACAAAAGATAACTATGGGATCTTGAGTCCGCAGATTCCCATATCCCTGTTTATTATGTGCATGATGATGCATTCCATAGCTTTACATAACAGACTTGTCAGGCAGTTGGGGCAGTATTTCTCAGGGTCTGTAGTCGCACCTCATTTGTGGAGAGGGGTGACTGTAGCAGTGCACAATTCAGTAGTGACAAAGCTTGAGGTGAGGCTGTGCTTGAACAGGGCACACAGGTGAGGTGCCAGGCCACTCTGTAGTTCATGTAGAACACAGCCAGGGATATTGTCAGGTCCCATAGAAGTTGTATTCTTGGCCTTGGACAGTGGTGTTTTAACCTGTGCAGCACTAATACAGGGTGTCTGGCAGTGTACTGTTATTGTGATTGGTCCTTTGGTGGGGGTAGAGAGGGGTAAAGTTTGGACTCAATATGTCAGCCAGTATATTGGCAATATTTCTTGGCTCAGTCTAGGAGGTGTCGTTATCTAGTAGCTCAGAACAAATTTTGGTATTGCTATGGAGATTCTTTACACAACTGTATGAGGCCTTGTGGTTGTTTTTACTATGTGCTCCAATTCTGTTTTCACAGCTAACATTGTATTTGATGAGGGATCTCAACTTTTAATTGTGGCT